>NW_027468685.1:24281722-24564222 GCF_046254945.1 Alosa pseudoharengus
AAAGAACAAAAAACACTTGATGCAAAGGTGGAGATGAACAACAAACACTCTCTTATTGATTACCTCTATCTCTCTCGCTCTCTCTTTCTCTCTCTCTCTCTCTCCCTCTCTCTTTCTTTCTCTCTCTCTCTCCCTCTCTCTTTCTCTCTACTTCTCCCCTGTCAAATTCAAATTCAAAGAAGCTTTATTAGCATGACTGTTTGGGTACGGTATTGCCAAAGTTAGTGTTACAGATAACACAGTGGAATCACTCTCTCTATATCCCCCTCTCTCTATTTATCTCTCTCTCTCTTTCTCTCTCTCTCTGTCTCTCTCACAAACATACACACACATACACACACAATTTCTCTCTCTCTCGAAGATGACAGAATGAAAAGCCTCTCCTTTGATAAATAAGTGGAGAGTCTGGTGCATGGCCAAACTCAGACTTTGAAACAACCACTAAAAATGGGCAAATCTGAACAGACAGGCTGTGAAGCAAATACAAATACAAGGCAGCCGACCAGCGTTCACTTCATTATTCATGTGGGTGCCAGATAAGCATGAGGTGGTGCTAGATATCTGCTAAAATGAGGCATTTTATTCCCCAGCATTTAGGGTTGTAAATGAGCTTGTAAAATAGCATCTAAGCATATTTTGACAAACCTAAGTTCCATACCTTTGATCTCAACATCAGAGAACAAGGTAAAATACTCTGTTAATCTATTCTATGTCACCTTTAACCACTCTCTCTGTCTCCCTCTCCATCTCTCTCTCTCTCTCTCTTCCTCTCCATCCCCATCTCTCTCCTTCTCCATCTCTCTCTCCCTCTCTCCATCTCTCTCTTTCTCCCTCTCCCTCTCTCCATCTCTCTCTTTCTCTCACATGGTGTTTTCCTCTGTCTGTCCCTACAGCCCACTCCTGTAAGCAGCCAGAGAGTCCCCCGCACGTGTCGGTGGTGGGCATGGACCTGCCGTCGTTCGGCTACACCCTCATCTACTCCTGCCAGCCTGGCTTCTTCCTGTCCGGCGGCTCTGAGCACCGCGCCTGCCGCTCCGACGGCACCTGGAGCGGCAAGATGCCTGTGTGCAGAGGTACATGGACACACACACACACATATCCATAATACTCATACACACACAAACACATTTTTGCATTCTAGTAGTGTACTTTATAGTACTATATCTACTGGGGGGCAGCCGTGGCCTACTGGTTAGCGCTTCGGACTTGTAACCGGAGGGTTGCCGGTTCGAACCCCGACCAGTAGGCACGGCTGAAGTGCCCTTGAGCAAGGCACCTAACCCCTCACTGCTCCCTGAGCGCCGCTGTTGTTGCAGGCAGCTCACTGCGCCGGGATTAGTGTGTGCTTTACCTCACTGTGTTCACTGTGCGCTGAGTGTGTTTCACTAATTCACGGATTGGAATAAATGCCAAGACCAAATTTCCCTCAGAGGATCAAAAGAGTATATACTTATATATATTAAGTATAAGTATACTTATACTTATACTTACTATACTTATTGAAACACATGCCCACTGCTGTCATACTGAGACACATACAGCTAAACCTTTAGATTCCCCATGGAATCCTCCTCCCCCAAATCTAGGGGAAAACTCATGACACACAGCTCAAATTAAACAGAGGAAACTCAAGGGCCTATAATCCAAAACCTAGGTAAATGTTCATAACTCCTAACAATGTTCCTGGTACCTGAGGAAAGTTCCAGTGGCATTAAAGAGCCCTGTGGCGGTAGCGCTAGCAGCCGCTGTGCCTGTCTGGAGCTCCCGCTGCCTCATCCTCTTCTTTTCCATGCCCCTTTATTGAACTCGCCTCTCCTCTCCTCTACCGTACTCTCTTCAACTGACCTCTCCTCTCCTCGCCTCTCCTTTACTCTCTCCTCTCTCCTCTCCTCTCCTCTACCGTACTCTCTTCAACTGACCTCTCCTCTCCTCGCCTCTCCTTTACTCTCTCCTCTCTCCTCTTCTCTCTCCTCTCCTCTCCTCTACCGTACTCTCTTCAACTGACCTCTCCTCTCCTCGCCTCTCCTTTACTCTATCCTCTCTCCTCTTCTCTCTCCTCTCCTCTCCTCTACCGTACTCTCTTCAACTGACCTCTCCTGTCCTCGCCTCTCCTTTACTCTCTCCTCTCTCCTCTCCTCTCCTCTACCGTACTCTCTTCAACTGACCTCTCCTCTCCTCGCCTCTCCTTTACTCTCTCCTCTCTCCTCTTCTCTCTCCTCTCCTCTCCTCTACCGTACTCTCTTCAACTGACCTCTCCTCTCCTCGCCTCTCCTTTACTCTCTCCTCTCTCCTCTCCTCTCCTCTACCGTACTCTCTTCAACTGACCTCTCCTCTCCTCGCCTCTCCTTTACTCTCACCTCTCTCCTCTTCTCTCTCCTCTCCTCTCCTCTACCGTACTCTCTTCAACTGACCTCTCCTCTCCTCGCCTCTCCTTTACTCTATCCTCTCTCCTCTTCTCTCTCCTCTCCTCTCCTCTACCGTACTCTCTTCAACTCTCCTCTCCACACTTCTATCTTACTCTCTTCAACTCTCCTCTCCTCTTCTTTCCTCTCTTCTCCTCTCCTCTCCTCGCCTCGCCTCTCCTCTGTCCTCTCCTCTCCTCTCCTATCCTATCCTCTCCTCTCTCCTCTCTCCTTTCTCCTCTCCTCTCTCCTCTCCTCTCCTCACCTCTCCCCGCGGCCACCTGAAGCACACAGCTGTTAGCCCGGAGCCCGACAGTAGTTAACACAGACACAAACAGATGTGGGCCATGTCCAGACTCCCGGGGACAGCATGCTTTGTTGCGCTCTTGCTGTGTGGGAGAGTCTCTTTTTTATTTCCCTCTCTCTCTCTCTCTCTCTCTCTCTCTCTCTCTCCCGCTCTTCCTTTATTTGTCTCTGTCACCCTCGCTCTTTCTCTCTCTCTCTTTCTCTCTCTTTCTCTCTCTCTCACACTCTCTCACTCTCTTTGAACCATTTCTGTTTACGTGCCCAAACCCCCGACAAACAGGGGGGGAGGCCTTTGTTTGTTCAGTGTGTGACAGTGTGCTTGACACAGCGGCCTTGTCATCCACCCCCACACACAGCCTGGGAGCGGAGCGATAACTCACCAAACAGTGGCCAACATACGCGCCACACACCGCTGATTGTGTGAGGTGTGTGAGGTGAAACCACCAAGAGATGAGTCAGTGTTTTTGATTTGCTTGTCTTTGTGTTTGTGTGTGTTTGTTTGGTTTTTTTTGTGTGTGTGTGTTTCAGCTGGATCCAAGCTGTCTGAGAAGCCTGTGAAACCGGTTCCAGGGACGCCCAGCCCTAAGCTGAATGGTGAGTTAATCGCTGCACTGACTGTGATTGAACGTGCTCCTCCTTCCCCACGCATGTGGCTCCAAGATGGAGTGTGGAGTGGAAGAGATATGGAGTTCCCACTTGGGACACCTGTTGGAGCTCGGGGCAATGGAAATAGAGGACAGCGTCCTTAATGTCCTCTTGGAAACCCATCTCTAGAGGATGGAGTTGATGAGGAGGGGGGGAGGCAGTGATTTGGTTGACACTCACAGGAGGAGGCAGGTTGACCTGGCTTCACATTTCCACTCCCTCTTCTCTCTCTATATCCTCAGTTGTCCTCTTCTCTCCATCATTAGCTCTGGTGTCCTCTCTTGTCCCTTCTCTCCTCCCCTCTCCTCTCCTCTCCTATCCCCTCCTCTTATCCTCAATTGTTCTCTTCTCTCCATCATGAGCTCTGTCGTCCTTTCTCTTGTCCGATAAGGTTTACAATTAGCTAAGGTGATGTGTTTTCAACTTGACTTCTGCACAAATGAACTGACCAAACGTGTGCTCTCTTTCATTGTATTGAAATATAAGCTCTTGTTTTACCTCTCCTCCTCCTCCTCTTCCTCCTCCTCCTCCTCTTCCTCCCCTTTTCCTTCCTCTCTCGTCCTCCTCCAGTCCCAGATGATGTCTTCGCTCCCAACTACATCTGGAAAGGCTCCTATAACTACAAGGGCAAGAAGCAACCAATGACTTTGAGTATCACAAGCTTTAACACAAGCACGGGTAGAGTTAACGTCACGTTAACCAACAGCAACATGGAACTCCTGCTTTCAGGTGCGTCACAGGGATGCTGAAAATGCTTACAAACGCAAGAGTAAGAGCGCTATTATGGAACTATTTCATTATCTCGGAAATTCAATCTCCGTTATGCCATTTAGTTCCTGTGTAAAGAGATAAGAGAGAAAAGGTCTGATAAGAGTTTACAAGAGGGAAAAATATATTTTTTATGTTTTAATTATTATTATTTTATATGTAACTTGTTTATGCTGAGTCATCTCAGAACATTCATTTAAAATCTCTGCAGTGCACAATGTTTTCTTGTTGTGTTTGATGAAAGTTACGCACGCAACAAAGACTCGGCTTGTAATTAATGACTGTCAGACATCACAGATTCTTCTCTATTCGCTCTTGGGGATCCCTCATTTTCTTGACGAAGACTGGTAGCACATAAAAATCCATTGAGCTGGATGTGTTGGCATAAAGCAGGGCATGTTTATTTTCTCTCCCAATCAGCCCCATTACCAGGGCTCTCGTCTGCAGTCGAGGCATCCCGTCCATCTTCAGCGTAATGAAATATTAATGTGGTTTGACATTTTTTTGACATTATTTTCCATCATCGTGCTCGGCCCTCCCTCCCACTCCCCCCCCCCCCCCCCCCATCCCTTTCCAAACACACACTCACACCCCTCACTCTGTTTTTATCCATGACATGTGATTTATACCCTCTAATTAATCTAACCCCCCCCCCCTCCCCACCACCACCACCACCCCCTCGTTAAAATTGGACTGGGGATTGGCCAAGCGTTGCCAATAATTACATGAAAAGGTGAGTGAAGGCGCCATGTGAGCGTGTGTGTGAGGGATGGACCTGTCTGCAGACAGTGGGGAGCTCAGAGCGATGGTGGCGGGCCAAGGCTGTGCCACCACGTATGATGGAGGAGGCGCTGGCACATTCTCCCAAGCGCCGATGGGAACCCGGCTGAAAAGTCATAGACTTCCTTTGGATCCTTTGCCATGTCATGCTGCTAAGTACATCTAAAAGAAGAGTGTGGTCGCTAAATCAGGACCTCCATTTAAAAACATTCGAGGCCATTTTGACTCTGATTTGACAGGATCTGTAATAAACCTCTGTGGCTTTAGAGGTCATTGAGTGTTTTTGGAGTGTTTTCTGTTTCAGTGAGGGTGAAGAAAGGATGAGAAATGAGAAGGGAAGAGAAAGCCTTCACAATTAGCTCTTAGTTACTCCCCTTCTTGCTTTCTCGTTTTGCCACAGGTGTCTACAAGAGCCAGGAAGCGCGTCTGAAGCTTCTTCTGTACGAGGTGAAAACGTCCACTCACACCACGCTAAGCAAGCTCAAAGAGGAGGAGTGGTCCATGGATGGTTTTGTAAGTGCTTTCTGACTGCGTGAGATCTGAGATATTCAAAGAAATCCACAGAGCTCTTCTAGAAACCTCCATCTAAATAGTGAAATCTACCTTGCCTGATGGCAATGTGGAGAAGTCAATGGTATCCTGCAGATATATATAGCCTGTAAAAGCATACCAATAGCCATTCAGTTGTTGCTTTGTGATCATAATGTTCAACTTACTTACTTACTTACACTCATCTGCAATAGTGATATGGGTTTTTCTTGACGGGTTTTATTTATTTTTTTATCATGCAGATTACATCCAATTAAGTTGTGGAGATCTATAATCTTTGGGCTTTTAGATCGGATATCTTCGCATGAGGACCCACCAAAAAAAAAGTCCTCCTCGCCCCGAACTCCTTTTCATGGACCTTTCAAGTCTTTTCATATTCCCCGTAGTGCCTTTGAAGCTGTCTAAATCACTGTCAGAGAGAGAGAGAGTAGCAGGCTAGCAGCTTTCATCTGATCCTCTCTCTCTTGCTCTCTCTCTCTCTCTCTTTCTCTCTCTCTGTATTCCTTTCTAGGTGTCGGCAGAACCTGACGGCGCCACCTACGTCTTTCAAGGCTCCATACAGGGTAAAGATTACGGCCAGTTCGGACTCCAAAGACTGGGTAAAGCATCATTTTGTTTCTGATTTTGCTCTAATCATTTTGCAGACTGAGCCAAAGCACACAACTGTCTCTACTACATGTACACCACACATTCTGAACCTTCCTCAGTACACAAGCCCAGGCACAGTATTTCTTAGAAACCAGAAAACGTACTTGAGTGAGTGCTTCCCAGACTGAATAATGTGTCAAAGAAAAATATGTTTTTTCCAAGAAGCGAGTACACAGACTGAATGGCGGTGTGTGTGCCCTCATCTTCTCCTGCAGGTCTAAACATGTCGGAGAGTAATAACTCGTCCCATCCACCCCTTGGTACAAACAGTAGCTCTGTGGCCATAGCAATCCTTGTGCCTTTTTTCGCCCTGATATTCGCAGGCTTTGGATTCTATCTCTACAAACAGCGGTAAGTGTCTCCAGTGAAGTGTTGCCACAGTGTTTATGACACACATCTTGCTGTGTGAGACTCCATTTTGTTTGCTGTATTCATGCATTCTCTTTAAATATGTTTCCCCAAGGACTACACCCAAGACCCAGTACACAGGCTGCTCAGTTCATGAAAACAACAATGGACAAGCCGCCTTCGAGAATCCCATGTACAACACCAACGCTAAATCCGTAGAGGGCAAAGCAGTCCGATTCGACCCCAACCTCAACACGGTCTGCACAATGGTATAATGAAGTCTGCTCAGTGCAAAAAAACAACAACAAAATGAAACAAACAAACAAACAAGCAGCATCTCTTTTTTAATATATACCAACAGTGGTGCAAAAGGCTTTCGCAGACATGGAGGGATTTTGTGACTAAAGACTGGGAGAGGGTCAAGCAGTCAGTTGTGACCGGCTGCGCTCGTATTTAAAGCACATTCTTCAGGAACCATGATTGACCATGTGCATCTATCTCGGAGGACACTGGGATTTTTTGTTGTTGTTTTTTTTTTTTTTTTTCAACGTCACGTTCTGGAAGACTTGACTTGACCAGAACTCAGAAAAATCTTCACGAGATTCTTGCGTGGAGAGTCCTGCCTCTTATTTGATCCGCACTCCGTGAGTGCTTCTTCACAGTTGACTTGGTCTTTTTGAGTGAAAAGAATCTGTAAATCTTCTTACATATATACGAGGAGCATTCACCACCTATATTTTTGTGCTATATATATTACCGAGTGGGGGTCCAGCCCTGGGAAAGGAAACAGATTCTATACAGAGTTTATAGAAAAAAAAGAGAGAAATAGTTCAAAATATGCTGTTCAAATGACTGAACGCAACACATTATAAATTGTTCATTTCCAGCTGTTGCTTTCTCTTCCTTTAAGCTTTCAAAGGTTTCATTTTTGGGTGTTCGCTTCAGTCTTGAATGCTTCTGCTGGTTCTTTGTTGTTTCTAAACGAGTGTCAATGGTGAGTAGGTGTGTTTGTACGTGAGGATGACCAAGTGGGTGGTTTGTTGGTAATGACCCCTAAGAATTAGAAACGAAGTGATTGAAGCGTGTTTTTTAAACATATCCATTTTTTGTATTGATATGACGTGTTTGTGTAATTTTTTTATTTATATTAATGCTTGCATCCCCATGACAACACATTGGACAACTGTCAGTATTTTGTACCTGAAGTCTGCAGCAAAAAAAATGTTGCCAGAGTGAGCATTATGTCATTGGGCTAATCCCTCACTTGCAGAAATGTCTGTGTGCTCAGCTATACAAAGTATAGCGTCTGTGTGCCATCACCTTCCTCAAATAGCTATATTTAAACATTTTGGAAAATTTGATAAGATAATTTGATAATTTCAATCATTAATCGCTATTATTGTTATTATTATAGAATTTGTATAAAATAAAATGCACTTGGCATTTAAATCTTAGTCTTTTATACAAACCTCAGAACACATCGTTGATGGATAACGCATGCATGTGTCTTATGTACCGTGGCAACAATGTGATCATAATTATCCTGTAAATAAGGGAGATGAAACAGTATCCTATGTCAGTCTAACTTGGCCATGGCATTAAGCATACCCTCAAAGGTTTAGAGGTGCAGCTCCTTGCTGCAGCAAGGATCCACTTCCCACAGTTATAGGGAGACGGATAGGTAATGACCACACATGAGTTTTGCATGAACAGTCAGTCCCCATCTCTGTATATTGGCCATTGCCAAGCCTCGAATGAAGGAGCTGGGATGCTTCTCCTTCAACTTAGCAGGCAGACTTTTACTCGTGGGGAGGCCTCAACGACCACACAGCTGTCATGGTGTACACTTATCATACGTTCAAATCTCTCACACCAGATGACGGTCACTTTATAGGGCGAGTCCCAGTCGGACTTGGAGCAGGCTGGCGCCGCGTTTTCAGGCCCTCGAGCTGTGAGATTCATTACAGTGCCTTTTAACGTTCCACTCACTGCGTGTTCTGCAGACGACGGGGATTCACAGGCACATTTGTAGGGAGGGAAGGGGTTAAGACTCCCCTTGCTCTGTAGTGTCTGCAGACTTTAGGAGACGATCCTGACTTGTCCTTGTTCAGTGTCCATGCCCTTCCCCATTCAGTTCACCCAAGAGAAGAATAGCAAGGTAATTGCGATTGTGATTGAGATTTCCCCCCCCCCCCCTAGAACAATCGAATCTCCCCTACAGAAACCCCCCCCCAACACCCCTCACTCACACACACACACACACACACACACACACACACACACACATACACATACACACACACACACACACACACACACACACACACACACACACACACACACACCATTATCACCCTCACCTGATTTGCTTTTGGCTCTTTTGCTCTTTCGCTCTTTACATTCATTTTTCTTCAAATAGGTAAATACATTTTGTTCAAAAAGAGGCTGTTTTTTACACAGTGCCTACCAAAAAAAAAATGACAAGGAAAAAAATATCCTATATGTGTGTCCCAGGTCTGCTGCTTTCTCATTTAGGCCTAACTGCTTCATATTGTGAAAATGACTTCATTTCCAGGTCGCTTCAAGAGACCTAGTGGCTCAAATGCTTTGTGTCGCATCACAGAGCCCCTCTCAAGAATCACCCCCACCTCTTTTTTTATTATTTGTCGCTCCAACATCCAATCTCTTTTTTGCCACTTATAAATGACTGCAATAAAAAGAAAAAAATACCCATACAGTTCTAGGAATGGACTCTTTCAAGCAGACTACTCTTTGCCATACAGCTGGGTACTCCTCCGATGTTAATGCATTCAGAAAAATAAGTATATATAAAAAACATGAAAATGGAACAAAAAAAGTTTTTTGTAAAGAAATATATTTTTATGAACAAATTATTTGTAAAATGTATGAATCTATTATGTAAATTTTCAATGCAATGTAAGATTAAAAAAGGCTAATTGCTTTTGTAATGTGTGGCTCCTCTTTGTAATTTTTGTTGTGTTTTATATAAATGAAAAGAGAATATGAAACTGTTGCTGTGATATTGACTATTACCACCACTGTTTCCTGTCCCCATTGTGTGGTAAGTTGCACAGTTGTATATATCTGTTATTTGTATGTTATTTACTGTTTTGAAATCGGTGGATGTTTTGTCTTGGCGGAGTATTTACTTTTAACTTTTTTGTTACCTTTGACAAAACTCACAAAAGTACAAAGTGCATACATCCTTTCAGTTTATTTGCTCCGAGCTCAAACAGAATCCTGACCTTGACATTACCATTGCTGTAACTGAGACAGCGGAGTGGGTTGAGCAGTGGAGTAGTGGAACAGGTTGCATATAGCGTGCAAGAACATGCCTGGAGGAGACAGAACACAGACATCACTGAGATGAAAGGTAGACGGGATCTGACAGTTCCCAACGATGCTATTGGTTTTCTATGCAATCATCAGCTCATGCTGGAGTATTTAGACTTGTCACAATACACCAGTGTCATGCAGCCTTCCTGCAGGCCAAGTGCATGTCGCTTGTTATTGATACATGTGAAGAAAAGGATTGATCCAGCCTTGAAACCTCAGATCATACATTATCTCTTGTGTATACACTGACTGACGGTTGCTCCATCAAGAAAACATCACAAATCTATTGCTCTTTAGAAAAGATCTCTGCCATTTTGTACCCCAGTAGAATTTGCCAATTTAACATACAGTGGTTGCTGATGACATTCTTTGCAAAACTATGGGAGAAAAAAAAAAACACAGAAAATGTGTCAGGGTCTGTGGCTGGAGTCTGTTTGATAAAATCCACATGCCCTCATCATGGTACAGTAATGAGATTCCTCTGCTGGTTGTCTCAGGGTGACAGCTCCTCACAGTACACTCTTTATATCATGACCGTGTGAGGACATTCACCTCAGTCTCTAACGACACTCACTCTGTGAACAAAAACGCCAGTGCAAGCAGCAGTCCTCATCATAAGGGCAAGTCTGTCAACGACTGTCAGAATATGTCAAAGAAGTATTGATACAACGTCCCCAAGCCATGGACCAAAAAAACAATATCCACTCAGAACATGTGATACATCAAGCTGGCCCTAATATAAATAATTGTCTCTTTCCACTTGTGTTCCAAGTGACTCGAACTGAATCGATTCCCAAAGCCCTAAGCCATTGAGCAAACATTATTACTGCCAATCTATTGCTTGGTCATTTGTGTAATGTGGTGTGGTGGCATCTGCCTGACACTGCTGTCTATATGTGTGATGCATGTGCAAATGTGGAGATGGCAGGCAAGCGGGCTGTTGGGGCAAGCCCCAGCCCCAAGGATATCCCAGCAGGATGTCTCCCATTCTCTCTGTTTCTGCCACGGCGTTAATTACCGCGCCCGAGGCTTTGAGCGATAATCCCCATGGCCTCTTCGTCCGACCGTGACAGCTGCGATTGATCCATCATTCATACAGTGACATTTGAGCTTTTCTCGTTAATGATCTCGCCGAGCGACCGGAGGCGAACACAGGCGAGCACTCAAAGAATCAACAGCAGAGGAGGGGGGGAGGAAAGGTCTCCCACATCAGGTGGCACTGCTCTCCAGGAAGACTTGATTAATGTAACAAGTCCACACAGCTGAGAGGGACGTGAGGGACCGATTCATTCTGCTACATTCCACAGCTGAGTTTTGTTGCGTGCAGCCATTTTGAATCTGACAAATTAACACCTCATACTTGTAGCCTACACTTGAGTTATAGCATAGGCCTACTTACCATCTCCAGTGATATGCATCATTTATCCAACATGAGTTAATGATGAATCTGTCTGATTATCAATGACATGCTTCACTTACCTGACAGAATTATAAATAATTGGCCATCGTTACATTAAATACTTTAGATGCACAGCATTTATTATGACATCCAGACAGGTAAACATATATGAAATAGCTATCTTATGTTTTTTTTGCCAGCTAGAGGCAACATGGTGGGCTGGGCTCTCATTCCACAGACTGTATGTGGAGCCTCTGAAACTGCATGACATGCAGTAAAGCTGTATGCATCTTCAGACATCAACTAACATGCTCAGAAAAACACTGTATCTCTGTGAAATACCGCTAGGGTGGACAGCTTGCTGCTTTTTCTCATGCATATTTTATGCAGGCCTCTGCAGACGTCTGAGGCTTCAATTCCTGGCATTAAAAATACAAAAGCACATAGGAGGAACAAGGCATTCAGATGTACATCGGCAAAATGTAGATTCTCTGTCACTATAGAAAGGTGAAAAGTGGAAAAAGAAATATAAGACATGAGCCATATGTGTGAGACATGAATGTTAGCTCCTCTTAAGTGAGAGGACCACAGAGAGCGGATAGATTCAGGAAGATCTAAGAAAGTTATTTGTGTCTGGGGAATTGAAAAAGACTTCAGAAAAACATTGTTTACATTCTAGCAGCGTCAGCTTTGTTTTCATAAACACTGCTACCACAAAAGGAATCCAAACTGTCACTTACCAATAGCCTATATACACTAGGCATATTTTCTGGTTCATGAAGAGGCATGTGTTTCACTCAAAAGCATACTGTATGTTACCTTAGTGAGTAAAAGTAAAGTCAGGTCCCATAATGTAGTATAATGTAGGCCCAAAACTCCCCTAGTGTCAACAAGTCTGTTGCTCGGAACACACACAAATGGGTCTCGCTCTGTAAAGACCACCAGAGACAGAAGTAAAGAGGATGCCAAAATGAGACTGTGTGAGGAGTTATTTCCTTGGAGAATGTTGTAGCTCTGCAAAAAGGATATGACAGCATATATATTCCCCGGGTTGTGTGAAAAATTGTTGAAAATATGTATGTGTAATAAAGGAGAATATATTTTGCCTTTCACAACAATATTACAACAACAAGATCTTCTCAGAAGAAAAAACATGTTGGGAAATGAGTGTGGAACTCAGAGCAGTTTTCTCCAATAGCAATGTGTCTGCAGTCATCCCCTGGGGTCAGCATCAAGGCCTCTCAAGAAGCATGATGCGTATAGTTCAAGAGATGAACATTCCTTGGACACTTCATAAGGATTTCCTCATAAGTCATCTTGGGTTCATAGATCTTAGTCCTACAAGTATCTTGCCTATTAATATGAACATGTGTGCTCAACACAGAGGTGGAGAAATAAGTGGCCTGCTGTGTTGCTCGTATGAAGTGTCTCACGTGAGGACCACATGATGAACAATGCTTGACCATGTCCAAGAGCCAACATTGCAGGGCCGCGTTTGATGGCCAGCAGAGTGGGATGTGGGGGGGGGGGGGGGTGAAAGAATGGAAGAAAAAGATCACAGACATGTGAAATCAGGTGTCATAGCGTAAGCCGACTCCCCTGCCCGTCCTTTCATCTCTGAAAATGCACTTCAGCACTGGACAGCTCCAAGGAGAGCGCCGATATGGACAGATGGAGTCTTTCCGCCTGCTCTTCCTCACGTCTCTCGATTCCACCCCATTCTACACAGAATCCAAGATCAAGGCCGGCAGTAATCGGGCTGTTTGGCCACCGTGAACTCGGAGCAGACGCCGCCGAGTCTTGTTGCAAATCTAGCGGATGTGTTTTCGGGAAATGAAACGCCATGGGAACTAGATGGAGACGTAGCGCTGGTGAAGTTGAGTTATCCTGAGGGGGATAGGCCACAGTGAATGAATTGGAGATGGGCTTAGCAACAGGGTGTCAGCAAGTCATGGCATTGGTTGGAGACACAAAAACCACATGCAAGGTGAGTGTGCAAGGTCACTCACAGTCAAGACAGTGTCTTGAAGACACACACGGCTGGTGCTATACGCTCATGTGTCTCATGTCGTTTTGCCTCATTTCTACTTTTCCCAATCAGCATGTTTCACGTGAAGCGAGCTAACAATAGGCCATGATTGCACAGTGCTGCGGCGTAACAGTGGCATCTGTGAGTTACACTGTGCCGGTGGTTCTCATTTGTTTCTTTGCCAGGTTTCCTACACGCATCTCCACCACACAGTCTGCTTTTACACTGGTGTGCGGTTGAGCTTGACCATACATGTGCCATCCCCCCCCAACACACACACACATGCGACCAGCCCCTGTCTGTGTTAATTCGCTCCCTCGCCGGAGGTACAGATTGCGAATGCACTCATGGCTACGCAGGAGCGCCACTGCAGATGTCTTCGCTGTCTCGCGCCTGCTCTGCGACATCTGCCGCCTCTCCTGCACCGCGCTGACGAGGTGTCCAGCATCCGCATTAAGCAGCATGTTCCCATTGTCGAGAAGAGGCAGAGAAAGACAGCTTGTGTGAGAGATAAGAAGAGGTCACAGGGGGGGGAAGGTGAAATTGACAATAAAATACACGGACCAAAACTGACGATAGTGCATGGAGGGGACGTCACACGTGAGGCCAAGCCGTTATTGATGATGGGCACAAGAGCCACACAAAAGGCTAACGGAAGTTTGACAACAAAGAAAACACCCGAGAAAGAAAGTTTGACATGAAAGGGAAGACGAGGTAAGGAAGGACTAGATAAATAAGGAGGTGGAAAAAAAGGAGTATGCTTTGAAGTTTCCCCCGTTGTTGCTCAAGGTCACTTTACTTTCCGCATTGTGGAGAGCAAGTGTCTACTGCTTTGAGATTTGATGGATGTCTCTCCTGGATCCGACATTGTGGGCGCCATATGAGAATGAATGCTCGCCAAAGCCATTGCACAGCTCGCCCGCGCTAGAGTTATGATCATTTCCAATTAAAAGTAAGCAATTTACTTGTCAGTGAGGGGTAATGGAAATTCATATGCCCCTACTCCAGATCCCCCTCTCCCCAAAGGTTATGTGTGGAGGGGTGGCACAGGAGGATGGGGGAATAAGCCCATTCATTTAAACCAAGCGCCCAGGATTTATGCAAAGGACGTTAAGAGGAGCTGCTTAGTGTCGGTGAGGGCAAAGGGCAGCATGTGTGCGCTTTGTGCATCAGGAAGAACAGCAGAGGAAAAAAACATGGAGGATGTTAAATGTGGTCAGGGAATAAGGCCCTAGTAATAGACATTTTCTGAGTGTACCTCTTACTGTATGTTCACCAATGCTTTTACATTTGCAAGTATATGCTTTGCTTGATGTACACCTTCAAGATTGTACTTAATATGTGGGTTTGGCTGTAATAATAGTCTGCACTGATGCACTTCATACAGCCTATATATAGATGCCAGAACTGGGAACAGAGCCAGAATAGAGCTGTGAGTAACAGTTAAACTATATGCTGTGATCATCATATGTGATGTGTGTATATGATGATAGTGATGATGACGACGACGATGACGGCGATGATGATGATTATTATTGTTATCATCATCATCATCATCATCATCATCATCATCATCATCATTATTATTATTATTGTTGTTGTTGTTGTTGTTGTTGTTATTACTATGAATTCCCACACACACTAGCCTTCAAACACTGTTCCGGTCAAAAAAAAACACCAGACCATAAACCATTACCATAAATATGGCATTTTACATCAGATTGCCTCAAGACCTTATGATATCCTTCACAAAAGGCATTTGAACACAAAGAATTCATTGTGACTAATTTCTTTGAATTTTGAGTGATTTATTCAACTTGGTAACACTTTTTTTGTTTACGGTCAAAAATGACCGCCATAGAAAATGAATGGGAAAGAGTATCATTTTCATCCAGGAGATGAAAGACATCTTCATACACACACTCCTACAACTTACCACCAATGTTCCCACACACATGCATGCACGCACACACAGAAGCACACACACACATACACACACACACATACACGTACACACATACACACATGTACACCCACTCACACACACAAACACACACATAGTTCATATTCAGTTCATGTTCTCATGTTGGAACTTGTGCGTGTGAACAACCGATGTTCGCACACACATGCATGCACACACACACAGAACCCACACACACACACACACAAACAGACACATACACACACATGTACACCCACTCACACACTCTTTCTTGCAAGGGATACAGCCGAGCGCTTGTGTGTGGGCAGTCTTCTTGAAGAAGACATGGCAAAAACATTTCCTTCTCCCGGGCGTCTCCAACTTATTATGCGTGTACCTGCAGGTCGATAACAGCCCGTCTCTGATTTGTAAATACTTGCAGGAGGAGAGATTTCTCTGGGAAGGGGGGGGGGGGGCCGGGGGGGGGTTGGCAAACAGAGACGGCGCAGCGTAAATCAGCTGCCCGCCCGGCCCGCTCTGCTCTCCAAGCTCGCCGCAGCCCTGGGTTTCTTTCAGGTGAAGGAACTCGAGGGGCAGCGAATTCCCCTCTCAGCCTGCTTGTTCATTCCGGAAGAATCCGCCCCGGTCCTGCTCCCAGACTCCAAATGAGTCTTTTTAGGCAGAAAGAAATCAATGATGGGCCACACTGTGCTCTTCATTTCTGCTTTCCTGTTTCTCTATCTATCTATCTATCTATCTATCTATCTATCTATCTATCTATCTATCTGTCTGTCTATCTATCTGTCTGTCTATCTATCTATCTGTCTGTCTATCTGTCTGTCTATCAATCATCTTTCAATCAGTTTGTCTGCCTGTCAACCTATCAATTTGCCACTGCCAGTGTGTCTGTCATCTGCATAATTTCTTGTCTATATCTATGCACACAGAGAGAGAGAGAGAGAGACAGACAGACAGACAGAGACAGACACACACACACACACCACTGTCCTTTTAGCACAGCTTCCCCCTCCCTGCTACCAAGCGCGCTCCTGGAATGTGGCGTTGTCTGTCGCCTGGCTGACACTGCAGTCAGCGTGCTCACTGTACCTCCTGTCAGATCTCACTGTCACAATCACCGCCTTTTTCTGACTCGTTCGGTAGCTGAGCAGACAGAGAAATTGATTCACAGAGGGGAGAAGTGCGGATCTCACACTGGAGAGATCTCGCCGGCCATTCCCTTATACAGAGTGGAGTGTTGGTGACATCTGCAGGCCAATGGTGCCCTTGCTTTTTTCCAGCAGGTTATGTATGCTAGGCTATATTCCAATAAGCCTAGCATCTTAGCACTTCTTGGGACCAGTAACTTTTGGTACATTGCAGTATGGCGCTATGTTCCATGGATATGTTGTGGTACATTGTGCCTATAGGGTCTTCTTTATTCATAAAAGCTGTAAGAATATAGTGCCTCAATGCACAGAGCCCACTATTATTATATGTGTCCTTTGTTCCTGTAGCTATTTAAGGCTTTCAGATAGGGACTGAGCTCATGGTAAACCAGATTTCATTCTTACAGTTTTTTTAAGTCCCTTTGGTCCATTTCTCAGATTAGAATTTAAATTCTGAAAACTAGTTCAACCACCACATCATCTCATCATAAAAGCTATAAAAACAGCAAATGCTTTTGCACATCCATGATTGTGTGCAATTGTTTGCTGTTTTACATGATCGACTGCTAATGCCATGTCGGTCAAAATGCCATTTGCCTTCTCTCACATTTTTTGAAAAAAAAAAAAAAAAAAACTACAATAAGAAAATGTGGTCTTTTTTCCTGTATTACAATGAATGACAACAAACTGCAGTTCAAACGGTATTGTAATATGAACCCTGTCTGATCCCTTACAATTTCCCACATAAAATATGTAGCTTTTTACTGTTGAAAATGATATTTGCCAAAAAGGAATTTTTTTTGCATTCACTTAACAAAATGCTTGCAGAGTTCTGTTATATTGACCCCATAGCTATTTTGACTATTTTAGTCATAACAGTGACACAGGAAATTTTCATTCTGATGGCACTGACATGGTGATTGACAGAAATATTGGCAAAGCAGGAGGCACATTCCACATTTTTGCACATTTCTGCATTTCAAATCCAAATTTGTTTGTGCATACGTCACAGAATATACTGTACAGTTTATCCTAAAAATAACACTATTAACCAGATTTTCATTTTTTTTATCTTTGCTATAATAGAAATGATTTTTAACAAACAGATCTGGATAAATACATGTGGCCGCTTTCTGAAGCTTTTCTGTTCAATTAAAGCCATATTTGATTAAACTAACCAAAACTGAGCATAAAACTCTTATATCTGGAATGTTTTCTGTCCTATCTATCAGAATGAGCCCCTTGTTTGCCTGCATGCATTGCCTGTATCTACATGTGATTGGCGTACGACTCCAATTCACCACTAAATGTATTCTTCCCCAATATATGAGTTCTAAAGCAACATGTAGCCGTTGACGGGTGACATTTAGCCATGATAAGAGATTCAATCAGAGTCTCATGATACTGTCAACATATAAAGGAAAGCAATATTTTATTGAACCAATACACCCTTAAATATCACATATCCACACATGTAGACTCCATGCATGGCAGGGTTAATCCTCTCCCTTGTGCAGTTATAATAGTCAGCCATCAACAACAAGTCAGTGTCTTAAAAGAGCACATTTTGTTTACCAGCTTGAAGATGCTTTCGAGCACCAGTCACCATAAGCAGTCTTTCAATCAGTTTGGCACCAGAATGGCGTGGCCTTCATTTACAAATACTATCAAGATTATAATTATTATTTTAAATCCAGAAACAGATTTCATAACAACAAAACTAAACAATCATTCAAATCACATACGCACGCACACATACAAAAAGTACATACATTCATTTGCATTTCCCCCCACCCCAATTCTTTTCAACTCTTTAGCCAGCCAGATTGTTCCAGTAATTGTATGCACATCAAGTTGTCAGGTATGCAGTGGCCCCCTGCTGGTTGTGGTATGGAATTGCAGGCAGGTTGTAGCTATGGCCTGGCTCAATCGGCAACATGTCTTCACGCCAGAACCTTCTGGAAGGCGTATCGACAGCAATGCGGTTCTGAGATGCCTTACGGAAGGCCATAAGTCCGCTCAACTAACCCTTCCCAGATGCTATGGGGTGATCGCCCACCTCTATGGGCAAGGTGGGGAGGGGGGAGGCCAAAACGTTTCAACCGTCAGCCCTGGATGAGGTAGGGCTGCAGCTGACGCATCCTGAGGTTCTGACAGTTTCCTTTCTTAATCCTTATGGCTCTTGCCCTTCGGCTTCTCATCGAAAGACACCCCGTACTCATTCATGCGGCTTTTGTCCACGGGATAAAGCCTGGAATGACAAAGAGAGCCGCCGTGTCAAACATCCCTTTGAAGGTGTCATACACCATGCAGCTCATCGAAGACAGACACTAACACAATTGGCTGTTTGATGTGCTATATGTTATGACCCTGGGAGCTCACCATCTCTGATACAGGTAGACAAGGAACACCACGTCATCTCTGAAGCAAGCCAGACGATGGGACGTCGGCATGGTGATTATGAAGGCAAAGACGTCATCAATGAAGGTATTGAAAGCCTGGGGGGGGGGGGGGGGGGGTAAATAGAAGCCTCAGACATGCACTGCTTTGAAGACAACAAAGGATGAGACCTTGACTACAAATGCATATAAAATGACAGTGTTCTGTACTTTTGTGTGTTCCTACCTTATACATGAATGCCTTCCATGGAAGATGAGCGACTGATTTCAACTGAGGAAAATGTAGACACAAAAACAATCAGCAAAAGTCACATTCAACAACTCGGAGGTAAGTAAAGTTGAACCACCACCAACTGACCTTGTAGTTCACAAAGAGCTGAGGTAGCATGAAGAGGAACCCAAAAGCATACACCCCTGTTCAAACATCAAGGCCCATGGTAAGTATTTCACAAAACAGAGTTGACCAACTCCAATATATTATAATATGTTCTAAAACAGTTGTTCATGACAGGCCACATCAAACACATACCGTTCACAGAGCTGTTGATGAGCCAAGAGTACCAGCTGTTGAAATGACAAACCATTGTGCATTAGACAGTGATTGCAACTGAAACAGTGACTGTATAACTCAATGAATCTGAATCTTACCTTTTGTACTTTACATAAACAAGAGCGTACACTGCTCCGCCAATGCACAGAGGATACAGCAGGTAAGACAGGTACTTCATTGCCTGTTAAGACATATAATTCAACGCTTATCTGATAGGCGAATTGCGTTTTTCGGGCTAGCAACACACTAGACACCTGTTCATCTTGAAGCAGTAGGTGAACTAACAATGCTGACTGAACAGCATGACGTTGAACAGCATGAGAGCAGCAACACTGAGGAATTTGTACCATTCTCCTGCTGTGAAGTGATTTGACTAAAAAAGTATCTTCACAAGAAATAAATGCAAAAACCTGTTTGGGAAGCTAAAAGAGGCTGACATTAATTAAAAAGAAGTGTTGCGTTGGTGTGAATGCTTTGACTCACCAGTGTATCGTACTCCTCGGTCCTTCTCTCCGACTCGTCCGATTTCCCAAACTGTGAATGAATTACAGTTAACACAGCAGGCCGTTAGAAATCCCACTAGACCACTCAGCCACATCCCAAAATGAAGCATACAGGTTTAATCACCAGAGACCTCTATTAAAAAGGTCACATCATATTCTACAGAAGTACCAACGAAGTGTAACCTATTTTCTGTAATGCAAGATTCTGGGAACTATCTTGGCACATCGTGACATCGGGCGGGACATAACGTGTCTTTGCTAGTGTGTGACAATCGCAGTTATCATCTTCCCGTCCGGCTTTGATTCAAACCCTTTGTCAGTTATGTCAAAGTAAATAACTAAATGTAAGACTTTGTTATGCTGTTGCCTATACAAGCTCAACATGTCCATAAACACACAGATGTTTCCAGAAAGCAGGCCACATCCTGCTGTTGCATAGATGGTCACACATGCAAGAAGCCTCATTCAATGCATGCCATGCATGAGATGCATTCATTTGTCATTATAATAGCACTGTGCCATGGTTAAAGTACTCCAGGTTTTAAAGGGAATGGGAGAAAGGCACTTTCATTGGCTTATTGGCTGTTATGCCCAAAACACACCCATGATTAATTAAGAAACATACAGTACAACCATTTTGAACCATGTGCCTGGCGTCTGATCATTTTTCCGCTGTCAAACTAGCAAAGGTGGATTTAAATGCACAAACCATGCAATCAAACCAGACAATGCATTTTAAATTGTTTAAATAGGGCCCTGTGTGTGTAGCGGATAATAGTTTTGTTCTCTGTAATTATGGGCTTAGTATGTGGTGGAGGAGGATGAGTGAATGGATTAAGTAAAAAAAAGTCTAGGCTCACCAGGAAAGTTGGTCTCAAACCTTTCCAAATTATCTGGATCTTAAACGCCTTCTTGACTTTCCACACCTGTCCCCAATTTCAGAATTCAGAGTATTAGTATAGAAGGGAAAATTCCCTTCAAAGTCACTGCAAACATAAACTTGTAATGCTACCAAACCAGTATATTAAAGGCATTTATAACACGATAACTACAACTAAAGCTCCAAAATTACATTTGACTAGATAAAAAAAAACAAAAGCTACACTGTTACATTTGATTACATTAGATGAATAAATTATCTTCAACAATTCTTTCATTTAGGTGAGAGACACAGACTAACGAGTAAATTAAATTAAGACCCTATTAGCATAAGAACTCTAAGGAGCTCTGATGGCACAGCAGCTATTAAGAGAGTGGAAAGTTTTGAGTGGAAAGCAGAGGTGGTTTGGGGGGGGCGTACCTCGATGATGGACCCTACACCAGCAGGGATGAGCACAAGCAGGCTGGTCTGCTCATCCAGCAGGTAGAGGAATATCACAATGGTACTGAAGCACCTCCACAGCACTACAGCAACGCAGGACAAACCACACAAATCAGTTAGTTTCAGCATGAATGCTGAGTTCTCTTCACAGCTTTTAGTCCAGGGTCGACATGTTCCTGGTCACAATCATCATTGTGCTTTGTGCATTGTGCTTCATCTGCTTTGTTTTAATTACACTAGACAAAAATTACCCACAGAGGATATATTTCTACACTTTAAAAACACCCACAGATACTAGATTTTGCAAGGACACTTTAGCAAAGTCATCAAAACAAGCATCATCAAATATGAATTCTTCATGAGTTCTGGACTGAATCGGTGTTCATTGCTGTACAGGCACTGACAGGATCAAAGGGTTTTTATTTCTAAATCTAAACGCTTTCAAAGTGGACCTGCTGTGCTGAAATAGGTCTCCTGCAGTGAGCTAAATTACTTCACCTGGTCCACGTTACTATCTTTGTGACAGAACCGCACATTCCTCGACAGAAATCACATCTAGTTCATAATGCACCAATTACCTGCTTTGCTGGACATTCCCACCATGCTTTTCTTTTGCTTCCAGAAGCTGATGTCATTTTTGAAGGCAAGAAAATCAAACAGGAGCTGGAGGAGAAAAAAACAACAATATCAGAGCACTGAATCCACTTTAAAATCAACAAATGTACATCACTGATCCAGTCACCATGATGTTATCAGAAAATACACAGCCTCTCTAATCATTTCCACCAAATACCTGGATTTGTTTTAAATTAGTAGAATTCCTAAACCAGGAAGTAATATTGCCTGGTCATACGTCTTAGGGCATATCTAGAGCAAAATAACACTAGCACTTTCATCTTCTGAGTCTGGAGCTGCCTGGCTGTGATGACATCATGGGGAAATTACTGACATACTTACATGGAAAGTGGCCACAAAGAAGGTTAGGCCGAGGAAGTACAGATTGGTGTCCACAAAGATGGCTTTGATTTCATCCGTATCCTTTTCTGTGAACCCTGCAAAAGTAATGCCACAAAAAAGCGCTTAGAAGACAAGACGCTTAGAAACAGCTTAATCCACCACATTGTTATCCCTCTTGTGTTTTAAACTCGGTGGTCTGTCCACAGAAGTTAATGCACGGTGGAGGTTGTAAAATGGCCCCGACGCGAAGCGGAGGGCCATTTAAACCTCGTAAGTGCATTAACTTCTATGAACAGACCACCGTGGAGTCCATTATCCCGCTTATTCCACTGTTGCCAATTGCATTGTGTTCATTTTACAATTTAAACGTTTTAATCGCTAAAACTGTCTTGTTTGTAGAACTAATTTCTTCCGACACATATCAACTAATTTCTCAACTTGCAGGACAAACTGCCGTTACTAGTTCTAAATGGATGGTTGCTACAGCCAAAGGCCAGTCGTTGTAGTAGTGTGTAGCGTGTTGTAGTTCTATTTCTCCATCATATGCTACAATGTTGCAATGTTCTGAACGTCTGCATTTTACAGCTAGGATGCAACGTGACAGTTCATTTAAACTTCACAACGAGTTCGGCGAATTAATATACAAGTGTGATACGGCCAAAAAAATGGATCTACTTCATAGGTGTGCAAATAACATACGGTAAATTACGTAGGACAATGGGAAATTCAACCAAGCAGTAGAATAGCTTCAGTTATAAGTATTTATCATGGTCATTGAAAGTGCCATTCACACATGCTATATATTGGGGGGGGGGGGGGGGGGGGGGGGGGGGGGGGGACTGTCCTGAATCTGGTAATATAAGAACTATGGTGGAGGAAGACTCTGGGGCTGAGCAATTTACAGAAATATGTGTTGTGTGCCTTACAGAAATAAACGCCATCTTTTATTTTTTTATGAAAAATGTGATCGGTCTCTTCTCTCTCTGTGTGCACTCATAACTTTTTACAGCATTGCAATGAACAAAGTAAGGCAAAAAAGTGTTTCTTTGTCAAAAAAAGTGGGATGCAATGTGGGCCTTGAATTGGATACCATGCAGGAATTTGCTAGGATCTCCAAACTGGATTATGAACATGCTTTGCCATAGAGGAACATATGATAGGGTTGGATTATGAACATGCTTTGCCATAGAGAAACACACAAACATGTCGGTAGGTTGAGCCATATGAAGTTATTATTTTGCCGTCACTTCATCTGTTTTTATAAAACAGAATAATATCTCTGTCTCCTCTTTCATCTAACAAGTGTGCCATATTGGACTAATTTTAACATCACTTTTTCCCCTTTTAAAATATATTTTCTTTTTTTATTTGTTTATTTGTTTTGTTGTCTGTCTTGTATGTCTTGGTGTCACGGGTACGCTGGCGACTACGCCGCTCCGTCCGGCATTTTTTTGTATTTGTTATTTTTTAAATGTATTTGTCTTGTCTTGATGTCATGGGTACGCTGGCGACTACGCCGCTCCATCCGGCATCTTTTGTCTTGTTGTTATGTGTCTTGTTTGTGGAGTGCTTTGGATTGCACTATGTGCATGTTAAATGCGCTTTATAAATAAATCTGACTTGACTTGACTTGACTTGACATATCTATCCAATCACGGGTTCGCGGGTAATTCAAATGAGAGGGTGCGCACTGCGCAGGTGAACACAGAGACTGTAAATATGATGCAATTTCATGATTTTCTACAATTGAAATACTTGATCGTACAGACAAGTGCCTAGTCTCGTTGGAAAGCCCGACTTCTGCTCTGTCATGTGATAAAGGTTTCACTTTCATCTCGCTGCAACGAATAGTTCCGAAGCAATTTAACAGAGAAGAATGGGTGTGTTTTTTGACGCACTTTACGTCCATCAGCCTCTAAGGGTTAACAGGCGACAAAACTACAATGAGCTTGGTTCATGGTTCATACTTTCTTGTGTCCCACACAACAAAACAAAACATTCACCACCAAAAGCCAAATCAAGCTTTCAGGCAGACATGACATTCATGACCTCATCCTTACCAAAATGTTGTAGAGAATAGACTGCATCCTGCATATGAATCCAGAAGCGAAGCCGACCCAGGGAGATGGTGTCATAGGAGATTGTGAGGGGAACCTCTGTTGTGGTGCTGTTGATCTCCTGGGGAATGCATTATGTGTCACTCACATGCAAAAGATGCCAATCGCTTCCTTATGGTTAAGGCCTACAACTACAGTACTCCACTGTGATGACCTGGTCAGAGCAAGGAAAACATTCAGTGGAGACACCATCCAGTCTTCATAGGTTGAGACATACATACCATCAAGTCTTTCACTCTGTTGCTCAGCTCATCCACAAACAGTAGTGGCAAATACACCATCTTCTTCCCATTCTGATATCTAGAAAAGGACAAATATATAAATAAGGTCAAGTCTTCCTAATGGGTAAAGGCAAAATAGGTGGTGGTTAATGGTATATGACGTAGAAGTGTTTTTTTGATTACTCACACTCTCAGGTAACGATGCACGTCGGCCGGCAACGCATTGCGGTCAAACACAAACTCCTCTGACACGATGTTCAGGGTTAGCCGTGTGCGCCAGTGGGACACTGGCCGGTCAGCCCCCGTCCCTGGCTTCTGCTGCTCCTTAGCCTTGGGAGGAGAATGTCTGTGCTTTATTTTTACATTTGAACTGACCACACCAAAACTTAAATGTGTGGGGTCCCACGTGACCATTGGCCAGACATGACTTTGACCCTTTGTGAGGAGAGTTCATGCCTGGGGACGATATGACATTTTGGAATTGGACTGTGTCAAATTGAATTTGTGTAAACAAGAGCTTTGACCCGCAATATGAAATGAAATGTTCCCCATTTCTGAAGCACAGTGCGTCCTATAGTGCACAGTTTTGTCATTGACTATGAGACCACGGTGAAGTTAGTTTCACTTTGCCTAGGAGTTCAAATAATAGGCGAGTGCAGATGCATGTAGGCTATACTCTGCCTTAGTGGAATCCCTCTTACTTACGGTCTCGCCTGCAAGCAGATTACTTCAAATGCGCTGCTGACTATCAAATTACCGATGTTTGCGCTGTTTGAGGTTTGAGCGAATGTTACGCCCATGACTGATGAAGAAACATAAAAACAACCCTTTTACGCCCGGCTCCCAGCGTTTGATCACAAAATCACGCCATTAAATTAGTGATTGTGGACTGGCCACGCCTTTAATGTCTATAAACTTTGCGCCTCTGACCATCCGTTTCTGATCGCCAAAATAGGGCCCAGTAAGTAAACCAATTGTTTCTCTATCACATTTAGGCTAGATTGTCCCACACAGTGGTTCTCAAACTTTTTCCATCATTCCCCACTTTGGAGGTGCATTTTTAAGCCCCACCTGACCCCAGAAAATCGTTGAAAAACGTTGAAATGTTATAGTCACATTTTAGTTCCACGTTACATTTCCTGTCTCAGTCACTTGGATCTGATGGTGCTTTAATTTATATGTAGGCCGGTCTATGACGCCTGTCTATGACGCCTATGTTTATGTGTGGCTTTCATTTATGTAGGCCTGTCTATGACGCCTATGTTTATGTGTGGCTTTCATTTATGTAGGCCTGTCTATGACGCCTATGTTTATGTGTGGCTTTCATTTATGTAGGCCTGTCTATGACGCCTATGTTTATGTGTGGCTGTCTTGTTTTCAATGTATGATTTTCCTTGTCAAAAAAGAAAGGCACAAAATAGACACATTTCCTCCTGCTTGTGGCGCCCCACCTGTCATGTCTCCATTCCCCACAAACGTTCAGGTCTTGTATATCGGTTCCACAAATTGTAAGGCAACAACTAGGCCTACTTGATACATGCTGTATTATAATGCTGGTGAACTCACTTTTTGTTCCTCTTCACCTGCTATCAGGCTGACCTCTGGGGGTTTAGGCAGCATGTAAGTGGTCAGCTGGGTGACCTGGTGAACTTGCCGTTGGTCCTGCCAGGGAGACACCCCTGCTTGGTGCACAAACACCATGGCAAAGAGGGTTCCATTTTTCCGAGTCTTCTTAGGTAGGGTAATGTTTACCTGCCTACAGAAAGAAATGTGCGTTTCAGTAAAGTCAAACCAATTCAGACCCAATTTAAGTTATTTGTCACATAAAATTACACAAAGTCCATAGTGAACTGCTTAGTTCTCTTCAAAGTTTACTAAGATCCAGATCAGTTGGAAAGGTTTGAGACCAACTTTCCTGGTGAGCTTACTTAATCCATACATTCCTCCTCCACCACCACATACTAAGCTCATAATGACAGAGAACAAAACTATAGTCCATTGCACACACAGGGCCCTAATTATCAAGTCTTAGTTCTGACTTAAATGGCTGTGCAATGCATATGTTACACAGATGTAAATAACAAAAGAAATCATGTCATGTGCTCTAGGTACAGTCCTCATTCAAGATGCGCATAGACTGTGGATAGCAGCTTTTTCTCAAGTCTCTCAGCACTGGCTGCACAAATGTACCTGAACAGATCATTCAATTGCAATCAGTAGGCTGGTTTACCTACCAATTTCCCAGTCAATAAATACATGCACTGGTGGTTTATGAATAATTCTCCTTCTGACAACTGCAAGAAGGTATCCAACCGCGTCTTCATTTGCACCCCATACCTCTCAAATTTGGAATGCAAGTCGAAGTCTTCCTCTCTCAGAATGAGTGTGTGTCCGCCTTCCGCGTTTTGCTTCACAGACGTGTACACGCTCAGCTGTAATCAATGGAAATGTCAAAAATGGTCTCCAGTCAAATTTTCACTAACATGACGTGTCAATTAATATTTCGCGTTTCCTGTAGATTACCATGACTAGCCAACAAAATGATCACCCCTTGGCTTGGGTTCGTGTAAATTAATATAATGGGTAATGCATGGGGGGGAAAGCAGGCATAAAAGCATTTTTTTTCCAATCTGAAATGTCGAACTGTATCAGGGAGAGGAAGCGTGCTTACCTGCAGACGCGGTTTTGCTGTTAAATAAGGGCTGATGCAGTTGTCGCTTTTAGGATCCTCACATGGCTTAGTGTACACAATGCCATACATCACCCAGCAAGTATGCAGAACGTACACAACGAATACACCTATAATTAGGGTTGTAAATGAGGTTTTGTGAAACATTTTCCTATCGCTCTTCAGTGGTCTCAGTCTGTGCACGAACGGATAAAATACTGAAACAGCAAACGTTTGACTGCAAACTATGTAGTAAATAATAAACTATGTATATAGCTAAGACGAAAGATCAAAAACAGGTCAGCTATCTGAAATGCCGGTGGGTACATTACTCCAGTATCTTGGCGTTATTGCATGGTCCCAACGAAAGCTTGCTGAATGCTGACCTGCTAGGTATCCAGCTAACTTGTCTACTATTGCTCTACGCCATAATAAACAAACAATAAAGCAATATTAACTAGCAATAACAGGAAATGCACATATATATTATAAACGTTGAGCTTATCGTATGGTATGCACTAACAGACTGAAGTCAATTTCGATTGAATATAGAATAGTGTTATCGGCGTGAAAAAAATCACTTCCTCCATTCGTTTCCTGGTGTAGGCGTGTACGCATAAAGAGCATGCGTACCATTTTTACGCCTCCACAAGGGGAGTGTTCAATATGCACGCCAGGCAGATTTATGTCTCCTATCGTCTACCAGAGGTGTTGGGTCACATATTTCATCATCTATGTTTTGATTTAATCAAATATTTGTAAAACGTGACTCCGCAGTCAATGACAACATGCAACTATTTCAGTTATGAGTCTTAACTCACGCACTCCTGTTTGAAGGCTTTTCCAAGGTTTCAGTAGTCTAACATCGATAACACCGAATTTCTTTTTAAGTTGACCCTTGGACCATAGGGTAGGCTACAGTAGGGTGCCTGTTATTATGACCGCCGCGCAGCGAAGCGGCGGTCATATAGGTTTAGTCCGATTTTTTTTTTTTTTTTCTTTTTTGCATGCCCAAATTTCTGTCAATGATTCCCGGGACACTGAAAGACCGGGGTACACGAAACTTGGTGGGCATGTAACCCCACATGGATAGCATGGAACCATCGTTTTTTCGTTTTGATCTGTGGCCCCCCGCTGGACTGGACCCCCGAAAGGAGGGTAGGGCAGACACAGTTTTCTGTGAATATCTCGAAAACCGTAGGGTTTAGGAGGACCATTTTTTTTTGTATGTTGATCTCAAGGGGCCATGTCAACCCATTCCATAACCACTCATTTCATGTATAGCGCCACCTAGTTAAACACAAAAAAGTAAAAATGAGGTGTTGTAATTGAAGGTATCTGTGACCTAACATAGTCAAAACTGCACAAAATTGGAAGTGTAGGATCATTATGACACCATCTGTATGCACGCCAAGTTTTGTGGAATTCCGTTCATGGGGGGCCACACAATAAATTAATTTATGTTACTATACACCAACTGGTCTGTAGGTGGCCGGAGACAGTTTTCTGTGAATATCTCGAGAACCGTAGGGCCTAGGAGGTCCACCTTTTTTATGTATGTTGGTCTTAAGGGGGCATGTCAACCCATTCCATTACCACTTATTTCATGTATAGCGCCACCTAGTTAAAAATTAAAAAGCAAAAAATTAGGTGTTTTCATCACAATATCTTTGGCTGACAAGGTCAAAACTGCACGAAATTCAAAGTGTAGGATCATTATGACACCCTCCAAATGCATGCCAAGTTTTGTGTACTTTCGTTCATGGGGGGCCTTACAATAAAATAATTTATGTGTACATTTTGTGACGTACACCAACAAGGATTCCTGGGACACTGAAAGACCGGGGTACACAAAACTTGGTGGGCATGTACCCCCACATGGATAGCATGGAACCGTCATTTTTTGTTTTGATCTGTAGCCCCCCCGCTGGACTGGACCCCCCGAAAGGAGGGTAGGGCAGACACAGTTCTCTGTGAATATCTTGAGAACTGTAGGGCCTAGGATGACCATTTTTTCCCGTATGTTTGCCTCCAGGGGTCATGTTAACCCATTTCATGTGCACACATGTGCACAAACAGATATACACACACACACACATACATTCACAGTAATCATACGTATGACACATACTCACACAGTAGACATATGTACACTTGCATGCACAGGCACACACACAAGCACGCACACACACACACACACACACACCCACACACATAACATAAACATAACACAAACAATCAAGAATTTCTCAGAATTATGAACATGCAAGATGGGGGTGGGGTTGTATAAAATGAATTTTACATGTGAAATCTATGAACTAATCATGTTTTGGTACTTGTTGTCTAGCAGATACCAGTGAGAATTGAGTGTGGATAATGCAATTTAGTGAGACAGTTAGAATCATATAGGCCTTTCAGCGTGATTTCTTTTTGTGGAAAAAATGTGCTGGACTGGGCGGCGGTCATATTTTGTACCACTCTGCGGTACATCTAGTTTCTGCACAATTTGTTAACAAATGGACTGCCTCACCCTGGCCTCACTACTTGATTGGTTTTGTTTCTGAAAAATCTCCTTGATAAGCTTAAGCACCAAAGATGTATTACATTGGCATGTATTTTTATTGGTGTAAAAGAGGTAATCCTACCTGTCTATTCTTTTTTACTTAGAGCCACAGGCTCTGTTCCGACTCATGAGCTATGTGTGTAAATGTGTCCCGTCCTGTCCATTAAACATGAGACTTTCTCTTTCATTAAAAATGTTTGTCACGCCAGATGCAGATCTTGCAACATATGATTGTGACTGTAAAACAGAGTAAACCAACAAACACAAGTATAGGTTACTAAACTCTGAGTAGTCAGAAACGGGATGGAACAGAAACAGAGTTTCATATTATTTTTCAGTCTGAATGAATCTCGCCAGCACAAAGCGCGCCACACCACCACACCAATCCTCCTCTGCTGTTTTCAAAAAATATTTATTTTATGGCATCAGCTCTCAGCATTTGCAGCGATTAATAGACTTTGTTTTTGTGTTTTCTTAGTAGCATGATCTATATGTTTAGAGTTGGACTCTGTCCAAAATACTCTATTAGTCACCCACAGTCCAATTCTTTTCGACATTTTAGCTTTTCCCTTTTTATAGCCATAACGTTGGCCTTTCCTCTGAAACACCTTTGATACGGACAGTCTTTTCATTATAATGAAACATTACAGTAGGCTTAGGCCTTTTTTAAAGTTAACCAACTAGCCTAGACCTTCTGCCTCAGGTAGGCTTTCACTTGTATTTTTGTTGTAAGTTATGACTGAACTTATTTGACTTACTGTCTCCCTATAAATAACTAGCACTGATATAATATGATTGATTTATTGCCCCATTGATAGAATGCAATGCACATCAAAATGACCATTATTTATATGATAATGTGGTATATGAATACATGTGGACTTGAACTTGAACTAGAACTATAACATGCAGTAAATGAAGTGAATGCAGTCAAACAGCTAGCTACCATTACACTCAACACCAACTAATCTACATCCACGCTGAGTTTGAGGCTGCACACTGCGCAGATGCACAACTGAAAAAAACTTGACTTTGTTTGGGTGGGCAAGACACAATGCTTGGGTGAGCTTAGCCCACCCTGGCCCCTGCCTGGAGCCGGCCCTGCTGGTGCCCGACAGGGATGTTTGTTAAGCCTCCTGTTGTACTCTTCGTTCACATATAACCGTACGGCAACTCACACCTCAAACACTATCATTAAGTTGACTGATGACACCACCATAATCGGCTGTATCAAAATGAATGGTGATGAGTCTGCTTAAAGCAACACCAAAGAGTTTTTTGTACCTTAAAATAATGTTTCCAAAATCGTTTCAGTGGTTCATCAACTCGTAACAGGGTGAACGGCACTTTCTGCATTCGCTTCGTGGCCCTCTATCGGCTATAACCGCACTATGTAAGTTTGCCGGATCGGGTAGCGGATCTGTAGTTCGATGGAATGAGACATGAGAAACTACAAAATTGACTTGCATTTGATGTCGCAATACATCGTACTTTCTTAAAATCATGGAACATATTCTACCTTGTCTGTGGACATTGTTATTTGCAAAGCTGGTGCTGGATAAACAAATAGTGCGTGCGACAGAGGAAAAGTTCTTTGGTGTTGCTTTAACAGAACAGAGGTGGCAACCCTGACATCTTGGTGCCAGGACAACAACCTGCTGCTCAACGTCAGCAAAACCAAGGAGCTGATAGTGGACTGCAGAGAGAGGAGCACTCGCCCATTTACATTGGGGGCACAGCAGTGGAGAGTCAGCTGCTTCAGATTCCTTGGAATTAACATCAACGAGGAATCAGGATCTGAGCTGGTCACACCATGATATAGGTATGGTCACAAAGGCAGCAAGTATGGTCAGTATGGACGGTGATATACTGAACAATTTATACCGCTGTACTATTGAGAGTATCCTGACTGGCAGCATCTCAACATGGTATGGTCACAGCACCGCCCAGCTCTGCAAAGGGTGGTCAGGGAGGTCAGCGCAGCACATTACAAGGATTGAGTTATCAGCTATCCAAACCCTTTCTCTGATCCCAGTCATCCCAGCCACGGTCTCTTCATCCTTCTGCCATCAGGTAGAAGGTATAGGCCTACAAGAGCATTCAGACCTGTACCAGCAGATTTACAGGCCACCTGTGGCCATCAGGCCACACCTCCTCAGGGTTTTTTTGCACTTGACACTTTAGTTTTTATCTTTTATCCTCTTATACCCCCCCATACTCACACTTCTTGTCTTGTTTAGTTAGCTGTTAACATACTGTGTTTAATTGCTACTTTCTAATTAATTCTATAAAGTTGAGCTGACTCTTGAGTATAAGACATTTAATTACTGATAAATCAGGGCTCTCAAGTTTTTAAGTTTGCAAGGAGTGAGACTTTGTTTCTCAGGGGGGAGGGGCGTGGCATTGGCACAGTGCCACGCCCCCTCCCCCCTCATCGAAGTACATGAAAGTCCTATGTCTGCTTGAACTACTCGTGGCCCCACGCCCCCTCCCCCCCATCAACAGAGACCCACCCTCCCCATGTCCCATAGACCCAGCTTCATGAGAGAGCACAAATTCCATGATTTCAAACACACTGTTTAATTTATGTTATTATTATTACTTATTATTTTTACCACTGTTCAAGAGACCATTTTGGGATTAAATGTGCTTTTTCTCATTTTTCTCTATAAACAAACAGAAAACAACCAAATGAGAAAAAGCACATTTAGCCCCAAAATGGTCTCTTGAACAGTGGTGGTTCTGTCCGTGTGTGTGTGTGTGTGTGTGTTTATGAGTGATGTTGTGTGTTGTAAGTGTTTGTGGCAGATTTTGATGCCTTGATGACTGATACTGGGGGCTCCCATTTAAAGCTCTGTGGTTCAATGTCAGCCATTTTCACAGTCATGAGGCCATCCTTAAAAATATTCTTGTTTGCAGTAACAGCCAAAAAAAAAAAAAAAAATGGGTCGGTAGGTAGGTCAATATTTTTTTTTCAAGATTCAAAGTAAAAAAAAAGTACAATTTTGGTCATGGTGATTACGTAGGTATGAATTTAAACAAATGTGCATATTGTGACGTAACTGACTGGGTCCTTAACCCGTGCCTTCAGGCGCATCACTGCAAACCTCAATCTGATACAGGTTATGTAGACCAGCCTTTCTCAAACTTCTTTGACCTGAGGCCCAGTGATGGCAGACTTTGGGGTCATAGGGCTCATCTACACGTACCCAACCCCACACCCTCCAAATCAAATTGTCATTATCATTATCACAATCATTATTATGCCTATATTGTTATACATGCACTTTCACTGAATTATTTTATTTAATTTATGTTTTGTGACATGCACATCAGAGGACTGCTTTACTAATGTAAGATATAATTAGTTTCATTGCTTTTGCATGGTTGCATGATGCTTGCATAAGAAAAGAAATACTTCTCAAAACAGCAAGAATTATATGGGTGCTATTGGTTTGGGATGTTCATGCAAGCATCATACATTGGTAGGAAATGGAGAAAAAAATACATGTTTTTTAATGAAGTTTAATTTGAATGCCTGAATGTAAGGATTCAGGAAACACAATACCAGGTCTTTTGGCGAGCATATAGGCGTAAATCACTGATCTGTTGATCTTTAAGATAGAAAGAAGGCTAACTTTTGGCCACTTATATTCAAATTTGACTATACAATACTCAGTGCTATACAGTGTATTATACAGTCTCTGCTCTGTTTCTATGGAAGTTCCAAAATCAACGTTGTTCTATTAAGTGTCGTTAAACAATTATCAACAGGTTGAAGCAGAGCTTTGATACCAACGTTATCGATTAGTTTCAGTTTCTCTCGCGCAGACGCCTGCATTGAATGAACGCTCATAGCCTACCACCACTTTATTGTATGGCTCCATGTTTAATGACATCGATAGCAGAAACGTTTGTTTTCTTTTTTTGTCGGTCCGCGGTATCTTGATCAACTGCGCAGCAAATTATCAGACGAAGCACCGGGCCTAATTTCACTCCACGACTCAGCGGACCAGCAGTCTCCACGTTGCGGACCCACATCAAAACAAAACTATTTCCTGATTGGTTGAGAAATCCTATTTTCTGATTGGCCGATAGGTTAGTAACTGAACAGCAGCTCTCTGAACTGAATGAGCGCACAGACAGCAACGTTGTGTGACACGTTTGTAAAATATAGCCCTTAGAAATTTCTGTGCGGGCAAGTTAATTTTTCGGAGTGAGAAATGCCATGTGTGGCGTGTGAGCGTGTAAAGTCATTGAAATGCGTGTGTCTCACGCTCAATGCGTGAGACTTGAGAGGTCTGGATAAATCCTTATTTAGTAGCCTACATGACAATAAACTTGAACTTGAAATGGACTTCAAAGACAGGTCAGTGACGTCAAGGTGTCAAATTGTTCAAAAAACGCGCTGTGTCAAATTGTTCTCTTTGTTTCTATGGTAATGGAATGTTTGATGTTTGGAATATTCAAGCTAGAATGTTGCAGAAAACATCACTTTTGCAAAACAATTTCGGCAAGTGGCAACACAGATATTTTCTCTAAGCGACATTAATTGACTTCAGTATTCTTACTTTATTAGGACATTTGTCTGGGCAAAAGAACGGCACACGACATGCAGGACAGACCAGAGGTAATTAAAATGGATGTTATAAGGCTCTTACTGTATCTGGTAATTCCGGTAGGCTTTATCTATTAGGTTTAAACGCAAATGTGGCCTAACTTTCGTTTAAAAACTAATACCTATTATATCTCAGCAAGTTAGGTGTAGTTTTATTTCCCAAAACTACAGTGTAGTCTACAGATATTGTTGTATCCCTTATCAGTGATGTTGTTAGCATCTTTAGCTGGATCACAGTTGAGCTATGGAACCAACAGTTAACATTAACGTTTAAGTAAAAGCTAAATTCGTCTGATTAGCTTTTCTCTGTGTTATCAGTGTCTGCCCTACTGTCTGTGCTACAAAAAGAAGGCAGACTTCTGTCTGGACAGGGTGACATACAACGAAAAAGTAAGGTTCCTCTGTTTAAGAAAAAATACATCACAATACATTGGCTAGGCTATGTATTACCCATATTTTATTTTTCTCTCATAGAGGGTACTCCTGAGACTGTTCTTGAAACTGCAGGAGCAGGGCTCAGTTAACTCCTACATAACAGTGGAGGATGTCACGGAGTGGTTTTTCCGCCATGAGAGGAAGATGTTCAAGGAGTGGTAAGTAGAGCTCTAGTGATTAAACTGTGATGAAACAATATAATTGAAAGATCGACAAAGAGCATAATACATTTCCCTGATTATTGTTTAGGTTCCCTGAATTAAAGGAGTCGTGTGATGACAAAACCTGGCTGGTAAGTTAGATAATCAGAATCAGAATATTGCCAAGTTATATATATATATATATATATAGGCCTATATATATATATATATATATAGAACTACAATGATCAGGGACGAATTTCTCCTAGTCCATAGCCTATCCATTAATCCATTACAGGGGCTGAGCAGCTTTTCCATGTTAAAAATCACTGAACTGTTATCTGTAAGGCTGCCCTTGAATTAAAATACTCATCCAGGTTCTGTAGTCCTTTTTGACCTTATGATATTTTAACGTCATTTTGTAATTTTAGACCTGGCAGGTGAATGCTCATCTCAGGATGCAGGACATTGAACATGAGGTCAGGAGAGAGCTGTTAGTCAGACATCTGTCGAGTGTCTCTTGTGAGGGTGATGAGCTGCAGGACTGTGACCAACGTATCCCCTCAGCTCCTTCTGATCTGTGAGTAACATGCAGTGATTAACTAGCCTATTGACTAATAAATACCTTGATTGTATTTAGTGTTAGTTTCAAGTTCAAGTTGAGTTTATTGTCAAAAAAGTCCTTCAAAACATTACTGGTTATGAAATTCTCAGAGCCAACTGAAGTTTACATAGTAAGTTCAAAAGGAATATTAAAATAGTATTTGATAAATGGTAATTTTCGGTATGAAGTGCAAGGAAGATATAAAGGAAATATAAACGAAAGTGGCTAGTGGTATACATTGTACACAGTGTAACCACTTTGAATTGGTGTGTCTCTCAGCGGGCGTAGAAAGAGTTCAGCTCCTCTGGAAGAGAAGCAGGCACCTCCCCCACATTATAGTCCTCTCCCAATGGACTCTATGCAGGACTATGGACTCTATGCAAATCCATTTTGGATTGGCTTTCCTGTTTACACTGTACACAGTAGGCTATATGACAGAAAATGACAGATTACTAGCCTGTCAGTTTTAATAGTAGGCTATTTCTAGTTGAACAACATAGCTAACATTATCTAACCAGTTCAGTAACATCAGCTGATCAGTGGCACACAACATTTTCACAAATTCGGTCTACATTACCATGAGACTAGTTCCTGAAGATAATGACTATAGAAAAAACCCATATTTGCCAATGTTTTAACGTAAACAGGAAGCGAAGGACAAGCAAATCCAAAATGGAGTCGTGCATAGAGCCTATTAGTCAGTGACTCCACATTGTATTATTATATTATCATTTAATAGCGTTTTTTTTTTTTTAGCATTATTAACAGAAGGCCATTTTTGTGTTGGAAAAAGGACATTATAGAATCTTTTTCTGCCAACAGAGATTCACCTGAGAGTGCAATTGTTGACAATCACAAGACCCCAGATGACCTCAAGATGCCACTTGTCAAAAGGATCCTGAGTGACCTTGAACTGGAGCTGGAATACTACAAGTGCTCCCGTCTGCACACCCGGTTGGAGGTAGTTGCAGACGTTGTCACCCGACTTTTCTTCGTTATGAAGACAGCCCCCGGTGGCACTCCTTACAATGGGTCCTCCATGCAACTTACGGAACTGGCTGTGAATATCGTCCGTGCAGTGCTCGTGAACTTATCCTCACTTTTACCAATCTCAAGCCTACAAGCGCAGTACTCCCGTCCAACTGCTGCTACGATGACTCACTCCATTCATCACAAGCTTGTGAAGGCCATGTATACTGCTGACAACATGAAAAAGTTTTTGAGCACTGGCAATGAGACTGTAATGGCTTCTATCATTGAACTTGTGTCAACGAAAGTTACCCAACTTTTTCAGAGGTCTTTTCAAAGGCCTTCAGCACCACCATCTTTCTTGCAACTGTTCCTGATCGCTAGTGACCAGAAGAGTTCACCTACTGCTGCTCAGAAGCTGGTGATTCACATGGAGACAGTGACTTCAGTCTTGAAACTGGTGTTGATGCAGATATACTCAGTGAAGGACAAAGAATTTACATTCGAAGCCTATAATTGGCCACTGGCAGAGCATGTGATTGACAGACTGTCCCTTTCTGGTGTGAGAGTCACCAAGAAGAAAAGTAAAGTGAATTGTTATTTTAACATGAATGAGGTCATTTGTATGGTGAACACCATCTGTAAGGACCTATTGACAATGTATTGCAACATGAAATCTCTCATGGAGGCATTATCCATTAAGAACAGGATGGTGTCCAGAGACATTAGTCGTCTGGTGTCTCTTCAACTTGAGATGGTATGCCGTAATAGGAAAATGGACACACCACCAGTTTTGCTGCCACCTTGCCCTCACCTTGAAAATGTTGTATGTGGTGTAGTGGCCAGATTTGTCCATGTCCTTGTCCCAGTGACTATGAAAGATAAGGAAGACCTGATACTATGCCTTCTACTGGTGGACCAGATTCGTTTCCTCACCGAAGTGACACTTTTCAAATCCCAGGAAACACTTTCTCTTGCCTGTCACCTCACAGAACTCTCATCAGATACGATCGTACAGCTAGGTGACATGGTTTACAATCAGTATATAGAGTCCTTCCCTTTGTATGAAGTCCAGGAGCAATTGCATACATTAGTGATGGATAAACATCAGAGCTATATGATCAGTACCATGATTATTACAACTCTGCGGGATTATGTCAAACTGCTTTATAACATCTCATGTGAGGAACATAAGGAGGCACCTACTTCAAGGTCACTACTGCCACCTCCAGGGTTCTCTACACCTGACGCATCACCTGTAGTGAAACCACCCCCAGGGCTCGCTCTGCCTAACACATCACCTGTAGTGAAGCCACCTCCGGGTTTTACTGTACCTGAAGCCACAGTGAAGCCACCTCCTGGATTCTGTTTACCTGACGCATCACCTGTAGTGAAGCCTCCACCTGGGTTTGCTCTACCTGACGCCTCAGCCACAGTGAAGCCACCACCTGGTTTTGCTCTACCTCAAGCATCGCCTGCAGTGAAGCCACCTCCTGGTTATGCTGTACCGTATGCATCACCTTTAGTGAAGCCTCCTCCAGGTTTTGCTCCACTGTACACATCACCTGTAGTGAAGCCTCCTCCTGGTTATGCTGTACCGTACGCATCACCTGTAGTGAAGCCACCTCTGGGTTTTACTGTACCTGACACAGCAGAGAAGCCACCTCCTGGATTCACTCTACTTCAAGCATCACCTGCAGTGAAGCCGCCACCTGGTTATGCTGTACCCTACGCATCACCTGTAGTGAAGCCTCCTCCAGGTTTTGCTCTACCTAATGCATGCCCTGCAGTTAGTCCACCCCCTGGGTTCAATCTGCCTGAAACAACACCTGCAGTGCGACCACCTCCTGGGTTTGTGCTGGCTGATGTCTCACCTGCAGTGAAGCCACCTCCTGGTTTTACTGTACCGGACGCCTCACCTGCAGTCAGACCACCCCCAGGATTCATTCTGCCTAAGACATCACCTGCAGTGCGACCACCTGCTCGGTCTGCTCTGCCTGACCTTTCACCTATAGTGAAGTCACCTCCAGGGTTTTCTATTCCTGACGCCTCACCTGCAGTCAGACTATCCCCAGGGTTCACGCTGCCTAAAACAACACCTGCAGTGCGACCACCTCGTGGGACTGTGCTGGCTGATGTCTCACCTGCCGTGAAGCCACCTCCTGGTTTTGACCTACTTATTGCATCAACTGCTGGTGTGCGTCCACCTCAACAGTTTGCTCATTCTAATGCCTCAGCCACATTGAAGCCACCCCCTGGATTTGCTTCACCTATAGTGAAGCCACCACCCAAGTTCTCTCTGCCCGACGCCTCATGTCCAGTGTGGCCACCTTCAGGGTTTACGCTTCCTGACATCTCAGCTGCAGTTGAGCAACCTCCAGGGTTCTCTCTACCTGACACATCACCTGTGGTAAAGCCACCACCTGGGTTTGCTGTACCTATCACAACACCTTCAGTACGGCCACCTCCAGGGTTTGCGCTTTCTAACACCACACTGGTAGCGAAGCCATCACCTGGATTTACTCTACGTGATACTTCAGCTGCAGTTCGACTGCCTCCTGGATTTACAGTACCAGATGCCTTAGCTGCAGTCCGACCACCTCCTGAGTTTGTTCTACCTGAGGCATCACCTGCAGTGAAGTCTCCTCCTGGGTTGTTTCTTCCAGATGCCCCACCTGCACAGCCCCCACCTGGGTGTCTTGAAATGTCACCTGAAATGTGCTCAGAAGTTCCATATAAGGAAATGGAGGATGAGGCTCAAGATATTGAAAAACATCATCAGGTACTATACCATTCTAAAAGGTCTTCAAAATGAGTTAATATGTTACTTAGATTCCTTGTATTTATGGTTATGTGGTTTTGGTTATGACATTAACCATGCCTTGATTTCATTTTTGTTCTTAGTGTACTCAAGACACTGCATTGACTGTAACATCAAATGACCAGAATCAAGCTGCACTGCCATCTGGTAAGTACCAGGCATCCATATAGCACATCATTTTACTGTATTTTACATGCATCATAAGTGATTTAAACTCTGCAACTACTTCTTTTGTCAGAGAGAGTCAAGTCCACCAAGAAGAAGGGACTGAAAGGCTTTCTTCAGAAGATAAGGAGGGCATTTAGATTTTGTGCACCCTCCAGTGACACAGAGGGACGCAACATAAACCTCTGTAGAAATCACTAAGGTTGAACATTAAACTATTTTTTTTTTACTATTGAATAAAATTATGTGTTCAAAATTATACTGTGTTCATGCTTTGCTCATCACATGCAACATGCAAGTCACTAGGGAGGTGAAGTTGGACAATTGAGGTACTCAACGTTTGCTGAAAAAAAGACTTTGGAGTTATTATGAAATATGAATTTAAATAATTAATTTCCAGCAATAGTATCAGTTTCTGTTAAACGGAGGAATATTTCTCTATCTTTCTGTGGAGGATTTAAATCTGCTGTGATAAGATAATCAATATACATGCTGCATTGAAAGTATCAGACAGCATATCCTATTCATTTTTTTATTTTAACTTTATCCTGTCATTTTATGAAAAAAGGTAGGACAAATTGCACCAGAAGCAAAGTCAACTGATCCTCAGTATGTCCTAAGTATGGGATAAAAAAAGCCCTGAAGAATCCCATAAGGGGAAAGTTTTGAAAAAGACCCAAATATAGCCTATTTATACGCCTATGTGAAAAGGGTAAACATTTTAACCTTTAGATATCACCATGACAATTATTGAGTTGATTACTTATCAAGACAAACAAAAAAAGTATTACAAGTTTTTTGAAATTGTTTGTTAATATGGGCAAACAGTGCATAATCTAATTACGTATGTGCTTACATAAATACCACAACAGATCTAAACGTTGGGTGAATATGTCTTGTTGACTTATAACACTAAAAGACTTAATGTTAAGGTCTGAATGGAACCCATTTAGGCTACACATGAGCATTAATATAGAGGCAGAAGGAAGTAGGCCTACTTTAAACCAGCCTTTATTAATTATTATTGCAGAGATGGGTTTCGGGGGTCCGTGGGACTGTTTCTGGGGGATGAGTCTGAGGGAAGAACAAGAGACAAGGGTAAGGAGAATGCAGAAGACAAAAGATTGGTAAAATAAAAAGTGGCTGGGTCAAACAATCAAATTACAATTGCTAGCTAATGAAACTATTTGCTAATCCTAAACTTGACATCGTTTCACCAATAATAGCCGTATCCTACCACAGCTCAACACACATCCAGATGTTCCCAATAAATTGTAGTTGATCACCGGGTATGTTTTATTAATGTAGGTTGAATAATCCACGTAGGAGAAACAAAAGAAAATCTTTCTTACCTGAGTGACAGTTGAGTGGACCTTGAATGAATGACTAAATCTCTGCCCCTTATGGTGACATTTGTTTAAAACTAAAACATGGGAATATCCGGATCTGCTCTCTCCTGGTTTGAATCCTACCTCACAGGACGCTCGTTTAACGTATCATGGCTTGGACAGCTGTCCGCACCTCTCTATCTCACCACAGGGGTTCCCCAGGGCTCAGTGCTGGGCCCCCTTTTCTTTGCTATCTACAGCAACTCTTTGGGACAGATTATCCGTTTGCATGGCTTCTCATACCACCAGTGTTGGGGAATAACGGAATACATGTATTCAGAATACAAATTATGAGTAACTGTATTCCGATACAGTTACAAGTTAAATAGTTGGTATTTAGAATAGTTACATTGTTGAAATCAATGGATTACATGACGATACTTCTCTGTTTCATATGTTTGTTCACTCTCTAAATAAATTAAAGCAACTCCATTTCCCAGAAGCTCCTGAAAGCAATCTATGATGCAATTGTTTACATGTTTAAATCCAAGCCCCGTCGTCTTGCACTAGCCTCAAAACGCAGCCAGCGCACATTATGGACGCGTCATCGGAGACCCTGAAATTACCTTTTGCACAGCAAATTAGGAGTAAAGTAAGTGGAGGTAACTCCTGTTCCTCACTGATCGTGGTTCCTGCTGTTCAAAGGATATTTTCCCAAGTATTAATAGCTCAGGCTACTTCGGCCAATTGGTTTGCTAAGTAATAGGCCTAAGCAAAGCCTAGTTCAGACCTACAATAAAACCAATCTCTAAAATAGGCAGTGCATTCTACGTTTTTTATTATAACTTAAAATAGCTTTATGGATTATTATTTTTTCTAATTAGATCTACATTTACGTTTTAAAATGAATTATATGGTGCAGCCTCTGAAGAATTATTCTTAAGAGTAGGTCTAGCATATTTTAACGTGTGGTTTTTGATTGTCATTATTATGCGATCACGTTCATTTTGAGAGCACTGATATACATACATTTACAGGTCATTTGCGTTCCACCTGTCATATGCGCCCCTCACTTGTACTGGGTTGATGCCACCGAAAAATCTCACAGGCAGACCTTAATTATAATTTCTGGCTACGCCCTTAAAGGAGAATTCCGGTGTGATTTTGACCTAAAGTGTTTTGAAACATGATACCGAGCGGAACGTATGTCTCATAGCCCATCTCGGCTTGTCCCCTGCATTCCTAAATCTGGTGCTAGTTAGCCGATGCTACCAACAAGGCGGTCAATGGTGGTGCCTCGGCATCAGCATAGCCATGCAAATAAATCACTGTTTTACACCATTTACGAGGCTCAATGTATCTCCACACTTCATTGGTAGACTTCCGAGGGCCCTGACATTTAAAACGAGACATTGAGAACTTTGAAAAAGCACTGGTAGTTTACTTACAAGATGATTTATACAGACAGTATCTTCACGAAGTTTAGCGTTTGCAGCCATCTTGAATTTAGTCACGATAAGTCGAGCGACGAGTAAGAATGAACAGGTATGATAAGGGATCAGATTCCAAAAATAATTCTGTGGAAATGCATGGATTACAGTTTCTTCCAGTAGCAGCAACTGGAATCCATGCATTTCCACGGAATTATTTTCAATTTCAATTAACAACCGGATCTCCTTATATGGGCAAAGATGGCTGTTTTGGTTCTTTTTTGTAGGCGAACTTCAGAGGTCTATGAAAGTAAACAGGCTCTTCGTAGACAGGCTCTGGTTGAGGCCACATACCCCTCGTCTCGTTTACTCATGTAATGGCGGCCTTACATTGTACGATTTTGGTCTGTTTTCACAGTCGGCGACTAAATGTTCAAAGTCGGACAGAAATCATGGGAGTTGTACTGGAATCGCGGCGCGCTCCCGTCAACTAGATCGTTAAGTGTAAGGTGCCAATCTTAGCGGTTTTAAGTCAGTCGGAGTCAGTCCTTTTCTAGTTTTGCCGTTACGACAATATCAAACATGTTTGATATTATCGCAAGTCTTTCTAGTCGTGGCTCATGCAAATAGTGACGTGAACTATGAAAACCAATAGTGACCTCTCTTCAACACCAAACAGGAAGGGGCAAAGTAGGCGACAGCTGTAGCATATATGATTATTTGTTATTCTTATAATATTTGTCATTTCTTATACATATTTAGTCGGCTCTTCCACGTGACAGAACAACTCTATATCGGTTAGGGATGTCACGCATGAAACAATGCTGCAGAAACACGAAAATATGGCTTTGAATTTAGTAGGCTATCACTTCAGTTCCTGTTGATATCTATTGCACGATGGGTAATAATTTAAAGGAATCTAGTTGCAGTCTTGTGAATAGTGATCCTGCAAGATCCCCAGTCATTGCAAAATCATAGTCTGTGACTTAAAACTCTTTTACTTGTCTTTAGATGTGAGAGGGTCTGAGACTGTAGTCTTTCAAAAATCTTTTCCAAATCTTTGCAAATCTTTCCAAAGTCTGTCAGTGTAAGGAGGGCTTAAGTTGTAATCTCACCAGAAGTTGCTGTAGATCTGTAGAACATTTACCTCTGCTACTACATAGGCTACGCCAGTCGTTACTTTTATAATCATGGGTCAGTGCCATGGGCAAACGAGATGTAGCTGAATTCATAAATGACAAAGCCATGAGAAAGGTGATTTTCTTACGTTTCAACAACAAAGAAGCCGATCTGCCATCATTGTGAGAAGTTCCCAAATTTGTCGCTAATCGCTAAAAAGGTTTTCTATCGCTGGGGATGGCCAAACGTCGCTAAATAGGTAACGCTGACAATACAGGAGAACTAGTTTAGCGATTCAGATCCCTGTACAAAGATGGCGGCGGTGTTGACGCATGCTGAGAAGCAGAAGGCGACATCTAGTGTATATATCTATGGAACATGCCCCTGACATTTTACCCATAAACCATGCTGTGTTGACTAAAAGCCACGCCCCATCTCTGACGCAATGGACGCTCAAAAACGAAGCATCCGCCTTTTTGCCTTCCCTTTCCGCCATTAAACGTGGTTGATATTGGACGTGCCTAATAGTGCTCGGTTCTTCTTGTGAAGCTAAGGCCACTCAATCCGGCGACTAGCACTTATAATATTAGGCATCGGTGTCTAAAAACACACTAAAACTAAAGAAAAATGGCATCCGTTTCAGAGCTCGCCTGTATTTATTCTGCTCTCATCCTCCACGATGATGAAGTTGCCATCACAGTAAGTTGTCCTTTCAATTGCTAACTAGGCTAACTAGGTAGCTGCTGAGCTATGTGTCATGTGAAGCTGTCTTGCTGAGTAGCTAGTGTAGTAGCGCGAAAATATAGTGATGGCAATTTGTATTATTGTATGCTTTATACGTTATTTCTTTCAGCTAGATAACTCGTATTTATTTTTTCTAAATATAGGTGTTGTAGTGATAGAATTAAAGTGTCCGGTCTACGCATGGTAGGAATTTTAACCGCGCATGCGAGTGCAGTTCTGTTGCTAACTAATGTGAGCAAACGTTGGATCAAGTGAATAAGTCTATGTGTTATCCAATGTCGTTGCTAGATATAATGTGTGTATAGTCTCCTCAACTCAACTAGGTATTTTAAATGAGTAACGTCCTGTCTGTACTAAGGGCTGAAATGTGCTCATTTTGTTATGGATAGCTAACGTTGGCCGGTAAGCTAATCTGGTTGATTGGACTGTAGCTCAACTGCACCTGACCGCTAAAGTTGGCTGCCTAGGTAGCCGTGGAGTAGGTTGCAGTAGTGTCAACATTGTCTTACGCTATGTTGACTATACTCATTTTCTTGCCACAGGAGGATAAACTGAACGCCCTCATCAAGGCAGCTGGTGTGACCATTGAGCCTTTCTGGCCTGGTCTCTTCGCCAAGGTAAGCACTAGCTGCTAGCTAACCCATGTCAATGGTTGATGTACGTGTTATAAGCCAGATGCTACACCACAAGCCGTTTGATAATTCGAATGTGCTGAACAGATGAGTTAACATATCTTGTTTCTGGGGGAAATTAAAATAAATAGTAGTTCAGTAGAATGTTCTTAATCCTATGTATAGGTTATTATTTGTTCTATATTAGCCCTCAGTGGGCAGGTGCCACAGTGCAAAACTTGTAGTCTTGTAGGTGTAGTCTTGGATACTGCTGTCGGTGATGCCTTTACCCATCTTGTTTGAGTTAACCATGATAAGACTCACATGCACTACCATCTGAGACAGCAGTATTACAGCATAGTATGCATAAGATTATTGCTTGCTTGAGGCAGATGTACAAACCAAGCTGTCATTTTGTGTCTAGGCTCTGTCCAGCGTGGACATTGGAAGCCTCATCTGCAACGTGGGTGCTGGTGGTGGTGCTGCCCCAGCTGCTGCTGCTTCTGCCGGAGCTGCCACTGCAGATGCCCCAGGTGAGTGTGGCTGGGTGACCCCATGGGTTGGGCCAGTATGTGGGGTGAACATTTGGCCCCAATTTGATGGGCAATGTGCAAAGTCTCACTAAAGCTAATTTAATAACTAGACAACATCTATTTGCTAGTTTAACACCACGGACAAGACATTGAAGTGGAAACATTGAGTCTGGAAGTGTAGGTGTTTTCCAGACACTTGATTCTAGTGGTCCTCATCAATCAGTAGTACTAAATTATGTGGTGTCCTTGACTGGCATTATTCCACAGAAACCAGTAAATGCCTCAATCCCCTAGATCATATTCCAGTCGACAAACTGTTTAAGCACAGATTTGGCCTTGTGGTTTTGGGCATTTTATATAGGTAGTCACTCATTGGAGAAGATTCATAAAAGGCTAATGGGGATATCGATCTTAAGATTTGTCTACCTAATTATTAAATTTACTGTACCAATGCATTAGATGTGCTCACTGTACTCGCTCTTCAAGTTAGTATTAAACTGATTGTTATTGCTAACAATTTCTGTCTGGTGAGGTGGGACTTTGCATTAGGTAATGGTCATGGACACATTTAGCAACAGGCTGAGATTTGTTGAACCATTGACTACATTCATATGTACTTCAGTATCCAGGTTATTAGCAGGGTTCCCATGGGTCATGAAATTTTGGAAAGTCTATTCCAGATGTGGAAAGTCAGGGGATATTATGACTTGGGGCAAAGTCATGGAATATTAGGGACATTTTGTTGTAGCAGTTTGAAATGTACTTGGCCAAATGCATTAATACAAATATATCTGGTTATTAGCTTTACTGTTTGCTTGAATAGCCCAACTTTGTTTATTCAATGGCCATTTATTTATCTCCCACTCCAAAAAAGTAAACGATTCTTGAATGCTATGCAGCTTCTCTGAAATCACTGGTCAGTATATTGCACCATTCGTTATATAGTTAGTCATGGAAATTCAGTTTTTTTGTCAGGGAATTTTACATTTAACTTTAAGTGGGAACCCTGTATTAGTCTTATCCTGGTTTTAATCATATTTGGGGATACGGTGTTTACTTGAACAATATCCCTGTATACTTGATTAAGACTAGAATCCCAGTTACCAACAATAAGGTTCTATTAGCACACCGTATCCTGGTTTCTAATGCAATCACACGTTTGCATTAGTAACCAGGATAAGGTGTATACACGGAACAGTATTCCAGTTTTGTTCAGAGTACTCCACCTAGCTTAACCGGGTTACTCAACCAGGATGAGGGCTATCCGGGGTTCTAAAATTGGGATATGTTTTCATGCGCAAATACAAAACCGGCTTACTTCAAAATCCAGATCATGGCACGAAACGTACGGCCATCAGAAACTTAGTTTTGAGATCTGCTCCTATTGGATTCCTTTTGCAGTGAATCTGTATGTTTGTCCAAGTTGACAAATGACTCCATTTAGTTGTTACTGGATTAAAATCATGAATTGAGTGAGACTGTCATTAATAATTGTATGTTCTCTTTCCTTACAGCCGAGGAGGAGAAGAAGGAAGAGAAGAAGGAAGAGTCTGAGGAGTCCGATGACGACATGGGCTTCGGTCTCTTCGACTAAAACCTGTCTCCTTTTTTTAATAAAAGAAAAACTCGAGCTGAAAGTGGTTTTGTGTGCGTGTTGCTTAATGATTCTGTATTTGGTACTCTGATGCAAGTCTAGAGAAGTACTTAGGTTTCACAATTTTATGAAATGCAAGTTTTAGCTAGGGGACTAGGACACTCTTGGACTTATTTATTTTTGTAAATGATTGGAGAATTCAGGGATTGGCTTCAATAGATAGACAGGCTGATCATTGGCTTATTTCTGAATACATGTGTATTGAGATTTTGTTGTGTAGATTTGGCTAAACGTGATGCATGTTTGTATTGTGCAAATGTCTTTGCATGCATCATGTTCAGCCAAATCTGCACAGCGTGGTATGAAGTCAAATGAATTATAGTTGAACTGTCTTGCATTAAACAAAAGGCTGGCCTATATGTTGGGCAGCTTTCATGAATACAGGTATAACTGTCTATGGCAGGGGTGTCAAACACAAGGCCCGGGGGCCAGCAGGTTTCATATACCCCCCCCAGATGTTTTAGGTAGGAAGAGAAAATTAGAAAAAAGATCACATCCAGTTGTCTTCAACAATGTGTAGGCTAATAAGCAATATCTCTATGATAAATTGATAACCTAGCACTACAAACCTAACCTGACTAGGCAGAACGAAATTCATCTGGCGAGAGTCAGGTTACTACAAACCATCCTCTGGAAGGAAGAAGCAGAAAAACTAACATGGAAGTAAGGCATTCATTGACCATGACGATGACTGACTGAGGCCTCTTGATGGGCCAACAAATCCGGCCCACTACCTAATGAGTGACACCCCTGGTCTATGGCCTGGGATGAAATAAAGTGGGAATCTTACAGAATGGCTGGCCTACTTGGCTAGCCTAAGAAAGAAGCAACTTTTTTTTCTGAATACAAATAACGATAACACATTTTTTATTAGTTAAAGGAGCTGTACAGTCAATTCTTCCTGAGAATAATTTATACCCAAAACGACTAGTGATCTCATTAATAGATTGTACTGTACATGTGGGAGTGAAAGTGAACCAAACATCTTCAACCACCCTCTGTCAAGGGAAGTAATAAAAGGGTTTGTCAAATATGAAACATGGCTTAAATATACATCAAGTAAAATGTTTTATCAGGAGAGAATTTGCAAATTAAGAATCTGGTTCTAGCAGTGATGTGCTCTTCGCTTGGCCACTGCTTGGGCCCTTCAATCAGTGATGCGTTCAGCGTTTCTTCATCTCCGTCCTGAAACTTGAACCATCCACTTGCCGTACAGAGCCGTCTCCTTAAAGGGCCCATCCAATAGTTGACGACGACGTTCACCTCAGAACTTCTGGCTGCTTAAAAATATATTTATTTGTATACTCTTATTAGTTAACTTAGAAGTGGTGTGATATTTGTTCAGTCAGGAAATACGATTCCCATACATTGTTGAGGTTACCCCTGAGCCTATACAACAGGGGGATAAGAGCATTGAAATAGTGAGCCTCCAAAATAGATACTTTTAAATCCAGAATGCAGGGACTAGCATATAGGCTGAGATACTATTGGTCATTAAAAAAAGAAAATGTGTCTGAATAGATACAACAAAAGTGTCGAACTTTGGGACTGCCCAGAACTCGACAGCAATGGGAAAAAAAGAGCTCCTTCATGGGTTCCAGTTAATGCTGCTTTCCAGCTAGTTGAATTTTTGCACTGATGGGAGGAAGGGTGACTCGCTTCCAACTGCAATAAAAATCACCTCAGGATACAAACGGAATTTAAACAAACAAAAAAAGAATCATCACGAACAAAGACGAGGCAGAAGAAGAGTAAAAACGACAAGTTCATTTTTGTTGGCTGTAGATCTCCAGCAGTTGTGTGCATGGAGAAGCAGCTAAGAGGAGTCCAAGTGTTCAAAACAAACAAACAATAGGGTGTGGAATGAGAAATGGGCAAAGTCCTGTCCTTTCTTTGCACTGAAAGTCCTTGCACTTGAGAGCTCCAGTGCTCCAATCCTAAAGCCACCCCCGACGTCGCAGGGTGTTTGTCTCTGGTGCGGTCCTGCTTGGGCCCTTTCCCTTCCTCCCCCTGCTGAGAAAACACCTCGTTAGGCCCCTCGTGGGAAGCTGGGGGCTTGGCTTGGCTAATGCGGTCGGGACTGGGCCAGCATCTTGAGCCGAGCCTGGTCGATGACGTCCAGGAGGTTCTTGGCGTCCACGGCCAGCGCGTGTGCGGCCGTGAGCATCTGCTTCTTGTAGTCCTGCTGCAGGCTGGTGAGCACGTACTGCTGGGCGAGTCGCATCTTGTTGATCAGCTCGCCCAGGTCAGAGTTCAACAGCTTCTGGGCCATCTCGATCTGAGGGACACAATGAATTGAGTGAGTTAAGTAAATGTATGTAAATTATGTTTAATGATTCACATTTCCTCTTTCTGTTAAGGGTGTGGGAAAAGCGACACAACACTACGACACTACAACACTGCTTTTACGGCAGTCTAACTGATATTATAGATCCAGACAGAGACGATCATATTACTCTAAACCCAGTAATGTGGAGTCATTGAGTAGTCCACCATGGTTAGATGGCACTGTGCATCGTAAAAGATACTACATGGTTGTGTATTAGCTGGGTATGCTCACCTCTCTGTGTGTGCTGGAGGGCAAGATGGGAATAGTTTCATCCACAGTGGCCAGCAGTGTCCTCAGGGCCAGACCCACTTCCTGTGTGGCCAGAGCATACTATTAGGGCTCTCATTGTTCCAACATGAGTAAAAGTTAAGAAAACGGTACATACGTTAAAATAAATTAGCATGAAGACTTGACTGTCCATGGTTTGACTGTGAATTCCCAGTGCATAATTAAATATCATCTCAGAAGACCTTACCTTCACCATGGGTACATACTCCTCGGGTGGAGCCGGCTGGATTTTACTGGACATCTCGATGACGGCCTTCACCAGGCCCGTCACGTTCTCGTACACCTTGTCGTTGGAGCGGTCCAGGTTTGCTGTGGGTGGCGGACTGATCTCCTGAGGCTGTATCTGTAGAGGTGATGGAAGGAGGAAAGATACTCAGACAGGGCCATCCCATAATAATCTCCCATTCAGCATGTTTTTCTGTGGATCTGGTCTCATTCCTCTAAAAACTCCAGTGCACATTAGCTTGGATTGTGGACAATCCAGAATTGTCTCAAATCTCCACTAAAGTGCAGTGTTTTATTTCAGTGTCAGTCCTCCATTTTATTCTCATTGAATTGTGGTAGTTCACCTGTTCGACCACCAGATGGCAGCATTGCACATACTCTAAATATTTCATGACTGAATTATATGGTACACTTAAGCTTCATGTGTAGTGTGCCATTATGGCATGGCTTCAGAGAGAAGGACAACACTCATTGTTTCACAAAATCTCAACAACAATAAAAATATCCTGTGTCCTTTTGCCTGAGACCAAACCAAGGAATTATATAAAATCTAAATCACAGACACACAAGTAATCTAAAACAAGGACAGAAAGTAACACCCAAAATACCACACACATAGGCACAGGACAACATTCCATCTAAGGGGTTAGGCTATACGCAAAACTAGCTGTATTTCTACAATACCGTTAGTGATGGTGGCTACAGTGCATACTACCACACACACAAACACACACAATAGTGGATGGCTGGAGCAAGTGTAGTTTACTATTTACTGGAACCCCCGACTGTACTATGGAGTTCAATACAGGGTGAAACTCATTAAATAGCAATTCCATTTAAATTTGATTACATTTTTGTGTGCTGCACCACAGTTCTTCATATAAGACCCATGGCTCCATTTTGTGGAGCTAAAGGAATGATGGTCGTCTCAGCACACTGCTAATGTTCACCTCTGAGCATCTCTCTAACGCATCATGCTTAGGAACACCAGAGCATCAGAGCATATATATATATATATACGAGTGAATAAGAGTGGGCGTAATGCCAGCTTTCCATGCCATCCACTAAGCTGTGGTGTGTATGAGCGTGAGCAGTAGCAGCCCCCTAGTGCCCAAACGTGGCGTGACACAAACACAGAGCGCTTACCCTCCAGGGCTACGTGCAACAGTGTGGCAGACCGAAAATTATTTGTGTGTGGGGAGGGGGGGGGGGGGCAAACGTGAGGGGAGAGAGGGAAGGAGGGATGCAGGAGAACAAAAGAGGGGGAGAAATTATTAATAATGCATTGAAAAAAGCAAGAGGAAAAACAATCAGATACATGCTTTTTTTAAAAACACACCAAAAAGCCAGAAAAAAAGCTGCCACACAAAGGACACCATGATATTTTGAAGTCAAGAAGCCAAGCTCAAAGCAGTTTTTCAGAATGTGACGAGTTTGTGGTGTTTATATTTTGTGTCAGTTTTTTATTTTAAAAAAGTTACATCGCAAAAGCTTTGAGATGATCTTAAACTGCCTTAGAGTGCCTGCACTGATTTTAATGGCTCTTTGATGAAAGGGGGGGAAAAGTAATCTATTTGTTTGCTAGGTCTTCCAAGAACCACACGCTGTCCTTGGAGAGACTCCGCGTACATTTCAGCTCAGATGGTTCAGCCAAAGAGCCTCTCTCTCAGGGTCTTCCCTCAGAGTGCTTGGTGGAAGAAAAAAACAAGCCTGCCGCACTCTTTTAATTAGAACTCTGTACTGTAAACTCGGAATTATTGCATAACCTTAGCCAAAAAATGTCTCGCAGTGTGTTTTTATCCAGCCGGGACCCTTGGAGGTTTAGGGCTGACGGAGGAATGACAGTCGGAAAGAGGCTGTGATCCACTATGCATGGGGGGCAAGAACCGGGAGTCAGGGTTGCGTGGGAAAAAAAACACGAAACAAAAACAAAAACCGAAGAAGCATTTTCAGTCCATCTCTGACCTCTGCACTGCTAGCTAAAAAAAGGATCGACCACATTCACTGACCTCTGTTTGTTATTTCTTGCTGCAAAAGTAATGATTTGTGGTACATTTATCTTGTGTGGATCTACCATACCATGAGCCTTAAAAAATGCAGTTATTTTTATGTTTAAGTTTCCATGTATATAAACGTATATGCACGCAAACATAAAAACACACACACAGATCTGTGTAAATGTGCTACGCATGTGTGTGTGTGTGTGTGTGTGTGTGTGTGTGTGTGCGTGTTTCAGGGGGAGAAGGGTCTGGGGCCTATTGCTTTTCTAGTGAGGTTTGGCAGCGGGCTGGGGGAAGCTTTGCTGAGCCGGGTTCCGCTGACTCAGAGGCAACTCTATCCGGGCCGCGGGTGAACCAGGGGAAATACTGACACGGGACGGGACGGGCGCAGCCGGCAGCTTTCTTTTCAATTTCAACTTTTTCTACCCCTGCCCCCTCTCTCTATTCTCCCCCCACTCCCACCACCCAGCCTATCTATCTGCTCCCCATCTGGACACATTACTGTAAGTCTTGCCTCAGAGCGGAGCCAGAGTCGGGGCGAAGAAATATGAAAGACAAATAAAAACGACCACAGAAGAGGTGGTTTGAGGCGGGGATGCAGAACATGCCTTACAGGGCAAGAGTTCACCATGATTCATCCTCCTCAAACTCAATTCAGCTGTAGGACAATTGCTAATGACAAGCATCCATCTATGTACTTGTCCTATACTCTCAATAGCAGTTATGTGAGTGTATCTTTACATGTGTGTATCTGTATTTAGTTTGCTAACTGTAATGGTCCCATGGCACAGTGGCCCCTGGTGGTTGTGAGGTGTAAGTGCGGGTGGCTATACCTTGACTCCTTCATTGTAGCTGTCGGTGGGGTTGAGGCTGGCCAGGCTGCCCATGCCGGGAGCCCCAGGCCGAGGAGGCTTTTTGGGGGGAGCTGCATGCTCTGGAGGAACAGGATAGGAACGGGATGGTGAGTTATTCCTTAATGTTTGTGTGTGTGTGTGTGTGTGTGTGTGTGTGTGTGTGTGTGTGTGTGTGTGTGTAATGTTATGACAGCTCAACAGATAAAAGTAATATGTCAGGAATGCCCATGCCTAGATACAATTCTGCTGCTATTGCTCCTGGTATGTATGTATGTATCTCCACAACTTTTCACCCTTTATCCATTCACTGCCTAAATTTAAACATAATGGTACACGTCTCTGCAAGTATCTCAGTATATCCCAAAAAGGCCTTAAATCTATGTACGGTGAATATGTGTTACAAGTTGTACTTATTTTACTGTAATGCTCACAACATAAACATCACAACCACAATGCAAACATGTAAGTGTTGGTAGACTGAGGTTTGCTACTATAGTTGGCTGTCAGCCCCCTAATTCCCAAAAGACTCAGTGCCTGGTGGCTAGTTAAGAATCTGCTGAAGGGAGGAGAGGAGGTGGGCATGAGCAGCGCCACAGTAGCAATTACCCTCACCACATGCCGCCGCAGAGCAGAGCAGCACGGCACGGCACGGCACTCTTACCTGGCTTGCCCACGGGCTGGTATATGTGCTGGTTTCCCGTCTGCCGGAGAAAAATAGAAACACAAACAAGGGGCTGTTAGAGGGCATGCATACATACATACATACATACATACATACAGGGAGGGAGGGAGAGAGAGAGAGAGAGAGAAAAAGACAGAGAAAGAGAGAGAGAGTGAGAGACAGAGAGAGAGAGAGAGTGCCCGCAGGGGCACCCGTCACCCCTCCCTGTCTAACTGGCAGTAAGCATTTATGGCAGCAGGGGAAAGGTGGGGTGGGGTGGGGTGGGGGAGAGGTGGGGAGTTGAACAGAGTGGAGTGCTAGGACGCGTTGTGTGTTATTGTGGGTGCTGCTTGTGGTTGTCCCAGCATGCCTCAGACCCTCTCGTAGGGGGCAGGCGTCCAAACTGCGCCATCGACATTCCGAGTCCTGGGTACGTTTTTTTATTTTATTTTTTCTCGAGGTAGCAGCACCCTTGGCTGGTCTCCAATGCTGTATTTAAATGTTCTCTCACTTTCACTCCCTCCCTCGCTCTCTCTCTCCCAGATGGACTCTCGATCCCTCTCCCTCTCACACACACACACACACACACACACACACACACACTTCTCTTCGCTCTCTCACATACCAGTGCTTCCTCTCTCTAGATGTGTTCAGACAGTTCTGTAATTACTTGCTGAAAATGGGGCCTGGTTTTGTGGGTCCTCTCTCTCTCTCTCATTCCTTCTCCATATCCCTCCCTCCCTCTCCTTTTTTTTTTATCTCTCTCTCTCTTTCGTTCCCGCTGACTGACGCCTGTTTTTTCAGATTATCCTGTGGAGAGATGGTGGCAGGGGAAAGTGGCTGGTTGTGGCGGCTGCAGTGGTGCTATAGCAGCCGGGGCCAGGAGCTAACGACTGGGGTATGATCTGCTGGAGCAGCATGGCTGCCATCCCAAAAACACTTACATTGTGTTCATCATCATGTCCATGGTTGCCTCTCACTCAAAACATAGGTGCACTTCGACGACTACTACTACTACTACTACTACTACTACTATTCTCTCAAGCAAACTTTAATGTGGGAGTTTCTGAGGTTAACAGCACATGACATGACCTCAGGGGCTGTTGGGGGTGGTTAGTGGGGCAGGGTTGTGGGGGGTGGCTCCTCCTGAAAAGCAAAACCCTCTGCATGCCAGTCTCAGTTTACAACTAGCCCTGAAAGCATTCACGTTTTAAATTCTTGAGTCTTGAGCTGTGAATATGGAAACGTTGAGGGGGGAAAAAAACAGCATGGAAGACAGGCAGAGGGAGAGTTGTGAGGAGAGAAGAGAAGAGTCTTGGAGAAGAGGAGATCAACAGAGTTTTGGAAAAGTCCAGGGAGGATGAGAGCGAATGGCCAGGCAGACACGGATATGGGCAGAAAATGGGCAGGACCAAGTGGGAGTAAACACACAGAAAAGCGCGAGACATGGGAAAACTCACAGGGCCCTGGAGACTGCCATCCTCGCGGTCAAAGCTGCCCCTCGAGTTCCTGGATTCCGGCTTCTGCCCCGAGGAGGGAAAAAAAAGAAAAAGAGAGAGTGAGAGAGGAGAGGAGAGTTTCAAAAAAGGAAACCCATTATCATCCCGTTTTCTTCCAATTTCAAACCAGAATGCAGTACATAAATAACGTGCCACACTCAAGAGTATCATTCATGTCTTTCAATGTTTTGACTATACAATGCAAAAACTAGAACAACAAAAAGAAGCAAAATGTTTTACCGTCATATATATCAATCAATATATTCAATGTCTGTGACTGTCACTAAGATGTAAAGTAGCATTTGACTTCCACTGATTTTGTCCATCACGAGGTTAGTTTACAAATGTCAGGTGCCCCTCAAACACACATAACATTGCACACACATACACAGTGTCAGCCAGACAGATACAGACCCACACAAACACGAGCTTAGATGAATGCAACCAGCATCAAAAGCAGCTTTAGACCAATTCCTCTGTAGACTCTAACATTCAGGCAGACAAACTCACACTTCTGCAAAAATCCAAACAAGCTGCAAGTTATTCAGCTGCACCCAAAGAGACATGCACCACAAAACGAAAAGTCCCCGCAAAAGCTCAACGTGTAATCTAAAAAGACCAAAAATATGCGCCATCTCCTGTACCGTTTTCCCGAAGCAGGACTTGAAAACGTGCATCCTGTGAGCCCGGAGCCTGTGGGAGCGGAGAGAGAGTGCAGAGAGCGAGTCCATCGGCCAACCGAGGGGACGAGCAAGTGAGGGAGGGAGTGAGCTTGTCTCTCCAGCTGGGGGGGAAGGCTTTAGAATGCGCCTGACGGATTCATGCAGAGAGAACACTCGGCCAAGAGACTACTCTCCCTCTCTCTCTCTCTACTCTCACTTACTCCCTCCCTTCAACTATTCTCTCTGCTGATTTGCTTCCCTTCTCTCACTCTCTCATGAACTCTCTCTCTGTCACTCTATCTCTCTATCTCTGTGTGTCTAAATGAGCCATGCTGGTTTACACCATCAAATTAAACCAACAAAAGTAGCATTTGACATCACTGTAATTACTACATTTTCTCCCCGCAATGAAGTCAAAGAATTCCCCTTGCTAAATAAAAAACAGGACAGAACAGATACTGGATTCTGCTGAGGGGCCCAAGCATTCATGGATCTGCGAGTGAAGGACAACAGTCCAAAATGGCAGCTATCTTTGGGGGCTGACAAAGAAGCTCCAAACTGCTGGTGATTTCCACCAGTTCCCACTAACTGTCCATTGGGCAGCCAAAGGCAACTGTCAGTAATGGATGACCAGATGAACCCTGTCTGAGGAGAGGAGGGATGCCAGACTTTCCACTGATGGAAAGGAAAAGAAGAAGATAGAGGCAGGGAGGGAGAGCTGGAGAAATGGCCAGAGAAGGAGTGAGAAAGAGAAGGAGAGAAAGAGAGAGAGACTGCTCACAGCAGGGAGGTGACCTCACCAGGAAATCGAGGAGCTTCCAAATTACAGTGGTCACTCGCTCAAGTACCTGTGACCAGTGTGAGCGAACCTCTCTGGAACTTCCCATCATGCCCGTCCAAAACAAATGTGGAGGTTGGGCCACTTCCCCCCTCCAGCTTGCGATCATTTCTCAACACCTCCTGCTCGAGGGAAAAGCTGTGCACTTTTTTCACACAGACCCATTGACGTTGAACGCCAATCAGCGACTTATTTCTTTGTAATAACAGACTCGAGTGGTGAGAGGCCTGTTTACACTGACTAGGCCACTGCTTCAGATGCGGTTTGGCAGATGGCAGAAGATAGGGATCTCTCTCCAGTCAGCTTCCATGCAGCTTTCCAGAGAGGACTCCTCCATCGTGACGAGCCAGAAAACTTGTCTCTTTTGGGGTATACAGTGTTCTGACAGATGCCGGTGTCTCCCAGAGGAGGTGGATCTGTGGCTGCAGGTTGGACTGTACTCCTGTCTTGGCCACACAGATTTACAGCTTTGTTTTTCAATACTGGGGAACCTCTTTTAATGGCGAATTAGTGACAGTGAAATATCACTGGTGCACCGGTTAAGCCAAAAGGTAAAACCAACAACCACCTCAGATTTCGAGGAAACATGAGCACATGGAGACTGATACAGCCAACATCAACTAAAATATTATATGTGACTGGCTGCTTCCGTAGCTGACAGGTTACATTTCAAATAACCTGTTCACTGCAGAGTAGACTCCTGTATACAGGATTGTACACAAAAACTGGTTAATAATTGTTCATACAGACACAGACTCGGAGGACAACTTCACATTCTTCTACGGTGCAAATAGGTGTCAACACAAGATGCACAGAGTTCCAAAACAAACTGACAGGAGCACTGAATATTCCACACATCTTAAGATCAGAACACCACCATATTGGGCAGTGCCTCTGTATTTGATATGATTTGGTTCAGTGATATCGCAACGCAATTCCCTCAGTTGAAATCATCTCCATTTCATTCTGTTTCAGTCCAGTGCATTTCTACATTGTCACAGGACAAAAAGACTTTCAAAGGAGAGAGGACTCGATTCCAAGCAGAAGTGAGAAAAGCAATAGAGAAAAGGCAATCATTGTCCATGAATAAGCTTTGGAAAAGCAGCACAGAAAACCAACCACTGAGAAGATCACAAGATCTAGTGCAGAGGTGTTCGTGTTCAGGTTAAAAAAGTTAAATATGGTACTACCAAAAGCAATATGGTAGGAAACAAATTGTAGTATTTACTGCCAAAAATACATAGAAAACATTTAGTCTCTGAACCTGGAAGTTAATAAACCTTTGGTAAGGACCTAGCTCCAAATCTCTAAAATGCCACAAGGGAGGGCAACAGAATAGAGTCCCAAGAAAAACAGAGAGTGCACAGAATCCCCAGAGGTCTGCTCGGAGCCGCAGTATGGCCGGCGGACCCCCTGCAGCAGAGAGTGGAGCCGTTACCAAGAAGCTCTCCTCCTGCTCCAGCCAGCGCTGGTCCTCCTCCATCTGCTGCTGCTGCATCATCAGCCGCTCCTCCATCAGGTGGGGCGGCAGTGCCTGGCTAAGCCCCCGCATATCCAGAGCCCCTCCGTCCTAAAGGGGTGGAGTGATGCGCGTCACGTCAGTTCACTTTGTTTCATTGCATTTGGGGGCTCGGAGTGTTAGTTAGCATCCGGGCTAGAGCAGCACAACTCACATTGGTTCATGTGAGGTAGATCTTAGTGGTGTACCAGCTATAAGGGGGTCGCTTTGGTTGAGTTGCACTAGCTTGGTGGCCGCACGAAGACTAATATTTTAGTTGAGGTATTGGTAGCTTTCAGTCTAGGTATTCATTGGAGTTAGTTAGTCAGTTCAGTTTATTCGAGTTGAGGAGTTAGCTCAATGAAGTTTGTTCCAGCTAGTAGGGCCTAGGTTAACAGTGCACTATTGATTTAACAGAAGCGAAGGAAGCAGCCTCAACATCAACTATGGAAACATGAGCCAAGCATGCCAATCTCGATCCCAATAACAACACAGTTGCAGGTAATATTATGAATTGTTTTGATAGTTGACAGCTCCTTTAGTTACTCTAACAAAAGCACAGTAAAGTAAGTAAGGCCAGATCACTGCTGCACTAATTCCAGCTGAAATAGGTTAGATTAGAGGGGAGTTACAATGCAAGTTACTGTATGAATGTGTGATAGTGAAGATGTTTTAGTAATGAAGGGGTGAGTAATAAATCACAGCACTTACCTCTACATTGGGGGACCACATGGGAACATCCTGTGGTCGATGGTGGTTCCAGGAGTCGTGGGGGTCCAGGACAGAGGCCTGAGCGGGGTAGCCTCCACTGGGCATAGAGGACATGCTGCTGTGCGGCGTGGGATAGCCAGATACCTGAGCACCACAACATATGTTCACGATGGTTAAAGATGGGTTGGACTGGACAAGTCCACTCTAGAATCCGACTGGTTCATAATGAGCTCCAATAAAGTGCAGATGTCTCAGGCTCTACGATCCATTGCAACTCAGAGTGCATGATGAGAACACTTCCACTGACCCCAATTTCTCATGATAGCCTCCACCCCAGTGCAGAAAACCTACTAACAAAAACTCAAGCCCTTACCCATTATAGGCCTAAAAATAAAACGCCTAAATGGGGGTTAGGGGCTCATAATAACAATAACCATAAAAAATGTCTTGCCCTTTAAAACAGGGAATGCCTTATAAGGCAAAAGAGCAACGCCAGCTTGCCCCCCACCACCCACCACTTAACAATAAAAAAAGCGATAACAACTGAACATTTGGGAGAGATTTATTTTTTCTCCAGCAGATGGAATCTGTCTCGAATCAACAATGCCAGCATTTTTAACAGGCCTTTACAGGAAATGCCTGCTGTCAGCTTGCTTTACGACAGGCCCGAGCACTGTAAAACAACTTAAAAACTTTTGATTCATTCCTGGAGAGGTCAGTGGGATGACAACCATGACAAGCTTGGCCTGTGAAGCTATCCCTTTCTGCAGAGGTGCAAAAATATTTAACTGCAGTGGAGAACAATGCACATGCAGCATACATATGCATGGGCATAAATTACTAATATGTTGACAGAATAAGATCTATAATCGATTATCAATGGTCATGTATAAAGCAGCAAAGAAATGCACTCTTAGCAGACTAAAACTAGTTGAAGCGGATGCTTCAGGGTGTGTGTGTGTGTGTGTGTGTGTGTGTGTGTGTGTGTGTACCTGATAATGGTTGAGCTGGCCAGCGTGCTGGGGACTGGGGTAAAAGCCCTCACTGGAGCGTGGACTGGGATAACCAGGTCTACTGGGCTGCAGGATGGAAAAGGGAGAGGGAAAAAGAAGAGGCGATGTTAGATTTCTGCAATGAGCTCCTTCATTTGCCAAAAGCTTCATGTACATCAGAGAGAAAGGGTGACAAACGGAAGGGACAAAGATAGAGACAGAGATAGAGACAGATGAATCGATGTAGCCGTTATTATGTGAGCGAGGAGAGAGAACACTATATGCCAAAAGTCACACCAAAGTGCAGCACAAACATGTACAGTAGCTGTTTTAATTGTTGGTTCTACTTGTGCATTACGGGGCAGCCCTTAGCCTACTGGTTAGCACTTCGGACCTGTAACCGGACGGTAACCCCGACCAGTAGGCACAGCTGAAGTGCCCTTGAGCAAGGCACCTAAGCCCTCACTGCTCCCCTGCCGCTGTTGTGGCAGGCAGCTCACTGCGCCGGGATTAGTGTGTGCTTCACCTCACTGTGTGTACACTGTGTGCTGTGTGTTTCACTAATTCACGGATTGGGATAAATGCAGAGACCAAATTTCCCTCACGGGATCAAAAGTGTATACTTCTTACCGTAAAAACATTTTGTTAATACGTGTAAATTTTTGAACAGTTAATTCAACATTTTTTCTTAATACAAATATATTTATTTTCTTAATCATCATGCCATTCTCACTGCCATCCATCCATAGTTATAAAGATCCACTAAATATCTAAGACTCAACCAAAGCAGTGTGCAGGACATCCATCTTAAGAAGAAAGAGACAGGCTCACAAATTAGCTTTGTTCACAGTGTTACAAACCCTCCTTGAACCTATTCATCACAGCTTTGCTCAACAAGCTAGGACTTTAAAAACCCTTCATCTGCAATAACTTATGAGCAGTATTTATGCTGGTCTCCTAGCTACATGAGACCCTTGGGACAAGGACATATTTCAACAACAGGGAGGAGTCCAGCCTATCACTGCATTCCATTGCATATCAGCAATATATCAGAATGTGATCACATACTGTAATCTTGTTAGAGAATAGGACAAAAATGAGGAGAGTGTGTTGTATAGGCATAAACCATAAGCCATATAAAGATATCATGCATAATACATGGGGCTAACAGTTCAGAGTGAGTGTGTCTAAAAGGAGACGGAGAGAGAGAGAGAGAGAGAGAGAGAGAGAGAGACACTATATGTGTGTGAGAGAGTGGTGAGTGATCTTACTTTAGGGGGAGCCTCGTCGGAGCCGCCCGAGTCCCAGGAGACGGTGACCTGCCTCCTCATCTCCATCCTCATCCTCTCCTCCTGCTGGGCCTTCTCCTCCTCCAGGATAGTGCTGCGCAGGTGAACAAGCAGAGAGAGACTACCGTTCATGCTGATGAATGACAAAACCTTCCATCACTAGCATGACTAACTAACAAATCTACCTGAACATGTGATGGACACTGTTGCAGCACTAGCATTGCAATGGTAAGCAAACCCATATGCTAAATATGAAACATAATGCTTGTTTTGTTTTAGTTTAATGGTTATCGCCTATATTGTTCAAGCATATCAGGAACTGATGTCTCAGATGAGATCAGAATGCTTTCAAATGGCTGTTATTGAGACTTAACCCCCAAAAAATCTATTATATATGGAGGTCAGACAACAATGTTTTTCAGTGATCGGAAGTAGGTTTTCTATACTCCATTAGTAAGACAAAGAAGTCTTTCAAAAGACAACTTGACATAACTCTTTAACCACAAAACTATGTTTACCCGAAGCAGGAAGTTGAACAGTTGCAAAGCCACAGATCCAAACATGACCCCATATATGCTAAAAAAGTTCAGACTCCAGTTTTGAGTCAAAATAAGTCGAGCTACCGTGTGAATGTCATACCCTACAATACACAGCGGGTACTCAGAATGCATCATCATGCGCAAAGACGTTTGCACGTTCAGACATAGACGGGCAGAAAACTGCAGGTGCTCAAAGTACAACCTACTTCTACCTGAACTGGTTACTCACAAACCTGAAATGGAAACCGCGGACGCAGTGTTGAAGGAGCAAAGCCTTTTATCGCGCCAGTGGAGCAGTCCTTTACTTCTGTTCAAAGGCTAAAAGGAGTTCTTCTGTGTGAAGCTGACTTTCTCCTCTCTAGGTCTCTCTTATTCTTGTTCTCTCTCCCTCGCCCTTTCTCTAGAGCTCTTGCCTTGTCTCACACTCGTTCTCCCCCCCCCTCTCTCCATCACTAACTCACTCACTCACTCACTCATTCACTTTCTCTGCCCCCCTGGCTGGAGGTAAGCTGTTGCTCTTGGCTGTAGGCCAGCGCTTAAAGACCGGAGACTGGCAGTCGGGGAGAGGGCTGGCCAGGACGGGCTTCTGTGGGACAGCCACGGACCGAGCCTTCCAGGGCAGCGGCAGCAGCGCACCTCCAGCCAAGCTGGCAAGCCCTGAATACCTTAACGGCAAGGGCACTGGAGCTTTCAAAGGCCCAGGTGATCTGCCTGTGTGAGAGAGTGTGTATGTGTATGTGTATGTGTGTGTGTGTGTGTGTGTGTGTGTGTGTGTAGCAACAATTTGGAACAGTCCTTTCCTAACAGGGCTCACTGACGCCCATAAATACTTGCTGGCACAAAGGCTCCTCTTGGAGCCTGGGTTAGCAGTCCCAAGAATGCCTCTAAACTACTCTTTGCCTTGAATGGAGCTGGACTGATTCACCATTAATGTGCAACAAGATTTAGATACTTCAGACATCACAGGGAGTACATACTATAGATCTGTACGTAAAGGACAAATGTCCTGCTTTCTGCTCAGAGAGGGACTTTCAACCATATGTAGCACTATGTACAAAACCATCGGGCTTCTAGTCAAAGGCAGATTTAGCATAGCTGAATATATTTGCATACTTGTTCATTTTTTAGTAAGTGTGACTGAAATATGGACTGCCAGCGAATCATGCAAGATTTTCATGTACTAATTTCAAGCTTACAAAAGAGCGGGGACATCTAGTGGCCGGTAATGGAATCATAACACATTATAATTCATGTCCCCTCCCACCCTGCGTCTGCACTCATGCTACACTATAAATAACACCTACCAAAACAGAACATATACTTTGGGTTAGTCTCGCGGGGCCAGAGGTGACATTGGCACTTTGTGAAAAAAGAATATGTCTGGAGACAACGTCTCTACATTTCGGTTGTGCACTGTGGTGAACTCTAACTAAGACAAGGCTGGTTGCTTCACCTCTTTTGGTTTACACCCACATTGAAGACAATTTCACCTAAGGTCCTTGGCAGATCTCACACACCCTGAGGTCTTGAGGTCTTTAAAAATGTTAACCTCACTCTAATAGCAATGACCGAGCAAATGTGTTCAACTCACCACATCCCTTTGGATTTTGGCCTTTAACATCTGCAACTGCTCAAAGTCTTTACAAAGTGTCCAACATCATAGTTCACACAAGCCACACATTTATCCCGATGAATTTAAAGTCCACTTTCCATATCTCAATTATGTTATGTAAATCTATACAAAAGTTATTATAGTTAGATTTAGTGTTATTTATAATTTAATTTTTTGACTGTTTTTAGTCCATATTCTGTATTCTGTGCCGCAGGTGTGTAGTGTTAGGATGTGTTTGGGTTCGTGTTAGAGGATACCTGAGTTGGGTCTTGAGCTCGGTGAAGCGGGGCCTCTTGCTGGGGTCATAGGCCCAGCACTTGGTCATCAGGCTGTAGAGGGTCGGAGGGCAGTTGGGCGGCATGGCCAGCCGCTCGCCGTTCTCGATGCGTCCAATCACATCATTGTTCTTCACGCCCTGGAAGGGCTTGATGCCGTACATGAGGATCTCCCACATGCACACACCTGCGAGAGATAGAGAGAATAATATTTTCATATTAAATTCTCATGTTGTCTACTGCAACTCCTACGAATCCTATTTATTATTCCTCATTTTACCCTAAGGTAGTAGAATTTAGTGCTGGATCATGTACATAACTTTTATTTGTTTGTAAATATCAGAGAGTCACTCACCAAACATCCACACGTCACTTGCAGAGGTGAATCGCCTGAAGTTGATGGACTCCGGGGCCATCCATTTGATGGGCAGTTTCCCTTTGGAAGCTGAAAGAAATGAGAAAGGTTGCGATCATTAGCTGCAAAAACTACAGTCAAAAAAAGCTATTGGATCCATCATGTGATTACACAATGCATACACAGACTGTTGCACTGGCAAGGCACTGTGCCTTTTCAAAAAACCACCAGCAGATGGCGATGTTGCATGTTCTTCAGAAGTTCACAAGGCTTTACTGCATCAATTTCATTCAGTCAGCAACTCATTCTGTCTCCTCTTTGAAGGAACTCACCTTTGTAGTAGGAGCTGTCCTCCATGTATCTAGAGAGCCCAAAGTCTCCCAGTTTCACACAGTCGGTGGAAGACACAAGAACATTTCTGGCAGCAATGTCCCTGTAGAACACACAGAAAAAGAGCCTGCTTAGAACCGTATCCAAAATCGAACTGAGGAGGCCAAATAAAGTAGAAAGAGATGAATTAATTCCTTGCCGCTACTAGAAGGGGTTGGCTTTACCTGTGCACAAACCGCTTGCTCTCCAGATAGGCAAGTGCTGTGCTTAGCTGATGCGCAAAGAGTATTAGTGTTGCCAGGTCCAGGTTGTATTTTCTGACTTGCAGGAAAGACCTCAGCTGCAGACACACATTCAGACGAGACACCTCTCCATCAGCTTCACATTATAAACACATTACAAATTCATAGTACAAAAGTGGTGTGTAGCGGTGACAGTCTAATCAGGCACAAAGAGGAGTTCCCACAGACTTGGCAGTTCACCCCAGATCACTCACCTCTCCCATAGTGCACAGCTCCATGATGATCCAAACGGGGTTTTCTGTGATGACTCCGATCAGCTTCACAATATTAGGATGGTCAAACTGTCTCATGGTCACTGGTTACAGAAGAAGCATTAAGGTGTTGTTTCAGTTTCTGCTTTGAGGAAATCTGACTAATGGTATGACCACACTGACACAGACAGAATGACATGCAGCTTGGTGTCAGACTTCCTCATGCGTCTGACCACTTCCACAGTATTTCTACAATCACATCCGAGATGAAAAGACCCATCCCTCACACACCCATATACACAGCAAAACACGCCCACGCACACACATACACACACACTACCCAAAACATATCCAGCAGTTATAGATCAAAACTAACAATGGTTCTAAATCCAAAGAAAACATTCCTTTTCTGAAACTCACAGGCTTCCTGTAAGAACTTCTCGCGGACGCTGTCAGAGGTGCAGTTCTTGCAGGTCTTAATGGCCACAGATAGAGTGGGATTCTCCTGAAGTGGGGAGACAAAACCACACACACAAATCACTATAACGATCAGAGAGGGGAATGGCCCATGTACTGTACAGTACAATAACCAAAAACTGAAGACGCTGCTAAAAATACTTTTGGTGGTGGCGCAACCAGACCAGAGAGCAAAAACACAGTCCTGTCAAAGACTGAGCTGAGTGAACCGCTGTGTTTTTTTTGTGTGTGATTAAGAGAAGTGGGGAAAGTCAGACTGAAAATTCCTCTTGTCTTTAGTATGAATTTGGGATATTGTCTGGCATGGGAGATATTTGGTTTATGTATGTGTGTGTGTGTGTGTGTGTGTGTGTGTGTGTGTCTGTGTGTGAGTGAGTGTGTGTGTGTGTGTGTGTGTCCAAGAGGCTGCATACCGTGCTGGCGTAGACCCCCTGATGGACGTCTCCAAACTGGCCCTCTCCAATACAACGGCCCAGTTCGATCCGGTCCCTCTGGATCTCATAGTCTCTGGCTGCAGAGGAGAAACAGAGCAAACCCAGCATCACAACCACCTCCTTCAGGCAGTCACCCCCCTGCCAGCGGCCCAGTTAAGCCCCCTCTAGACCTGCCATGCTCTTCACAAAGCCTTGGGCAAGGCCATTATGTTACTTCAGCCTTGTGTTGGGTACTTGCAACCATGCCTTAGAGTTAGAGCACACAAAGGCTTTCACTAAGGGCATCGCTAAGGGTCGCTAATGTCTTCACAGGCACTGACAGGCACTTCAACACAAGCACGATGCTCAGACATGCAAACAACAAAACACAGGGGGAGGCAGACTTCACTCAGTCACAAACATCACTGCAGTTCCCTCGCAAACTGACATAATTTTTTAATAGTAGTTGAGTTCTACTAGCTGTGCACACTGGCGCCATTTTTATGACTAACAACATTTCCCTCTTTGAAAAATAAAACAACATGTCTGAGTAGTTCATCTGTCAACTGCATAACAGGATGACTCAGGCACATGTGCATGTAATAACACAATGAATGACATGGAGAAGTGTTTTGTACAATGAAAACACACAGATCGTTACACTAAGACATATCATCCTAACTAGGCCTCTCAACCCTGGGAGAGGATTAGTCCAGTTATAAACGGTCTCATTTAGGATGTTGACACCAAGGCTTGTTTAATGTTAAGATTTGAATATGGACCTCCAAAACCAGAGTTGAACAACCTAGTCTACCAAAAGACAAGCAGAGAATGAGAGAGAGAGAGAGAGAGAGAGAGAAAATGAAAGAGAGAAAAAACAGACAGAGAGAAAGAAAGAGTTACAGAGAGAGAGAGAGAGACAGAGGAAAAGGAAAGAAGTGAGAAAAAAGACAGACAGACAGAAAGAATAAGAGAAAGAGAGAGCAAGAAAGGGTTACCTTCAACTACTCCATAGCCCTCTGCTGGACATTTAAAGTGAGAGAAAAGCAAAAGAGCTGGTATTTAGAACCAATGAGAATTGAACACAGAGAACGTGAGAGCAAGACACAGAGCATGGTGGAGCGGTGAGCAGGACTAATTGATGGGAGACACCCTTGACCTTGACTAATCATGGCCATCACAGAGGATGAGTTCTAAAGTGGCCCTTAAGGTGGAGGATGAGGCACAAAAGACTGACCCAGAGTTTGACTAAAGATTAGGTTCAACAAGAGAGGAAAAAAAAGAGGGGGAAAAAAAACAAAACAACAAAAAATGTCCAAAGCTACAGAGCATGATGTAAGATTTTAGCTAAGCTAAGGTGTCGGTGCTACTGTTAATACAGACAGAAGAATGCAGGTGTCTGAACACACAATGAAGCTGGTCAACTGATGATCAAGGGTCTACAGTCATGATGTAAAAAATAAAATAAGAAGCATGAGACAAACATACCAAACATTTTAACACGGTCTTAAGTTAAGCAATAAAAAAATGGATTTGAAGATCTACAGTGAACAGTGTATCTCCTTTAGTTTTGCTGTAACTCTATAACCAGACCTGTTACAACAGTTATGCTGCGCAGGGTGCTGGTAAAATAATGACTTTAATATACCGTAATGGCGTGACTCTGATCAAGCTTGTAAAATACTGTAACGTAATTTGTGTCTTGTCATATCTGACATATGGTGAACGCTTGCTTGTTGACTAACATTAGAGAGACTTTGAGTCAAAGTAAACAAGTAAATATGAACTCATTCACAGCATCTGGCCATGTAGATATGTTGTTATTTTTGGTCAAACAGCCATGCACAATTCAGAAGATGAATCCACAGTCACACAGATTTAGTCTACTTTCTGTTCTTAACAAGACTTTGAACACTATATTACATAAGGACTAGCAATGGTTTTTCTAGGAAAAACTTAGCAAATCATGACAGGTGGCAACCATACATGTATAAACCTGGATGTACACATTCTACAGGCGTGTTTAACAAAACAGACACATATGTTTTAATTTCCCCTGCCAAAAGCAGAGACCTACATACCCTAAAATAGAAGCACACCACTTATAAGCAGGCCCCTTACATCAAATGTTTGTGGAGGGAGCAGCATTGCACATAAAATGTCACGGAGGGGTTCATCCCAGACAGTTAGTGTCTAAACACACTGTACGAGGCCAATGCTGTATATGGTTCTCTGCTGTGTTATCAGGCACTAATACTTCTTGTTTGCACATCACATAAAAACTACGGATGGAGTCGAAGCCTTTCATGGTCAGACAGAGGGGGTGGGGGAGTCGGAGGGGGCAGTCAGCTGGGCCTGGGACAGCCCCTCTGTTCCCCATGATGGTGGCGGGCGGTTTCCCCCAGTGCACAGGCCCTTTTGTTGAGCCCTGCCTCACATGAGCCCACGAGACTCGGGGTCATCAGAGCTGGCCGGCTACGGAGCCCAAGGGTGACTGACTGACTGGTTGGTGGGTTGGCTGGCTGGCTGACTCAGATGCTAAACTGGGCTCCTCGCGGATGCACTCCCGGCCTGTTTGCTCTGTGCTGCACTGTGCTGTGGGAAGGGGAAGCTCTGATTGGGTGGCCGTGCTGACAAACCAGTTTCAGCATTCACCACCAAGCTTGGTTTAGTACAGAAGAGAAACCTGCATTACGTTTGTCTCATTGAGATATTACCAACCAAAGACAAGAGCTCATGCTAATATGTTAGCACAACTCAGTGATTGCTGATGTTGCTTAACAACAGATTTTATGGCTAAGAGTTCAGTAGTTGACAATAGTGGCCTAAAATCAATAGATATTGTGCTGAAAATAGCCCTAATGCTGTCAATTTATGTCAAGATGCTTCTAGGCCAAACAAATCTGTTGGTGTGGTTTTCAACAGCTCTCTTAGGTGGTCTGTGACACACTTTAGGCACACGCAACAAGACTTTTAGTAGCCATATGAAAAGTAGCAGCTGTTAGCTGCCTAAGAGAAGCACTTCACGCTAATTAGCCAAGTCATTTTGGTCACAGTTTGAAATAATGACACCCGTGTAAATGATCGCGGGCTGCAGGTTTACATTAAGTTATGAAGCTCTGTATGTCTAGTAGGAATGCCTGAACATCTGTTCGACGTGGAGCAGCACTTGTGCGGACCTTTTCTGGAAATATTTAAAACATAAACACTAAGCAAAGTCTGTTACGCCTGGAGTGCTTTCTTTTAGTCCTCCCCTGAGTAACCCTAACATTTCCAAAACACATGACGATGACCATTTAGATTTGGCAGATGGGGCCAAATAGAAAAACCCCTCTGGTATTCTCAGGTGTAGATAGCACCACTGCTCCTGTGGCTAGTCAAACGAAATAGAACGATAGATAAAGAGCAATAGATACAGAGGAGAGATGACAAGAGAGATAGAGAGAGAGAGAGAGAACGGCTGGAGGGAAAAATAGGTCATGATAAAGAACAGAAGCCACGTTTCAAAAGGAATTTTGGCTTAAGTCAGAAACATCTGGATTCCAAGAGCGAGCGATCAAGAGAGAGACATAGAAAGAGAGAGGAAGAGAGAGAGAAAGAGAGAGAGAGAGAGAGCAAAGTCTGGTTGACAGCCCAACTGGTACAAACGTTTCACAGCTGAGGCAGCCAACCGCTTGCCTGACAGGATCGAGAAGTGAGGAGGTTATTTGGTACTTACTGGAGGGCATGGTGTAGGTATCCTCCTCGTCTATGATCTCCGCATAGTCGTCCGTTTCTGTGTGTGGAGAGGAGGGGAGGAGAGAAGACAACAAGAGCAAGCGGTCAGTACGGTAGACGGGTCCTCCTGTCTAGCCAGTGTCCACTCTAGCTAATGCAGCCGGAGCATTGAGCGAAAAAAAAAATAAAGGACTAAAATAAGTAATCGTCCACAGTAGAAGCTAGAGCCGGCTGAAAATAAACGCTGTAGTCAGACGGTGCGCACACACACACTACACACACAATCTACTCACAATCTACTTCACATATACACACCCACCCACAAGACTGGGAACAGAAATGCACTCACACATACTCACACACACACACACACACATGCAAGAACACTCTTGCGACCATACACTCAAGCGGTCCTCCCAGCTTTTACACACAGAGTTGCTCAGTTGCTCATGCGGTGCGCAGATCTGACTGTTTGTCTGGCCAATCAGAGCACGGCTTTCCAGCTGTGTGTTTGGGTGGGTGAGGGAGGGAAGTGGGGGGGGGGGGGACGACTTCTCTATTTTTCCCCCTCTGCACTTCTCTCTGTCTCTTGCTCTCTACTATAGTTTCCATCACTCAAGACAAGCAATGACTGTTTTTGAACTGTGCCTGTCTCTCTGACTCTCTCTTTCCATTCGCCTATCTGCGTGTGTGTGTTTGTGTGTGTGTGTGTGTCTTGTAGTGGCCACTGGTTTGCTCCTTAGTTCCTGAAACATAATTGTGTCTCTGTAGCCGATTCCTTTTTAGCCTGGAATGCAGCAGCAGCAGCAGCAGCAGGGCCACACCGAGGCAGAGGGAGACAGAAAAGGGAGAGGTAGAAAACGAGAGAGCAACAGGGAGAGGGAGGGAGGGAGAGAGAGAGAGAGAGAAAGAGAGAGTGTGTGTGTGTGTGTGTGTGTGTGTGTGTGTGAGAGAGATCGTTTTCCTGACCAAATTCAGACTTTTGAAAGACAGCAGAGCTGGGAGGAGGCAATGAGAAACATTTATAGTGAAATAATGCACTACACACACACACACACACACACACACAGCATAGAAACTCACCACACATATTTTCTCCTTCTCACTAACACTTAAACACAACACACACTACATGTCCCACACACACACCCATTAAATCTAAATTAAGTGAAAACATTTAAAACACAGGCTACAGTTACACACTTGACTCTACATCTGACATTTCCTATCCATCACCACCAGTAACAAAAGTAGCTCTAGCGTGTTAGTGGCAGGTCATGGGAAGGAATGAAATGGAAAAGATTACAAAAGCCAACACTTTACCATCCCCACTACAATCCTCTGCAGGTCCAAGGAGAGGCATGCAAAAAGGAGAGAGAAAGAGAGAGATGGGGAGAGGGGGTTTGGGGTGTAGAGGGAATAAGACACAAGGTTAATGCAATGAAGAAACATTTCAGTAAAAACATGACAAGTTTCTGATATGACGTTAACTTGATTACAGAAGCAGATCAGCACGCTCCATGGCCTCGAAGCTGTTAGAATGGAGTTAGGCTTTCTGACTTTCACCTTTCTCTCCCCCGGCTGCCGAGTCACTCAAACGGCCAGCACTGGCCTGAAATCGAGTTAGACCGCCACTGGAATGTGTGGGAGCTTATTGAATTTGGGGGGAAGCACTCTTGCCAGCATTGTTCTCCTCGAGGAGTTCATGTTGGTTCAGGCCACTGGCGGTCACCTAGGCTTTTCCACTACGAGCTCTCTGTGGAGGGTCTGTGATGGACAGGGACGGGAGCCAATGGTAGTTGCATTCTGCTGTTGGCAGGGCGGGCCAAGGAGGTGTGGTGTATGGCGAGGGAGTTTGGTTTGCCAGAAAGGTGGAGGTTAAAAGAAATGAATAATAGCACACACTTGAATAGGTCTGTTTAGTTTCCCTGGGGACGTCAAGCTGGGACCGTCTCCAAAGACATTTAAAAAAAAAAAAAAACACGCAGAGCGAATGCCTTCACAAGTGAGAAGCGACGTGGAACAAAATGGTGTTTTTTATGAGCGATATTAAAAGATAAAGCGACCTGGAGCTGTTTGTGAAAGTGTGTTAAAAGCATTGACGTCTGAGAGAGAAGGCGACCCTGTTGATTTGTGGCGGTGGCTTTACTACAATCGGGTGAGCGAAAGTATTCTAGGCAAGAGAAGAAGAGGGAGAAGGAGGGGGAAAAAATGGTGGGGGGCTAATTTAATCTTTTCGCAGCTTGTTGACATCTCCTGTTCATTTGCACTGTGTTTATTCTAACGCCAGTGAAAGCAATGGAAAAGAGAGAGAGAGAGAGAGAGAGGTAGAAGTAGAGAGAGAGAGAGACAGAGAGAGAGAGAGACAGAGAGAGAGAGAGACAGAGAGAGAGAGAAGAGCTTCTCTTCTTTTTTTATAGTCTCTCACTTACACTATGATGTGTTTGTGAAGTTGCCTTTTAAGCATTGATTTTGTTTTTCTTCTTATAGCTGTTTGTTCCTGCATTGGCTGACCCAGTTTAGGCCTGCGACTGATGTCATAGGAGGGGAGTTGGGGGGCGGTTTTGGGGGAGTGTGTGAGCAGTCTACCTTTAACCTCACCAATCAAAATCCCCTCCAGAGGCCCATGGAGTCTGTGGGGCAGACCTCATCTCGTGCAGGCTTGTGCCAGTGCATTACAGGGAACTGTCGGCAGTACTGGAGTGCTGCCCGCCACTCTGTGCTGACCTTAGAGCAGTTAGGCCGTTAGCCTGCTATGCACCTAACTCTACATCCACGCAGACACTGGCCAAGCTGCAGCAGTAGCACACACACAGGTAGCAGTAGAAGAAGCAGTGGTTTGATGTGCATGCGCAGCCCACAGCACACCAGCAGCAAAAGGGACCCCCCCCCACCCCCTCCCGTGTCAGAGTGACCAGCCACTCTCCAAGGCAATATCCCAACTAGGCTGCAAGTTGGTTAAAACCTAAGTGCAGGTACTGTTCACCTTCCTCAGCTGTCCAGGGCAGCTGTTATATGACACTAAACATGTCTACTATCCCAGTAATGTGAGTGGCGTTGGGATTTCAAGCGTCTTTAGCTGGGAGCAGATGTGAGAACTGCCATGTGGGAGCAGAGGGAGACAGCCTGGCAGTTGCAGTGACACACACACACACACACACACACACACACACACGTGGTTAGAGTTAATCAAGCTGAGCAGCAGGCAGCCGGGCAGCCTGGGTACCGTTGGGCGAAGGTTCACGGGAGCAGAAGACGAAAGGAAGGAGAAAGCGCCGGGCTTTAGCCGACTTGGGAGGACTCTGAGGCACTAGGTCTTCAGGGGGGAAATGAGGAGAAGAGAGAGAGAGAGAGAGAAAGAGAGGGAGAGAGAGATGAAAAAGAGGATGAGAGCTGGAGGGAGAGGATGGGACGAGAGAGAGAGAGAGACAGATGTAGCAACAGAGCATAGCATGAGGAGAACAATTGTCTGTTTCAATCTCCTTTTAAAAAGGCAGAGAAAAAACGCCTTGTTCACTTCCGAGAATCCTTGTGACTCCATCGACACGCACATAAACCCCAACCCCCCCCACACACAAACACTCTCGCTCAAACTGGAACATAACATCAGATCACAGCCAATGCTTCATAGATCAACTATGTTTTCAATTCACTCGCTTCTCATTCTAAAAACGTTCTAAGACAGTTGAGGCAAAGGAACGCATTGCAGTGCTGTGACAATATTCAGCTCACAATCATCCCCACTAACCTGAGATGGATTTTCACTTTATCATCATCACTCAGTTATGATGGCTATTGACCCGATGCAAAATGTGTGTGTGTCTGTGTGTGCGTGTGTATGTGTGTGCGCGCGCAATTGATTCAGGAAATTAGGGCTGTAACGATACACCAACCTCACGATTCGGTTTGAATCACGATTTTTGACCCACGGTTCGATACGAATCTCGATTTTTCTTTCTTTTTTTTGGGGGGGGGGGCTAGACAATTTTTTAAATAACATTTTAATAGCCTCCCTTAGAACACCAGAGGATTACAATATAATATATATATTATTTTATATCCTGATATAAAAATATTTTTCTGAATGACTGATATTTATGACAGCACACTTTATGCAGATTAGCCTATAGCCTAGGCCTACTATTTTTTATTACAACTCTACCTCTTTAATTCAGCTGTCTGGTTGCGTGAAACACTAGAAAGGGTGTGTCGCGATTCTGCCTTTTCACACCGCGACACAGTATCGTGGATATGAAACCGTAAATCGTTACAGCCCTACAGGAAATGCTAAACAACTTCTGCATTGTCAATTCTCACGCCCAGATATGGGAACTCCAAGTCAAATAAATCACTTCCTGCGGCTTGTGATCAGCTCTGGTCAGGCAGTGGATGCTTCACATTCCAGTCCAGTCCAGTCCAGTCTGAGCCAAAGCACCAGTAACAGACTACACAATGACAAATATTCAACAATCATACTTCAATCAACTGGAAGCTGCAGCCCAAAGTTGCTTAATAGCTTTTCAGAAGCCAGCTTCATTCATTCCAGTGATGACACAGTCGCACATCACACAACGCAACCCGAAACCTTGCGACCACTGCGGCGTCTTGCACAAGCCCCTACGTAACCTCTGTTTGCAGTGATGTCTTGTCCATGACTGCCTCGACTGTTCTCTGGAGAGAGAGAGAGAGAGAGAGAGAGAGAGAGAGAGAGAGAGAGAGAGAGAGAGAGAGAGAGAGAGAGGGGCCCCCCCAACAGACTCACTGACAGGCTCCTCACGAGGCCCCTCCGGGCCGCGTTGGGCTGCTGCGTCCGTCAGTCCGTGCGTGGAGCACAAACAAGGCCTTTCAACAAGGTCTTGTCCGACCCCCTCCAACCTCCCGGGCAGTCCCAGGCCCCAGCAGGCGGCTGCTCTGCCTTCAATCAGACCCATTATCTCTCTCTAACTACCCCCCCCCCACCCTCAACCACCACAACCACCCCTCCAGGGACTGGTGGCATTAAGTAGCTAAGCAACATGGCCCCCCCTCTGGGTGTGTGTGTGGAGGGGGGGGCATCTCTGACATTTAAGTGAGATGGAAAGATGGATCAAAATCAGAGAAGAGAGAGACAAATAGAGGAGCATCGGTTGTGGGGGTGGAGGGAATAGTTATATAAGGAAGCAGAGAGAAAGGGGGGGGGGGGGAGAGAGGGGAAAGATTGACGAAAGAGGGAAAGAAAAAAAAAAGGTCTTGGAATGAGATGGTGCTCAGACAGAGGGAGAGAAACAAGAGAGATGAGACACAGCTGGGTGTTCCTCTAGTAGCACATTTGTCCATCCAGTGAAACAAATGCCAACCTGGCCCATCCCCCTGTCCACACTGCCTTTCACTCTGCTTGGGGGAGTTGCAAGTGCGAGTGTGTGTTTGTGTTTGTGTGTGTGTGTGTGTGTGTCTGTGTGTGTGTGTGTGTCTGTGTGTGTGTGTGTGTGCGTTCCTGTCTGTGCGCACGTGTGTGTGTGTGTGTGTGTATATGTGTGTGTGTGTGTGTGTGTGTGTCTGTGTGCGTTCCTGTCTGTGTGTGTGTGTGTGTGTGTGTGTGTGTCTGTGTGTGTGTCTGTGTGCGTTCCTGTCTGTGCGCGTCTGTATGTGTGTGTGTGTGTGTGTGTGTGTGTGTGTGTATGTGTGTGTGTGTATGTGTGTGCGTGTGTGTAGGGTAATCCATCTGTGGTTAGGGAGCCGTGGCTGTGCCGCTGACAGCCTGGCCGTTCCCAGCGCAGTGCTTCTCCTTGAGCGAGTGGAGCGCTCTGGCTGGCTGCTGTAGTGCATTTTTCAGGATTATGAGCCCCCCCTTATCACCTCCCCCCTCAATCTCCAGCTGGAGGTTCTGGCACCTGCTGCTGCGCCTCCTGCTCCCTCAGCTCCTCCTGTCCACCCCTCACTTTCCCCACACACACACACACACACACACACACACACACACACAGCCCCTCTCCTTCATCAGTGAGGCAGCAGTGGGGCCACTTGTGATTCTGACAGTGCAGAATTCCGCTGCGCGTCACGAGCCGCATGTGTGTGTATTTGTGTGTGTGTGTGTGTGTTTGTGTGTGTGTATGTGTGTGTCTCAATGATATGACGGTCCCTGTTTCTGGAGCTCGCACCAGCTGTTGCTAGCTTTCTCGTTTAGCTTGCGATTTCTCATTTTGACACCTTCCCTGTGGTCTCGGTAGTGTCGTGACAAGTATTTGAAGAAAAAGTAGAGAGAAAAAAAAAAAAAACATTGTAGTATTTCTTTGAACTGACAGCTCTGTAATTCCCCATCAGCTTTGTCAAACACCTCCAGAAAGTCACACACTATTAAGCCTACTGATACTGACACAGATATAAACACTCTTAATTCTTCAAACTCTTACTTCCACGTTCAGTATTCCCCAAGCCCTTTTCTCTGATTGCCTAACACTCTGTAAAGCGCCATGAGACATGTGTAATGTTTTGGCGCTCTATAAATAAAATGAAATTGAATTTAATTGAAATGTGAGAATAGTCAAGGAAGCAGAGAGTCCACAGAGGTCAAAGTTCAGTCCTACCTGACACAGAGATGGCCCGCACCCCAGTCCGGACCGCCTCGATCCGCTTCTCGTTATTGGCGACCCTGTGTGTGGGAGAGGCCGTGGGTTAGGTTATGCAATGAGGAGAAACAGTGCAGTCGCTCGCTCGCTCGTCTCTGAGACTATTTCTGATAATGAGGAACACAGGGCAGACAATACTTGGTGCCCGGGCAACGTCTAAAAAAAGCTCAGACAAATGCTTTAGGGGTTTGCCCACTCACAACACTCAGGGGGAGAATCCAAGTTTGTTCCTTTCATCCTTTACAGTTTGTGTGTATAACGAGATCATCTGCATATTTTTTTTACTATATTTACTTTGGTGTCATATGTGAGTGTATAACTACTTGAGCTTTCACTTACTTCGGTATTGATGGCAGCGCTCTCTCACCCTCTGTTGGTCAGAAGTAATAAAAGCACACTTGAGTTATCAAAATATTGATGAACAGAAAAGATGCACTGTTTAGGATAGGAGCTAGTGCTTCTTCAACTATGCCAAAACAGAAACCATGAACCCCCAGGTTACTCCTCCCACTTTCCCCTTCTCTCTTTTACCTCACTCACCCTCTCTCGCTTCCCACCAAAACATGCTACTCAGAAATACAAGCAGCGAGTACAAATACAACCAGGAGGAGTTTTAAAAATACACAACAACAGATTACGATCCATGTAGTGCTGTCAGGCTGCAAGAAATCTCTGACAATGCTGGCCTTTTAGAGTTAGCCAGCCGTCAGCACATAGCCGGGGGGGGGGGGGGGGGGATGGGGTGGGATGACTCACAGATAGCGTAGCCATAGAAACAGATCTGGCGATAAACAGGCAACGATTCCCCCTGGGCTGAAAGTAAAGACCAGACGGGACGCGAGTGGAGTGTTACCTTACCTTTCTGGGGTCGGACGATGGCGGACTGCGCGGTGCCGTTGACCAGCCGACAGTAGCCGTCTATCAGGTCGGCCATGTTCTCCGCTATGGGGAAGGACGGCGTGGTCACTGTGAGAGGCTGCGAAAACAGGGGAGTCCACAAAGGGCCATTATCAACCGCACTACAACTGCTAAGGGTAGAGAGAGAGTGAGAGAGAGGGGGAGAGAGAGAGAGCAGCTGTCCCCTCCCATCAGACGAGCATGGGGCCAACTCAACTCCCCCCCCCCCTCACCCCCGCCAGACACTCCTACTCATCCCACTCACACACACACACACACAACCCGCATGTACCCACACGCGCACACTGACACAGACACTCACTCATGCTTCCCCCCCCCCCCCCCACACACACACACAGACACACACACACACATCCAGGGGAGGGGGAGTGTGTGTGTTCCCTCCTATGCCCATTTCACAGAGTGAGATTCCCTGACCCTCCCTCCCTTATTGCAGCAGACAGGGAGGACAAAAACACCACTACATATACAGTAATTGTGTGTGTGTGAGGGAGTGTGTAAGTTAGTGTGTCTGATGGTGTTATCGCAGTGAGAAACACCTTAGTCATAGCTCCCCTCCACTGAAAGTCTCAAGCCTCGCCCCTTGGTAACATCCATCCCAGCAACACACACACACACACACACACACACACACACACACACACACACACACACACACACACACACACACACACACACACACACACACACACACACACACACACACACACACACACACACACACAGATAAAGACCCCCTTTCATGAGTGTGACAAACAGCACTCTTTACAGGAAGAAAATGCTACTCTGCCAGGTCCTGCTCCCCCAGCGTGAGAGCCAATCATGAGCAATCACAGAGGCATTTCAGGCCTGTTTAAAAGCAGGCTGCCTGTGTGTGTGCGTGCGTGTGTGTGTGTGTGTGTGTGTGTGTATGTGTGCCACCACAGATCAATAAGTGACTTGACACTGACAGGTGCAGCTAGAGGTGAATGTTTAGTCAGCATGTCGTAGGAGTGCAGTGGGCAGCCAGACGTGACCGACGTGCTCAAGGACGAGAGGAAGGGGAGAGATGCTGCCGGCTTCACACCAGAGTCCACTGTTAGCAGACCAGTGTGTTGCACTGACAGGTGCCCCATTCAAACGTGACGTGCAGAAAACAAGTTTGGCACGTTTTAAAAAATAGTGCCATCACACTGTTTTTTAATTCACCTGTGATATTTCCATTCCATCCAGTCTGATGTTGAGTATTGCTCTAATTTGTCATAATATTTGTATTATTTAATGCTGCTTACTATTCTCATTTTATTTTGCTGAATGTGCAAAAGTGTTTTGTATGCATGTGTTGTGAACAATCATGACATAGCTATGAGGACTTTTAATTTTACTCTTGTTAAATGAATGGGAACTTTGTTGTCAGAACGTTGTATGTCTTGTGGTACTGATGCCATGCCAGTTCGATGAGAAGAAACCCTTTTAATAAATAACAATTGAGTGATCTTTAATGGATGGATGACAAGAGTCACTGTCACTGTTTTGTAGTTCACTTGTGATATTATCATTCCACCCAGTGTGATGGGGTGTTATGAAGTCTAACCATTATCTTCATTGTATAAATGTCTTTGCCTGAAATAAGTGTGTGACTCAGGGTTGAATCATCAATAATTTAGCAGGTGAGACTCATGGATTCTAGCACAAGGTCTCTAGAGCTCCATAAACAGACAGTCTACGCTATGCTAAACAGAGATTATATGCTATGCTAAACAGATTATATGCTATGGCTATACTGTATGTTCTGACTGTATCAACACCCACCATATGCCTGCAGCGCCTGTAGTAACACTATTTCTGTGTGGAGTCACCATAAGGTACAAGGTGCAGGTGGAAAAGTGGACCCAGTGATTTACAACAAACCAGTGCTTTTATCTCACTTGTCCATTTCTACAGTCCTCTATACAGTACTTCTATATCTAGATAGAGAGATAGATACTTTATTGATCCCTAGGGGAAATTCAAGAAATATCTGTCCCTCAACACTGTTGCAATCAGCAGTGGTTATGGGAGGGAGACCTTTTAAGTGGTCCTCTTACCTGTGTGTGTGTGTGTGTGTGTGTGTGTGTGTCCTACCTCAGCAGCTCCAGCCACGTTGAGTTGCAGCATGCCTTTGCGCTCCTTGTCGTCCAGGCACGAGTAGTGGATGCTCTGCACCTGCGTGAAGTTGGCAAGATGGGTCGGCTGCAAAACAAACAACAAATCAGCGTTAAAGATTCTGGATTTATCTAGTTTTTATGAGGAGCAATGGTGGTTTTAATGACAGCACAAACACACCGAGGAACAATAACAACTACCATATGATTGGTTGTATGAGGAATGAACATTTTGGCAGCTCTTAAAAGGCAGGTGTTTTAGACTTTTACTACATTTCAACTTGTTAAACAAGAGGGTTTTCAGGTCACTTCGAATGCCCCAATCATCATGTAGGTTAAAGAAATATCTGTAACACTCCTGTTTGAGGCTCCCTCAAATCCCTTAGTGCCAGAGATTAAGAAAGACAGTAACATCCAAACACACTGTTTAAATACAGAGACACATGCAAGGAGATATTCTTGCTAAAGATTCCCTCACCGTTGAGCCTTTGTCGGTCAGGTAGCTGATTCCTTCCTCTGGCCCAATGGCAAGCTCTACGGAGATCACCCAGCTCGACTGGAACACAAAACACAAACCAGAAAAGTCTGATGAACTATGATGATACTTCGTGATTTCATAGTCACTGGAAAATTAGGATATAATTGCATTATCTGGGCTTGACTCATGGTTTGATGTAGATTTGCATCACGAGCTGAGAACAAATTCATTCCTTACTTGTCCAGCAGAGGGCAGTGCAGCCCATAAACAAAAGCCTCAGATACAACTCCCCCTTCTAAACAGCAGCCCTCTCTTCAGAACACACTCTTTGTATCATAATATGTATTCGAAATTTGGAAAAATTACTGCATTCTCTTACCCCAAGAGCACACTTGAAACACTCTTTATCAAATCTGTAGACCGGTGCCAGGATCTCAAAGAACTTTAGGATGCTCTGTTCATCGTTCATGTTGGCAAACTGCTTGAAGGTCTGCTGGATCAGTTTGCGCAGTGCCTTGGCCTGAGAGGAGGGGAAAAAGCCAGACACATTCATTAGGGGCCTGAGGCACGTACACACACACACACAGCACATCGAGACCCTTACCCGCCACCGCACCAAGCCTATGCTGGGAAGAGAAGAGTGTGTCGCATGTTAAATCATATTATCGACTTGGACAACCACATTAAAAAGCGCTCCATCACCAAGACAACAAATAACCCAGGCGATGGGTTATGTGTGCCGGAAGAAGGAGGAGGAGGATGGGGGGGGGGGGGGGGGGGGTGATAACAGAATTCAATAACTCTTGATTAATGGCCTGCCTGAGATTATCTTATCAGTTATGAGCACGTGGAGGATATGACACAACTAAGCCCGTGTTCTCACATGCAAAACAAAGCCTTATTGAAGGCCATGTCGGGTCAATGCTTACACAGTGAGCATGCTTAAAAGTGGGTGTTGTCGACTTAAACAAAAATCCATAACAGACTTTCACGACAGCTGAGGGAAATGTCTCGTGATGGCGGGAACACTTGCTAATCAAATTAACCACCTGGAGTTGAAGTCAAATCAATCTGCCAGCTTTTTCAGAACAAAAGTGCCAAGCGCCTGCCAAGCTCAACTGTTTGATTGAGCTTTTAACGTGGCATTATCACAGCACTTAGAAAACCTTTAATTTGGAGAAATGCACAGCCTCCCTGCTCTTCCAGTGGTGGTCTCAACAATAGCCACTCTATGGGTCAGTTGGTCTGTGGGAAACTGGCTACTGGCACCGATGCGAGTGGCAACCTTTTCAGTAGCTCCATATGTTATGTCTTTTTTTAGTCTTTTATAACTTTTCTAAAATTTCCCTCGGGATGAATAAGGTATCTATCTATCTATCTATCTACTGTCGAGGAATACGCTTTGGTTCAGAGATTATTGGAGTACTAATATGAGGAGGTAATCCTATGAGAGGAAATCACGTCAATATGAGAAGACAGATTTCTAGCCCTCCTCTTCCACCCCCCGTTTCTGGGACACTTTGCTCCGCACTCTTCCAATCATTCCCTCCCCCCCTCGTGTGTGCTCCGTGAACAAGAGTAATTGAAGGGATTGGTGGTATTTCAGGAATGGACAAAAACACACACACACGCACACGCACGCACGCACACACACACACACACACGGTTATCGAGGGAGCTGGTAACGAGCCGACAGCCGTAATCTCCGGGTCCCCCCGCCCTTCCTGAGAGGAAGTTCCACCGTGTATCTTTGCGCTCATCGCCCCTCTGGAATCATGGGAAAAATTGTCGGTACATGGGCTGAGTAAGAATGCCAATGACTCAAGCAGCAACTCACTGAAACCTAAGCTGAGCCATCTCCCAGACCCTCTTACGTACACCCCATTTGCGTACATCAGTGCAGGTGCTTTGTTTAACTGCACAATAAAATACTCTGCTGAGAAAGAAAACAACCATAGACACATTTTCCTCAGTCTTTGCCAATGCGAGAAACACTTCTTTAGCGCTAATAATGGCACCCTTAGGCGTAGGGCGAGAGTGTTAATTGCAGAAATGTCACCACTCTGTGATACATCATTTCTTTAATTGCCTAATTTGATTAGGCTTGGATTGAGTTACACTCCTTGCACCATCTGTCAGGTAATACACTGCTGTCCAGTGGAGTGAATAGCGAGAATAATCATATTAGACCAACAAATATGAATACAATATGAGCTGCTTCGATGCACCATGGCATTTTTAATCATTATAAAAATCAACACGATAAGCTCTTTTTCTAAGATTCACGCATCTTTCTTTTGGTGGTTCTATCTTCTCTAGCAGTGGAGCTACATTTCGTTCCTCTGCTACTAAATTATGGATTCAACCCGAAACCTCCTATAACTGGAGGTGTGATGAAATTCCCAAGGGATGCGAGCTAATGCAAGCGCTGCTATTCGCTAACGCAACATGCTAGCCACACGTGTGTCGGTAAGGACATGTGGTAGTGCTAGGGAGTGGAGGTCTGCAGCTAGGCTCTTTTTAATGAAAGCTGCACATGTTTTTCCTCTGCAAACAGCAGTCTAGGGGGTGATATCTGGGGCAGATTGGTGAAGGGGGACACGAGGGAGCAGCCTGCTCTGCCCCTTAGTAAGACGGGGGAGGGGAGGATGGAGAGAAGGAGAGGGTTTAATGGTGACCTTGGGGGTCAGGAGATACCCCCACCCCACAGACGGAGCATCTGTCCCCTTGCTTTCGCTCTCTGTGGCTTTGTGGTGTTAGGTTAGCAGCAGGCCTCACTTTAAACACACACAGCTCACTGAACTCCTAGCACAGACCCCCACACCCCTGCGTGTGCCGTGAATTAATCACCCACATCAGGCCCACACACATGCACGCACACACACGCACGCGCACACGCACACACAAACCTGGCACACACACATACACACCTTGGAAAGTGAAATCCCACCCACAAAAAAATGTTTCCAGGAATTATTTAAAAAAAATAAAATAAAAAAACGCTTCAGTGTTCAGTGCAATGTTTGGATGGCTTCTCCTGGTGCGGAAATGTTGGGGCCAGGGTTGACAGATGGGGGTGAGCACAGAAGAGACACGCATGCGTACGTGTGTGTTTACACATGTGTTTGGGGTCATTCAGCTCGGGCCCTCTCCCTACAGGCTAATGTGGTGGAGGTGGTGTGTGTGTGTGTGTGGAGGTGGTGTGTGTGTGTGTGTGTGTGTGTGTGTATAGGGAGAGGAGGGGGGCAAAACTAGGCCAAGCCTTCCCAAGGTTGCAGCGCCTGATACACCATGCAGAGATGCAGAGATGCATGTGGGGCTAAAGGGAGCCCTCAGAGGAAGAGCAATCGATCAGAACCAAGGCCCCTTTCTCCTGAAAAACAACATAGTCAATCTACCCTTTGATTATTGTACGAGATGCTGGCCCTCTAAACTGCCTGAACTCTAACAGAAGCTGGAAAAAATGTCTACCGCCGCTGCAGTCGGCCTGTCCAAGTTGGAAATACATTTGACATGGCGGTCTGGATTTCTTCATGGAACTCACCTTCACGGAATCCAGCAAACTCTTGGGAAAGAATCTTCTGAGGCCCACGTCTTTCCTGAGAAACAAAATGAAAACCATTTTGAAAAGGACGTCAGAGGAGATGAGGATATTAAAACAATGGGGATGAGATGAAGGAACACATCCTGGAGGACAATGGGCCATTTGCAATGTCAGGCTTAGAGGCAATCTCAAAAGGAAAGCGATCATTAGCTTGAGGCTACTACTGTGCTTTTATCAGATAGCAAAGGATTATTAAAGAGACCACTTTGGAGGCTAGGGAGCTTCACAATAGCTCTGCTGGGTACTGAGCCATTAGCCATGGAAACAGACACAGACAGACAGGCACACACACAAACACACACGCACGTGTTAGCGCACCGCTGATGAGAAATTGATGAATGACTTAAAGAGGACTGTGTGGGACCCGAGCAATCTTTTACAGAGCCAAGGATTGAACGGGAACTGCAGCTACGAGGCCAATAAATCTCCCTCTCTGCTGCAATCGTTTCATCATTCGCGATCAGCGAAAAAAGGGGCGCTTGTTAAATCTGAACCTCGACACTATTGCATTAACATTTCATAAGTGACCGTGGCATTACTTGCATAACAGTAAACTTGCATAACGGGCCATGGCATTCCAGCAAATTCATCCGGAAGCTTTATTACACCAAGTGAGAGACACGCATGTTTACAAGTTTGGATGGGGATGAGACAACAAACATCAAAGTGTACCATCAATACAGAATAGTAGTGGTGCTGCTGCTTTAGGCTGCACTGGATGCAGTGCAGAAATCGACAGCTCCTTTGATTTTCTCTGTCCGACTGCCTGCTTTGCTAACTCTACGTGATCTGTGATCGAGATGTCCACAATGTTCTCAGCCCCTCCCCTCTTTGCCCCTTTCTATGTGCCGGTTGCTGCAGTAGCGGTCACTCAGACTGGGAACGCACTCTGATTGGTGACCACTGACAGGCTCTGGCCAGGTCCTCCCTTGGGGAGTTTAGCGCTCTGCTGTTGCTGTGTCTTTGGTGCTGGTGGACTGACCTGGAAATAACGTTAACGCGTGCACCACTGAGGTGCTAGGGGAGAGGTGGTGGAGGAGGCGATTGGGAGGGGGGGATGTAATCTGGAATGCAGGCGGAGAGAGAATGAGAGAAAACTAGGAGAAAAGAATGAGCCAGAGAGTGGGAAAAAGCAAAAGAGTGTGACACAAAATAGAGAGAAAGAAACAGATAGAAAGATACATACAGAGAGAGAGAGAGAGAGAGAGAGAGAGAGAGAGAGCGCACACTGGCAGGAGGTATACATTCATTATGTGCTGGTCTTTGTGCTCCAGGACAAAACCCAGTTTTCACCCGGTGCTTCACTGGCGTTTCGACTGGGCCGAGTAATGAGATTGGGAGGACATTTCAACTCTCTAATGTGTTAAAGAGATTCCGTGGCTCGTAATTGTCCCTTTGGGCCTCCCCCGACAAAGCTTTTAGTTTGTGGATTTACTGGAAGCCCAGGCCAAATGCAATTATTTGTTCCTCATTGCTGCACAGTGGAGAGAATCATAAGGCTGGCACTGACGGGTGACCATTCTTTCCTGTCCATGAAGTGTTCAGGAGCGTGGGAGTCTTAACACTGTATTAAATCAGCACAAGGCTACGCTAGCGATGGAAGCAGACTATTAGCATGCCAAGCACCTTTCCCCCAGATCCCCTAGAAACACATCAGACTGAATTTCTTCCTGAAGGCCACAACTGAAAGCTACGCATTCTTGTCCATCGGCTGAAACGCATGGAGAACCAAACAACATGAATGGATCGATGGATCATGGATCAGACGTAAACAACCTTATTGATTTCTGTACACTACCCGTCATTTTAGAAATAATTCATAAAGTCAACAAACACCCAAACGTATCATTTTCAGAGGTGAAAGAAGCTTGCGAGGCCACCTGGTGTACAAATACTTCAGGATACTTCAAGTCAAACCCTTGTCAACAAATGGATTTTCTTTTTGACTGCCCAGAGGTTTGTCACATCCCTTGCATCCTGTTTATTTTCCATAACGTTCCCATAACATTCCTGTAATGTCTAGTGAGCAGCTGTTGAAATGCATGTCCAACACCACCCGACCAACCGCGCCACTCATTTGAGACACCACATTTCCTGGCCTAAGCTGAGATGGATACGACCCATTCCTTGACTCCTCATGTCTTCCGGGCAAGAAAACATTTTAATTTCCCCCAGGACTTGGGGGGACAGAAATTCTTGACACTCTTGAGGAGAAACAGCATGGGGGGAGGAAGCTCTGCAAGGGCCTCCAAGTGTGTCCACTGGGAGCTTATGACTGCTGAACACTTCACGTGGTTCCATACACCGCACGGCACACGAGTAGAATAGCAATGCCTGCGTGGGGATTGCGAACCCTGGTGGTTTTATCGAGGAGACTGCTAATGAACGGGAATGTCAACGGGAACAGTGAGAGATGGGGATTTTCGCATCCATCTCAAGGTGTTACGACTTAGAGAAACACCTTTGCTCATTACAAAATTTGGCAACTGTTGTGAGAAGTTTACAAAAAAAACAACATCAATGGTAATCTGGAAAGAGGGAGCAAGGGATGAAAGCAATGGGATAGAGGGAGGGAGGGAGGGAGAGGGAGGGAGAGAGAGAGAGAGAAAGAAAGAAAGAATCAACAAAGTGAGACCAGTGCCCTTTCACTAATGAGTGCGAGAGAACCCCGAGAGTATGATTCTAATTGGCCATCTTCATCTGAGCTAGTAAACCTAAGGCTCCCCTCTGACCTCTACCAGATCTCCCGCCTGGAGAGAGTATGCGCTCGCTGACCACTCTGGAATGGCCTCCTTACATGCTAATTACACCTATGGTCAATATGCAGTGGTCTCTCGAGCATTAAGAATGCAACTCATCTGCCTCTTCAGGATTCAAGATGTTTGTGGACCTGGACACCGATCAATCACTCAAGCGATAGGCAACAGACAAGTGCTTTTGTATTACATATGCCCCCAGTAAACTGGACAACCAAGCTTTGATAGAGACAGACTTTGGATTTAAGAGGAAGCTGTGATATGTACTGCCGATATTACTTTAGATAGGAAGGGTAACTGAGCTGGCAACAATAGAATGAAAGTAATACTTACTCTAATAGTTCATAGTTTGATTTCTTGTCCAGGGCGTTTCCCCTCATTTCTCTGAAGAACCTCCTGCAATCGAAATAAACAGGTCTACATCAGTACACATGTAGGATTAAATGAGACATTACAGGCATCATTGCAGCTTTATTACAATGCAAATGTATTTTGTATTTCTTCATACTGAGACATACAGATATATGAAGATGGTCAGGCACTCACCGAATCTCGAGGCATCCAAGCTTAAGTGCAATGTCTTGCTCGACCTGATCGGCAAACTCCACCATGTAGTCATTCCTCACCTAAGGGAAGACAGAGATCCAAAAAGCTGTTTTATTTTTCATGTCAATAGCAGTCAAAGTTCCAGCTGCTTCTGGAAAGCATTGCGGGTTGACACATGGGGTAACCAAGTCACACACTTCAGTGGAACTACAGAGGAGGTGGTCATGACACATCATCATCAAAACAAGCTTCCTCATCAAGGCCTTTGGTCTATAAATGATTCATGCCCTGATCTGCATGTCGAACAGAAGAAGGAATTTTAAAAAAGTACTAACTGGAAATAACAAACATGAACTACAGCAAACTGTTTATACCGAATCTTTCTGAATATTACGGACAGTAATCGTTTGAGTATACAGACAAGGCTTTCATCAACAACACAACACACTGCATTTATATAGCGCTTTTCAGGACACCCAAAGCAGTGAAGGGGGAACCTCACTAACCACCCCCAATGTGTAGTGGCCACCTGGGTGATGCACGGCAGCCATTATGCGCCAGAACACTCAACTTTCAAGAGAGTGGAAGAGGAATACTGGAAAGACATGAACACAAACGCTTGATCGTCTGAGACAGTCAGCCAGAGGCAGACATCCCGGGTCCAGAAAGTAAAACTCCTGCCATATATTCTTTCTACCTGTGCATTTAACACAGGTGATATCACTAATTATCTGATCTACCTGGCTGCTAATTAGGATGAGCTGGTTGGTTGGATCAAATACTTGGCAGGACTTTTACTTTCTGAACCAAGGATGTCCGCCTCGGCAGTCACCCACTGTGCAAGCCACCATTAGGGACAAATGAGACGTACGATGGAGAGAGGGAACAGACAGAGTGGCAGAGAGACACACTGATTCAGAGAGGAGGAAAGAAAAGGAGAGCAAAAGAAAGACAGAATGCATGGAATGAAAGAGTGCGCAGATGCCTAAGGCTGCTGCAGGGAGACAATGGCCTTTAAAGTCCCACGTCCCACCGAGTGCAGCTGACAGTAAATCTAAACAGCTTTTAAACCCACCGCCCTCTATAGGCCTAGCTTTGTGCATGAAAGCTTTGCAAGCACCTGCTGGGAGATCAGGTCTATCTAACACCCACACCAGTGACAGGGGAGTGCTTCCAAATAGCCCTTTTTGTGGTGGTGATGAGCTATGGTTAGCATAAGAAAACACAGGCTGTTAACTGCAACAAATTTCCCCCCCTTTAGCCATGTTGACTTTTACGCTCGAGCGTGGCCGTTATGTCCTCAGTCAGCGTCCCATTTGAACACACACACAGACACAAAGAGACACATGATGTGACAAACAGCCGAGTGTCATCTGGAGACTGAGCAATGAGGAACAGACACACACACACAAATACAGAATATGCTCATATAAGACATATGACCAAGTTTGTGTGACACAGAAATAACTCTCCACAGTCTTTTCTCACATTTGTATTCTTTTAGCCTCATACATCTGCACACACACACACACACACACACACACACACACACACACACACACACACACACACACACACACACACACACACACACACACACACACACACACACACACACACACACACACACACACACACACACACACACACACACACACACACACACACACACACACACACACACACACACACACACACACACACACACACACACACACACACACACACACACACACACACACACACACACACACACACACACACACACACACACACACACACACACACACACACACACACCACCCCTCATCTGCCCTCTGGTTACAGCAGGTGCAGTATGCAATATGAAACACCCCCTGTGCCTGACCCCTGCACTGCTTTGAGTAATACAATGTATCCACTTTTGTCTGTTTTGATATTATCAACACGTAAAGAACCTGTGGCTTTTATTTATCACTGTAACTAGGCAACAACATAAAGAGAGAAAGAAATGGAAAGCCAGACTATTTATTTCTTATCCATCTTTTTGTCAACTTGGTTATTTTCTCTCTGCTATAAATCCATCACGCTATTTGAGGCTGATGTGAGCTGTTTGGATATGGAGCCTTCTGTGGATACAGTTGGCAATTTGAGATGGAGATTTGCAGAGCATTCACACATACCCTCAAGAGGAAATAGCCACATAACTGTCTTTTAGTCACAATTTTTCAGATTGTTAGCATTTTAAACAATTGCATGCATTTGGATACATCAACAGTCATTAGGATTACTTCTAGTTTTAGATCACACCGCTTTCACTTCAAAATACAAATTGCACTGGAGTTCAGGTGAACTGTAAATCCCCTTTTGTGGAAGAGCTAGATACAGGCCCCTGGCGCAAAATATGAAAAACACAATGTCTTTACATCAACTGAAAGTTGTTTCATACTTGGGTATGAAAAACAGCTTTTCATTCCCAAGCAACCTCTAAATTAGACCCTACAAAGTCAAAGCACCATGAGTGACCTCTGAGTTGTCAAGTCAGTGTGAACTCACTTGCTGATAGAAGTAGTTGAGTGTGGGCTTGTCTTCAGTGAACTGATTCAGGTATCCCTTTGGCAGGTAGCGAATCCGTAACTCATACCTGTGGAGACACAAAGAGTGGCAGAGGGTTAGATTACTCATCATGTACTCATGTTCAAAGTCCCTCTTTGTAGAGCTGGGAACACTCAGCTGTGGAGATTTAGTGCAACTGCACCTGCATTACTGGGGTTCAAAGGTTAACCGAAGAAAAACAAACCACAAAACTTACACCAGGCCAGGAGACCCCGATCAGGGACGGAAAAACCGACCCCGGGGAAAAGAGGACAACAGCGGACTCGGCTTGCTCGACGTTCCACACTAACGCAAGACATGTGCCTCCATGCTCGACTTTACAGACAACACATGTTCCCATTCGCCCGGTGCTTCCTTTTGGAGAGTGGGCCCAGATGAGAGGCAGGCGTAGTATGGAGGCGATCAACAGAGCGGAGGAGAGGAGAGGAGAGGATAGAGAAGAGGAGGAGGAGGAGGAGGAGGAGGAGAGCAAACAGCCTGCGGACATGACTGGATTCTCTACGGTGCAACAGAAGAGCCAGATACTCGTGCTGTTCCCTTAATTGTTTCCTTTCAAAACACCGCTCCGCTGAATGTGTATCGACAAGACATGAGAACCTGAAATAAATGACCAAAGAGCACTAGAAATGCCAGGAGAAGGGAAGGGTGTGATTGACATGATTAATCGATGTGTGTCGTAGCAGACAATTAAGAACAACCTGGCCCTGGGATGCGCATAACTCACTAAACTCCAACAGCTAGCTGTTCCATTTCACAACGCCGTATTCCCATTTAGACTCCGACTGGCACGCCACCATCTGCCGATCGACTCTTGGACAAATCGCATGGCAACTCCACTCGGCCCACGAGACAGCCATCCACTGAGCTTCCCAATCACATTACACTCTGATCAGATTGGACATCAACTGTGCTCTGACACAAACAAATGGCTTTTCATGTCCCACCGTGCACTGAGCGGTGTTAGAGTGAATTATGGCTCCGGGGTTTTGGGGTGGGGGTGGGGGGGGCAGACATGCCTGTGCAGTAGCCGGGGTAAAAACAGGGGTTAATCGAATTACTTTGTGCAGCCTTGAAAACCGATCAATACAATAAAGGCTCGTTATCCTCCAGGATGTCGACTACTTTTGGAAGCCTGCGGACCAGTGTTTGCTACCTGTACCACCTGGCGTTGCAGACAGACATCACACCATTTGAGAAAAGCAGACCAGACAGGCCCTGACGTCATCACAAGTCAAACAGTGTGTGCGTAGGAGGGGGGGGGAGGGGGGGGGGTGGACAAACACCTACTCTGGCATGATACATTTAGTGGTCATCATCACAGATGTTAGTGTCGTCTAGGATTACTGATTACTGACAGAGGAGGGCATCTCTATGTCATCCCTGGGGGGTCCATTAACAGTGACACTCTGCCCCTTTGATCCACTTTGAAGACACTAAAAAGTACGAGTCACGGTACATAGATACCCAACCATTAGGTCCTGAGAGTATAACCCCCCCTTGCACTCCCCAACGCTAAATCCCACTGCTCACAGGGAACCGCCTACTCTCATTATTTCCCCTTTTATGAAAGAGTGCTAACAGGGTTAATCATCCTTTAGTACGATGACCTCAACTCACACCTGATAACATCTTCCATAAGGGCACAAACAAAGAGGAGAAAATAATAAAAGGCTGTCTGTCAGATGTTTGAACACGAGTGGTCGTTCTCTCTCTGACCGCGTTCAGCTCTTGAGGGGCTGTCTGAGGGAGATGACATCATGCCACGGACATGTCCTGGCGGAGAGAGAGCACGGGGCTGAACATGAGAGACTTCTCTCTGCTCTCTCCTCCTCATTGAGGTTTGTGTGTCACGGGCACGAGCCAGACCATGTTTCATACATTCTTCCTCAAGACACACTAATAGACAGAGACACACACACACACACACACACACACACACACACACACGCACACACCCACACAGCTTATCTGATTGCAGGAGTTTCCCTGAAGCTCATCAAACATGGCCCTTTGTTGCATGAGCAAAAGAAAAAGAAGTGAAGAGAGAGAGAGAGGTGGAGGGGGGGGGAGTAGGAAATAAAGAAAATATAAAGAGAAAGTGAGGGGAAAAATAGAGCTTAGAGCTACGCAACTTTTCGTATTTTTGGTAGTACAGAGAAATTAGACACTGGATGGCATACAACGGCGCAATTTTGTATGAGCAAAAGACGGTCCTGCCGCAATCCAAAACAAATACTGCGCAGCTGACAGAGCGGAGACCTCATCGGGAGATGGTGGTGAACTTAATCTTCCCATTGCAAGGCACCATGTCATCCCAAATGCCCCTAAATACATTAATCAATAAAAGACAGTTCTGCCTTGCAGCTAAATCGGAGATCCTTCACGCCAAAGGGGCCTTGGCAAGACATTCTAGGCGATATGAGATCCCTTCTCTTCCCTGCTCTTTCTGTTCAATTTCAACCTCCAGCATAGGAATTATTAGGGCAAATGCCTTCTTTTCCTCTTTTCATTTACTGTACAGTACGAACCCTGATCATGACTCATGATCGGTAAGGAACAAAACAATGGACAAAACACAAAGGCAGGAACAAACAGCAAATTGCTCTCATTCCCACAAGACATGCTGCATCCATTTCCACTGGGAGTTTAAGCGCTGTTTAAATCCTCACACTGTGTGGGTTTGCTTTTAGAGCGCTGTTTCATAACACACATATGGACAGCAACTGGAGATAAGCCTAAGCACAACCCTTCAAAAAAAGAGATGTCAGCCCTTTTTCTTTGAAAACAGATGAAGGTTCTAGAAGGCAGTCTGGAAGACAGTCTGACGGCAAGAGGCCATAGCAGCTTTAACAAGCCAGTGTGGCAAGAAGTGATTTCCGCATCCCACCTCTGTTCCTCAGGGATTAGAGATCGGCCTATTGTGCATTTTGTGAGTGTTAACCCCCCCGCCCCTCCTCCCCCAAAAAAGGCTTTTGCATTTTAACCCAATCAGGCTAGCTCTGTATCTGTTTGTGAGGCTGTGAGGGGATGGGGGAGGCTCAAAGGCACCCCACAAAGCCCCTCAAGCCTGGCATTAAGAGATGAGAGAGGTAGTTCCCAAACAGTCATTTCAGAGCTAAATGGAAAGACCCATTCATTTCGATTGAAAAAAAAAACAATGCTCTCAAATCCCATGATAGACCCTTGCTGCATTCAAACATGCCAGCTATGGAGACATGTGCTTTCTGCAGACATTTAGCAGGGGACTGAACAGTTAGCTCATGCATTGTCTCTCTTGGATGACCCATATGGTCTGCCTTGCCTGTAAAGCATGTGCAACACCAAGCAGAGAGAGATCATAAAAGTGAATAGTGAGATTAACAGTCAGTGACATCTGCCAACCAGGACTTCTGAAAAAAGTCTGTAGTCCATAAAACTAGGGTTGCATTGTTTGACACCCAGCCAACAGAGTGAAAGAGAGAAAAAGAGAGACGAAGGGGGGAGAAAGAGAGAAAGAAGAAGAGGAGAGACTTATACTGCCATCTGTGCAGCAGAGTATTGGAGTCTCTGGGGTTGTAACTCATCTACTCGATTGCCCCTTCCACCACGCCACCCCCTACCCAAGCCCGGGATGTTCCACCATTGCCATCAGTCCCACTAGGGTAGCGTTAGCTTTAGCAATGTCGCATTAGCTTTCTGATGGAAATCTCATGCATAAACATAAATGCAGTGCCCTAGTGCCTAGCAACTTAGCCCATTGTAATTCATTAGCATTCCTTTGTGGAGTCCTGAACTTCAGAAAATATTTAGCATCAGCATGCTAACATCACTTCAGCAGGCTCAGAGTATACCCCCCAGTGTTTGTTTTTGATCGACGTGCCCAGACAGGCACACAAAGTCCCCTAAAGTGTATGCATGCTCACATAACATACAAAACAAACACAATGCAAATATGCTGGCTGACTCAAAAGTCTGTCACTCAATCTCGCTAATCCTCGTCTCCTGACCGTTTCGGCATTAGACGTCTCAATCCATCCCCAGGGCAACCCCTGACGCGACACACAAGAAAACAAACAACAGGAGGCCTTCTCTCCTTCTACCTCCTACTACCCCAACTCTATGGTCCCACACAGATTTATTGCGCTAATACAGCTAAATAGCGTAGCCATGTGGGTCATGTGTTCCTGTGTCTTAACTCGTAGTGCAAGGTGCGAACACAAAGATCAAGGGTTCAATTCCCAGGGAGCACACGAGCTCAAACAAATGCAGAGCTGCAAAGCAAGTGAATGAATGTCCCGTCACCCATTTAGTCAATCAATCAAGATGATCTCAAGTTCACGCGTATTAATCACCACATCATGGGGGGTGCTGAGGAGAGACTCACCTCCACTCATCCTGAGGCCTGTTCTGCTCGTACTTCTCCCTCACGTGGGACACGCCCATGTCCGGGTGGAGCCAGTGCACCTCGCCTGACTGCACATGGCTGAGGCGCAGCCCGAAACAGGCCACACATTTCACCTTGTGGATGTCCACAATCTTCTGGATGATGCCCTGACGGAAAAAAAAGAAAGAGTGTTTAGCTGATTTGTATTCATTATCTGAATAAAATTACATTACATGTAACATAAGAAAGAACACAAACATAAAAATGGAAAAAGTCAACCCCAAAATCATAAAGGCCCTGAATGAACAACCACAGTACTAAATTTGCATCACACCTATCTAGAAAAAATAACATGCAAGTCACATTGGATAAGAGCATCAGTTAAATGACTAAATGTAAATACATTAGCAGCAAGAATAAGGGGGATATCAAAGATCCTTGATTACTGACCTCTGCTTTAACACTGTCTGATAAAATGGTGTAACTCAGTATGAAACAGATGAGTAAAACAGGGACATTATAAAATCAGACTGGGCATGTATTGTAGTGCCCTAATCTGCGCAGACAGGTAACACTCTGGCCACCCCGACTGATGTGCCTCTAGAGAGAGTGAGAGGGCAGCATTTTAGCACCTGTCAGCAGGAACAATACCATCACCCTGGCACATCGCTTTTGCCAACAGCGTCACCACGGAGGAGCCCGGATTGGCAACAGCGCAAGTCTTTGATGGGATTAAGAAGGCAGCATGGCAGAGTTGGCGCCGAAGGCCAGGGCAACGGCCCAATCAGATGGCCTACGGGGAGAATCTCACACGCTCCGGCAGGGCCACCCAGCGCCTCACATCTGTATTTGAGCGCGCGATCCCACATCACTATGTGCCAGACTGGAAGCTGGAGACAGACACAATATGCCTGAAACCTTTGTGAGATTACAGACCCACATGGAGAGCAAGGTGAAGGAATGGCATAGCTGGAATGGGGGGATGGTGGTGGTGTGTGTGTGTGGGGGGGGGGGTTGGGGTTTCTGGGGTTGAGTTGCCCATGGCTGTGTGCACACTGGACACAATTGGCAGTGGCAAGCCAGCCCAAACACTGCAGAAGTCTCTGCATATTTATGCCGCTGCTTTGGCGGCGAGGAGTATCCCCAAGGTCCAGAGATGGCCCAGTTTCCCTTTAATGGTGACTGCCCACGAACAGAGGAGCGCAGCGGCTGAGGTGGGGGATGGGTCATGATAAGTGGGTGGGGTTGTGTACAAGGGGAGAGATGTCTGTCTGATTCACATCTGAATGAGCAGGACGAGTACAAGGCAAAGGGGGCTAGGAATGCTGGATGCTACTCATAGTGTACCCACAGTCTACTCTCTAGTTCTTAGGGTTTAGAGCCTGCTTATGGCTGAGGTTGCACCAGAAGATTAGACTCCTGATTCTAGAATACAATACTGACTATGTTTTGCAGGTGTGACCTAGCTACCATCAGCTGTCTGTATTCCTTATATCTGCATATACCAAGTATGGCCTTTGGTCTTCAATAGCAGGATAACAGGATTTGTAAAAAAGAGAACTATTAAATGACATTTCACACAAAGTATCCCCTATAAAATAGTAAATGACTATCTCCACTTCAAAAAAAAAAAAGACATTAACATTTAGAGTAAATAAATAATGATACGACTTGAGAATTGCAGAGGGGGTAGAGATGAGTGTGTGGCAGTGGGCGACTTCCCTCAGGAGATTACGGACCAGGCCAATCCCCGAGCCGATCTGTTATCTGTTTTGCAGAGGAGCAGGTCATCTCCAAAGCCGCCATTAGAATGATTAAATATTGAGCAGGGCTTTGTCAACGCTTTAATGTCTGAGGAGCCTTGTCTGCTCCATTGTCACTATGTCGAGTGGACAGGGAACAGACCGCTAAGCTGCCAAAAGACCCCAAGACTAAGGACCACAGTGACCAAAACTAGGAGTTGAGAGTTTTACTAGCCTATCTGACAAATACAAACCAAATCCTTAGTTGGACTGAAATGAAAGATTATTATTCGTTTGCCACATCAACTAGTATTTCATCCAGCACAAAAACATATTATCAAACCAGATTGAGCTCAAAAACAGAATAGGAATACATTTTCCAAATGCACTCTTATGGAGTCAGCTTTAAGAAAACATCTCTGTGTAGGTGTCCTGGTAGCTCTTATGCCTCCAGAATCCACAACAAATCTATAACCTTGAACAAAAAATGCTTCGGCTCCAGTTCAAAAGAATGCACAGCTGGTTACATTCAGCTGACTTCCTTCTCTTCCCATTTTGCAACCAAACCCGAATCCTCTTTCAGAACCATTATCTACAGAGGGGTGTATGATTTGTTTCTGTCTTCAGAGCTTCCTTATGGCTTAATTGTAGGTGTGCGCTGCTGGGATAATTATTTGATTTGACATTCAATATGTTTTGTGCTGTGGGGAGACTGCTTTGGCATGTAACATGAATACAAATTTCCCCCTGCACAGGAAAGGAAACAATACTGAATTGGAAGGGCTCATCTTCCCAGATTTATTCCATTTATCCTCTCCCGCTGAGGGCTTGTGGCAAGACTTACACGAGTATTTGATCAATCCTGCATTGTGTTGTATGAATGCTTGCTAAGGGTACACATAAACAGCAATCTAAACACCCTTTCGGAGAAGATGACAGCACACATTATCACTTGTCAGAATTGTAGTGTCTATTTTTAAGGTCACAGACAACAATGCCACGGAAAAAACAGCAGTAAACCACCTCCTGGGACAGGCATGGGAAAAACAATATCTGATCTGGGAGCATGAGCAACCCTATACCCTCACCGGAGTATAAGATCCAATGCCGGAGCAGAGTGGCTTGACAGCTTAGCGCTGGGCAGCTCTGTAGTCTGACCCGCGACTGACCACATATTTTGTGCTAGCACTGGAGGGCTGCCAAATCTACTTTAACTAAGACTCTTCGGAAAAGCCTGATATGTAATGGAGTTAAACGCAACAAAGGCCTTTCGGGTCTTTCACACTCTCCTCTGTCCGTCCACTCCACTAACTGTCCCTTCAGTCGGTCAACAACGACAAAGAAACAGCCTCAGCACAAACGCCTCAATAGAAAACAGGATGCAGCCAGACAGTGGAATTACAGAGCTAGACCAAAAAATGCAGATGCCTATTAAAATGGATTTGATATTGGGAGGATTTCCGGGATATGCGAGACCTCTGTGGGGACGGTCTGGGAACGGCACGTTTATCCTCGGAGCGGATATCACACGGATCCCAGCAGTCCCTTCCTCTGAGCCCGTGGATCAATACGGCATCTGCTTCCCAACACACGAGACCTCCATCCATCTTTTCGACCTCGCGCGGAAATTGGAGACCAATAACGGCAATGAACTCAATACTTATGATGATTACCGTCAGCCAGTGGGGGAGAGGTATTCATTTTTTAGTGACCTGTTCTTCCTGAGTAAGCAAGACATGATACATTCAATGAAAGAAGTCAGCCATTGTTTAACATGTCACAACCGGAGGTAGACTGACTTCCTCTCTAAAAAGGCAGACTTCAGTGAGTATCAGTGTTTCAAAACACTGAATTAAGAGGATATTGTGGCATACACTTTAAAGTAAAGCTCTAAAACAACAGCACAATGAAAGACTTGCCACAATCTAAATCCATACAGTTCTCTTGCAGATACAATTCATTTTGTCCGCTCACCAATTAGGCAACAACTGGCTGGGGACTGATCTCTTCCTGTCTGTGCCAAAGCATGAATATCGACACACCAGGCACATTGACTGCACATCACTGCTCTCCTTACGCAACTCCGATCGATAGGAACATCCATGTACAGTGTCCAACAGTCAAGCGACTCAATCACGTCAATTATTCATGCCCTTTTGAGTGACTGCGTGCACTGTAGGAGTAAGTGGATGAGCGAGTGAGCGAGAGGGAGAGTGAGCGACTGAGCCTGAGTCTGGAAAATACACACATCAAGAGGCGCGCTTGACCTTTTCCCTTTTCACAGTTGACTGACCACCCCACCCGCCCCACACCCACCCCACCCCACCCGACACACACCCATGACGGTAATGGCCTCCTCTTACCCGGACGTCAGTGCCGTCCCCATGCCTGATGTTGCTGGACCATGTGCTGTGCTCACTGTTGTTCTCGAAGTGGTGGAAGACCTTGAGGACCCGGTCCGGCGCCGCTGGGGCACGCTCCGTCCCCGTGCTGAGGCGCGACTTGGCCCCCGCGGCCAGGGCGTGGTTCAGGTTAGGGTCCAGGTACGCCGCCGTCGCCATGCCTTTGTTGTGTGCTAGGTGTCTGTCATATTCTGCAGAGGAATCAGGTCGGGGATGGAGAGAGAGAGAGAGAGAGAGAGAGAGAGAGAGAGAGAGAGAGAGAGAGAGAGGGAGAGAGAGAGATGAAAGGTAAGTAGGGATATTTAATGCATAACACTTTACGGAGGAACAACTGTTCAAAACTGGCTTTCTCGGCAGCCTTCACACCTCTGTTTTCACGTGTGATTTGTGTCTCTGAGAAGGAGCGAATGGTGGATCACTGGATTTATAGCTGTGAAAGGCAGAATGTGGAAGGGATTTGAGGTGTGAAATTCTCATTTGTCCTTTCCACGATCACACCCGCTCTGAAGTGAGAATCGTCGACAAGGGGGGAAACCTATCCAAATATGATTTCACACATGAGAGAGAGAAAAACTAAAAAGAGAGAGAAAAAGAAAGAGAGAGAGAGAGAGAGACCAGAAGAGATGGAACATAGTGTGACCTAAAGATCAAAAGGTTGCCCTGCTCATCTGCACCGTCTCCTTGTGAACCTGAGCCCAAGGAATCTGTCACGGAGTCAAGTCTCCCTCAGAGCAGTTGCTCAGAGTGGCTCAAACATGCATTAAAAAAGCAGTATTATGCACGGTGTAGCGTACAACACAAAACCAATCACAACTGCCGTTTGATCTTTGCACCCCTTTGCATGTGATATGGTCATGACAGGCAGAAGCCCGGAATGCTAGTCCAACCACATCCAAAGGGTCCCTTTGTGCGAAAACACTGTTTGAAATACACAAAAAAAATGGTGACAACATAACAGGGATCAAGTCCGCAGCTTAAGAGGCCAGTGTTTGACGGGGTCCTGATGCACCGACGCCAGTCTAAGACTCTGGGGTGAGAACGCGCTTGAATCCAAAGGGAGGGAGAGCGGAGGGTAAAAATAAACCCAGCCTCATTTCTTTAGTCAGCACTACTCATTTTCATGGGGCTCGCTGGCTCCAGAGGCGTCAGAAGTTAAGGGGCGATAGTGCGTGTGCTCTGGGGAGAGGGAAAGTGCTGTGAGGAGAAAGCCTTCGTTTTACTAGATATGGACATAAACCCGCTCCACACACTCCCAATTAGTGGCCAGTGAGGAACCAGAGGCCTTTCACCACTAAAGCCTCCTAAAGTTCCAGAAAAAAGGGAATTACAGTGGATGTGGCATGGTTTACGTCGTCACAGATAACAATTCTTCCGTGCTGGAAGTGTCCAGACTAACGGCCTGCAACTGGTAGCAAGGAGCGATAAATAGATATTATATATACTGTATATGAATACTTGTCATCGCCAATGGTGTCTGCTGCTCAATTACTTGTGATAATGTGCACCCGATTGGGTCTGTCAACAAGTGCATATCTTCAGCCTGGCTGATAACTGCAGGATGGGAGCAGGGGGACATGGCTGGACAGGGCAGGGTAGGGGCAGCCCGTCAGATGTCCTGCCAGGATCAGAGCGCCAATTCGGGGCCCAGCCGCTCCCCCTCGAGAGGGGTCCTTCCGGAGTCAGTGAGCTGCATACCTCCTGGTCATCTGCACCCCCCCCCACACACACACACACAGACCACCCGCCCCTTCTGCCATCGAGCTTGTTTGTTTGCTCAAGCCATTACAGAGCCAGATTAGACGCATTTCTGTAGCCAGTGCACACGCCCCTGTGGGGCCTCGCGCTCGCTAATGCTAACAGTAACGGGAGAGCCCAGACACATGAACCACCCAGTGGAGCAGTGCTGGACTGAATAAGCCCTACAGGCCAACACTGCCAACTGGTTCAATATCTCAATTAGTCACAAACACTTTAGCTTGCTTGCTTTTTCTATCCTAAATATAATTATGACACTATTAACAAATTGAGTTAAATTGAGATACCCTTCTTCATAGTATGATGTGACAAATTCTCTGAATACACAACCGAGTGTGGAGGATGACCCCCCAAGAATAGTCTGATAAATAAATTTTGTATTTTATTCACAAGTCTTAAAGTTCCACAATCCAAAATAATGTGAACTAAAAAGTGAAACTGAAGTTTGCACTGAGGACAGTCTGATGACCGAAAAACGCTTTGCACATGACCGGGGAGCACTGAGCACTTTGGACTTTATTCTTTGATGAAATTAACTTTCTGTATCTTTGCATCAGCTACTACTGGTGTGCGAGTTCTCTTTTGGATTGTGGTATTTTATTCACAAAACATTTTATATAGATTAGCATTTAGCAATCTCTGGTAATTCCAATGGACACATGATTTTAGTATACCAAGATTAGCAATCACACAGACACACAAAGCTTTTTATACTCAACACTGTCCACATTAGCTTTTCACAACCCAACTTAACTGAGACGGCCCTTTGTCCCAATGCAGCCTGATGTGAACGCTCTGAGATGATTGCTAAGCTGTGAAAGGTCCCAAATTGTGCCGTATGAACATGTTACAGTGCGGTCACTGTAAAAGTCGAGCCTGCCCTTTCCGCTCATAAACACGGCACTCATGAGTCGGGCAACAGGACATCAAAGCCCCCACGTATTATTATGAGCACAGAGAACACCACCACACCCACTTGACCACACTAAGCACACAACATCATGAGACAGCCTTCAAAAGGCCATTCAGATACAGAGCTAAAGACAAAACACGACTGCACAGAATGATAAGACACTCCCGGTCTTTTTCAATAGAAATGAAAGCAAGAGGCAATGAGAAGGCAACATAATGTAACGAGAGAACCTGACTACTACTTGTCTTGACAAAGTTCTCCTACCTTTGAGCATGAAGGGCCAGCAAACGCATGGCACTTTGGAATGTCGTGGGGAGAAGCAGCCGTAGCCTTCTGAATACATAGGATGAGTGTACCCAGAAACAGAAGAAGACGACAAGGAGCGACGTACAACTTCTCCTGAGGCAGTCGGAGCCAATGTCGCAGCTGTCAGACTCATGTAGTCCTCATGGGGTGTTCTGTCTGGGGTTTAGACAGCAGCCCAAAAAAAAGTCCCTTTCTTGACCGTCTTCTCTGTCTCTCCTTTTCTATGTCTCTCTCCTTTCTTTCTCTCTTGGACAGACATACACACCTCTTTCCTCTGACACACGTCATGTCCTGTCTATCACAATGCCCGTCGACAATGCGAGTTCGGGTACTGAGTCACGCACAGGTTCCATGGAGCGGCAGCGGCGGCCTTGTTCTCCTCTCTCCCCCATTTCCTCTACTCAGCCTCCCAGGTATTTGGGGAGGGAGTGGCCCACCAAGGGATAAGGCCTGTGATTGGCCATCTGGCGTAAGTAGCGGAAAACCCTGAGAGCGCCGATTGGTCGACTGAAGGTGTAAACAAGCCCAGCATGGCTTAGTGGGAACAGGGCCAATGTAAACAGCCACAGGGTGGGTCCTACCCAGCTAACTTCTCCACTTATTGAATGTTAACCCTTGAATAGCTATGTATGTATGCCATGTACATTTCAGAGACAAAATGAAAAAAAAAAAGGAAACTAAAAAAAAAATCCTCACAGAGTTAATTGTGAGAGCTCTTAAAATCCATCAGTGTCGCTTAAAAAATTGATAACCAGAAAATGAGCTCATTACATGAAAGCCATTAATACTCAATTTAATGAGGTACAAATCTGGCTTTGCGAAGACATTCCACAGTAGTCTCCCCCTGTGGTGATCACATACCACAGTCTCTGTGTTGGACCACAGTAGGACTTCAATTCATACAAATTATTTTCTTTAGACAAAAGTTTCTTTGAGACACACAGCTGACATCTAAGACTACAAGATATCTCTGCTTGAGGGTCCAGTGTCCAGTGTTAGGACACAGTGTTCACACTGAAGAGAGACTCGAGTGCCTTTTTCAAGGGGGCTAAAGTAAACGGCCGAATTTGCGAAGACAAAAGAGCTATTTTTATCAGGAGAAGCACAGAATCCCTGTGCAGGAAACTCAGGAAGCTGGACAATACTAACCGTCTGAGCCCTGTCAGATCAATGCTGAAGCACGCCCAACTGCCAGCAGCCCCAAACATTATGAGGCTCAGGAAAGACATTAAAAGGGGCTTGGCCTGTGTGCAACAGGAATTAGACTTATTCAGCAGGAATGCTCACAGCAAGGGGAAGAATGCACACATTGGGATAAAAATTATCATTCTTGAATCTCTATGTCTGCACTTCATTCATCTCCCTCTCCAGTATGTGTGCAGTGGTGCATTTAGGAGAAGATGACATGGCAGTCAGGCTGATAGCAAAAAATCTATGGATGTAGTTAACCTATATATAATATATTTTTCATGAGAAAAAGCTAAATTAATGGCACCCAGGATGCCATGCACAGCAGTAAAGGCCAGAGGGCAGTTGTGGGTGTTCCTCAAGAAGAGAAATTTCACGTCGGATGGCACTCATCTTGTGGCGTCTCCTTTCTGTGTGGCTGCTGGGTAACCATGGCGGCACACAAAAGAAGCTCTCTGTGTCCAGTGATAAAAAAGAGGCATCAGTGAGGAAAGACATGGCACCCTGACAGAACACAGTGGAGCCAAAAAAAAAAAAAAAAAAGATTCAGACAGGCACAAGCTGGACAGCCCAGAGTGCTGAGAGAGCAGGATGAGAACCATTGGTCTGAACAAAAAATAATATGGGGGTGGGGGTGTGTGGGGAGGTGTCATCAATAAATGTCTCTAGCAGAGCAGCAGAACAAGGATATTGTCACTCAATCGTGTTTGCTGGGTCAGAGAAGAATAGGTTATGTTATGTCACAGAACAGAATCCTGCGTTGCCCTCAATCACCCATGTTTCTCCAATACCCACAGATCATCTGGTCAGCAACGACAACACACAGTATTGGTTTTAAGCCTGGGGCCTGGGTGAGAGCCATTTGTGCGTGCGTGCGTGTGTGTGTGTGTGTGTGTGTGTGTGTGTGTGTGTGTGTGTGTGTGTGTGTGTGTGTGTGTGTGTGTGTGTGTGTGTACATGTGTCTATATGTACAGTATGAGCATGCATGTTGTCAGTTAATGTGTAATGTGCATTCAGTACATACTGTGTTTGTGTGGCTGTGTGCTCAACACGCTGAGACTGTATTTTGTCACCAAGGGGTGAGGGTGGTGGGCTTATATAATCTCCACTAGGACAATGTTCTGGCTGCCAGTCAAACAGCCTACCAGCCGACCACATCCATTCCTCGGGCCAGATTAGCCATTTTCCCACCTGACAAAGTATTCGACCTCGCACCTCGGGTGAACCCGTGTTTGCATAAACCACGCCGCAGGAGGAGGAGACTCACCGCTGCGAAATAAAACTTGCAGATTTATTGAAATTTATTTAGGGAGGGATTTGGCTCTCGGCGTCAAGTTGCCAAGTAGGCTACAGCCTGGGAGGCTTGGGGGAGAAAGAGAGAGAAAAAAAAAAACTTTGGGAATCGCTGCACAAAACAAGAGCTATTCTATTCATGAGCAAGCATGGGGAAGAGCCAGGCTGTGGCCCACACTAGGTGATTGCTGCCGTGATACAAAACACTGGTAGAGCGAGGGACAGGAAGACAGGAAGACAGGAAGTGATCACTTATAACTGGCGTTGATTGTTTTCGATTCTGTTCTAGCCTTTGTTTGTCCTTGCTTGGGGGAAGTAGTTGAGATGATGTAAACTCCCATGCCTTAGTCTGGCTACTGTACTACACAATGTTGAGCTGTTCACAAAGGCAGGGCTGGGCTAGGCATCTACAAACATCTAGACCTCTACACAAACATCCACCTGACAGAACCACTTAGTGCAATTACTTGAGGAGATATTTTCATGATCACGCAGGGATGGAGTGGGGGGTGGTGGCCTTAAAAACATTAACATATAGAAACATATCAGGCCTTTTAAGCCGCTTTAACCAATCTGCTGCCTGCATCAGGCCTTGTGAGCCTTGTGGCGGCTTATCTTTTCAGGAAACGGTGATTTGTACACTGGTGAAACATGGGCCCTCCGGCTCCCATAGATCACAGCATGACAGGGCCAGGCCACGCTGCCAAGACCAGAGAGCACTCACACACTCACACACACACACACACACACACACACACACACACACACACACACACACACACACACAAGGGCTACGTGCTCGGAAAAGAGATCCACCCAACAATCTTCACTCTTCCTTTTGCACCATCTTTAACAAGCTCTGGCACAGGAATGCGTAAACAGTGCCATTAGCCACCATCTAGAACCTGTGGACTTAGGCTCCCCCTATCAAATACGATTCAGCAATCTGGCATAGAGTATCTAGTTATGTAGTCTTCACTGCACTATAGTATCATGGTTCCCATTACAGCATGGATTTAATAGGTTCCATTACCAAATGAGGCCATGTTTGAGTGACTTCTTGGTGTCGGGTTAAACCAAGAGATCCTGGGTCACTCCCGAGTGACTCCTGACGAAACATCGGAGTAGCGAGACCATTAAACATGACCAGGTTCGAGTTGGCGGCGAGAACCTGGCCCTGATGTCGAAATATCAGGCATAAATCATTGAAATCTCCCAGTGGGCTGGGGTCCATTAGCAGGAACGCTGATTGTGTGTGTGTGTGTGTGTGTGTGTGTGTGTGTGTGTGTGTGTGTCTCTTGGGATTCACTCCACTGCTGTGAAAACAGCACGGCCTAATCTCTGGATCTGCTGCATTAAGAAAGGCACTGCAACCTGAGCGGGATATATAGAGAGGGTCTGGATGGCTGAGCTATATGCAACCCCAACATAGCCTAAGCCTTAACCAGATACACCCACACACACACACACACACACACATTTACATATAAGGGGTCCCTCTTAATGCTCTTATTAAGAATTAAGCTATCACATAAATGCTTGGTTTCTGACCCTTATATATAAATAAATACAGCTTTCTTTATGACCGTCTGAAATCTTTGCTGCAGATGTTATGACAACGGATGTCTGCATGTCCTCATGTTCCCTCAACTACAGAAGATGACAGGCGCCCAAGAGAGCAAGGTGAGGGGGAATGCAGCACTGCATCACCCAGGTGCGTCTAAGCCCACTAACAAGCAGCCGACCTAACGAGCCAAAGGAAGCAGCTCAGCACAGGGTGACAAACTGTCTTGGTTTCCGACAGCGCAGCAGACTGTGAGCCTCTGACTCATCCATTTATTCAAATAAATAAAAGGTCCCAAACAAATATGCTTCAGAACAGACCTCAGATAGCAGCATGCTTCAACAATTCTGCCCGGTTTCTAAAAGGGGCCTTTCTCTATAGGATCAAGGTCATTTGTTTTCAGTTGTCGTAAAAACCAGAGAAGCAGGTGCACCTGCCTGAGGTAAAAGCTGAATCTAGGCCTGTGATTGGTCAGTCCGAGGGCACTAAATCAATGCAGACAAGTGTGAAAGTAAGCATACAAAACCAAATCACATGCACACACAAGCACAGTCGCTGAGCCAGACATTTTACACGTTAAGAAAATGAATGCGCACAGATGGTGAAATGTCTTCAGCACGATTGATTTACAAATCTCCCTCCCTCTCTCCCTCTCTCACACATACACATTGCAAATCGCATGGGCTACAAACACCTTCAGCTAAGCTGAAGCAAAAACCTTTCGCACCATCATTAAAAACGTAAGGATTACAACAACCTGTCAAAACTAAGCCACTGGTGAGCTGTAGGACACTGATCTGTGATCAGTAATGAAAAGTGTCACGGCAGTGTAGATGAGCTAATGAGTCTCAGCATCACCCTGAGTCGTCCGTCAGGAGAAGCCTACATCACCCCACACACACTGCCATTGAGAGCCATAATACTGAGCATCAACACTGACACACTGATACTGCATAACGGTGAAGAGAGGGCACGCAAACTACAGACATGATGCCGCACACATGAACAGGAGGAGATGAAGAGCGATGAGGAAGACGAGAAAAAGGATAGAGAGTCTAAGTCCATAGCACGAGGGTCATAACATGAGGAAACGTGTTGGGGAACAGATGAAGGGGGAAAAGTTCAAAAGAACAGGATAAGCAAATAAAGATAGGTGGAGGGGTAGATTATAGAAGAGAAGAGGATGGGGGGGGAAAAAGAAAGGAAGAAATGGAAGAGATGTGGGAGGAGGAGAGTGGGGGGTGAGCGCACGGGTACCTCTGGCCCAGCACATGGGGAAGGGGCTGCAGCCCAGGGATTCCATGCGGCCGGCCGGCTGTCTCTCCGCTCCTGGTGCCGGCGCCGGCGCTGCTGGCCAGCATCCAGCAGCGCTCTCACAGAAACGCATAGGAGCGACACACACACACACACACTCTCTCTCTCTCTCTCTCACACACACACACACACACACACACACACACACACACTACTGCTGCACACTGCTCCTCAAAAGACCAGTCCGTGAATCCACTCAAGCTGAGGTACAAGTCCTATTCCGTGATGCAGCGTGACCACAACTCCTGCTGTAGAGGCTCCATTGACAAACGTTTTCCCAAACACTGAGCAGGTTCCTGTGGGCGCTAGTCCGTCTGCAGGGAGGTCCAGTGGGGTGGTGGAGTGGTGCGGCGCGTGGTCAAGCCCGTTAGAGAGCCACGGAGGGAGAGGGAGAGCAGCGGCTGGGAATAAGCCTCAATGCAAGCCTTGCCCCGGAATATTAATCCTGCCCCGGCACCCGGCAACCACAGCACTCTCTGACACCCAACCCTTTCTCTCCCTCTCCCTCTCTCTCTCTCTCCCCCCTCTTCCTCCTCTCTCCCTCCCTCTGTCCCACTACAGTGCAGAGATCAGCTAGGCCACTGGACGAAGCATGCAACAGGAGAGCATGAGCGCATGAGACGGGGTCAGCAAGCGAGCGAGCGAGCGAGCGAGGCGAGCAGAAAATGAGAAGGCGAGAGCAGGAACAAAAAAAAGTGTGAGGTAGAGAAACAACAGAGGCAGGGCCAAACAAAATGTGAAAGAAGAGAACAAACAGCGAAGCCTGGAAGCAATTTCACACAGAGACACTTTTGAGCGCATGCAACTGCACAGAGACAGCCAATGAGAAAAGCACCACAGAAGGGGAACAAACAAACAAACAAACAAACAAACAAACAAACAAACGCACCGGCAGAAAAACAACTCAGGAGAGTGTAAGTGAATACAAATGCATGCACTGGCTTAGCAGCAGGAAAAGAGACAGCAGGTTAGTAGTGGAGGCAAAGCAGAGGATGAGCAGAGGAAGGAGAAGAGTGAGGAGAGCACATGTGCACTAAAGCCCGCACACATGCTGGTGAGGCAGAGAGAGAGGCCGTGAGTGTGTGTGCACCCCAGCTCAGCTACAAGAGCAGTGAGGAACAGAAGGGGGGTTAGCATCCAAAAGAACGGAGGGGGAGGGCCTGGGGCTAGTATTAGTCACATTAATATGCTAATCAGACCGCCCCCACCGCATGCCCGCCCCCCACTCCTCCCGCCTCCCCCCAACCCCCCCCCCCCCCCAATGCCTATTGATAGCCCACTGGTGTTTATCCAAAAGAGAGCTGCAAATCAGTGCTGACCCTGGTCACAGTGACCAGCCCCCAGAATCTCTCCTTCTTCGCTCTTCCTTTCTTTCTACCTCTCCCTCCCTCTCTCTGCACTTATCCCACAATGCATCTGGCATAATGCCCTTGCCTTCATGTCTCTTCAGCCAGTCACTCGAGAACTCAAAGTAAGTATCCATTCTCACCCCGAGACAAGGCAGGGTGTCTGTCACTCTTTCTCCATTCAGCCCAAAACAAACACGAGAGGAAATCAGCATTGAGCCGCCGCACTGAATTCTTAAAGAGTCTACGCCTCATCTGTGTTTGTCTGGTCGCCTGTGGCGACAGACGCAGCCGCACGTCTCGCCTGGTATGGTACAGTCAGAGTAGTGGAATATGACTGCGCCGCTGCAACAGACTGGACAGTGACTGAACGACAGGCGCTTGTGTTAGTAGAGGCTCTGAATACTGAATCAGTCAGAGCGAATCACATGCCTGTGTGTGCTTTGCTGCGAGACAGAGTGGACGCGTCTGTGTTTGTCTGTGCGCTAGCTAGTGTCCACTGCGGCAAGGGGTTGGGGGTGGACGGCAGAAGTGAGAGGAGATAGTTCATCACGGACAGACAAGCTCCTCAAATTCCACTGTTGTCATGACAACCCCGCATACAGCAGCAGTACCACCACCACCAGAGGCAGGATATCCAGTGTCCGCCAAAATAAAAGCCCCAATCAATAGCGCTCTATTTCAGGGTCGATTACAATTGATTGGTGGTACCAGCCAATGTTCCCACGAATGGCCAGCTCTGACTTCCTCTACCCTGTCGCAGCCATCCTGCACGTCCAGTGATGAGCTCACTCACCACTGCAACATGACCACCTGCGTTCCACTTCACCAGAGGCCCAAACAAGCCCAGTCCCATATGACATGGATTGCTCATGAAACATGGGTTAAATGGTCTTGGGAATGTATTGAATCTATGTATACAATATAAATGTGTGTGTGTGTGTGTGTGTGTGTGTGTGTGTGTGTGTGCATGTGCTGTTGTGGTGGTTGTGCTCTTTGTTCTCTAGCTGCATTGTGAGTGGTCAGAGCAGATGCAAACCTAAAAGGTGTGTGTGTGTTTCTGCTACATGAAAAGGCTATTTGTTCGGTCATTTTGAAAAGTATTACAGCTGATGGATGGGCTCTACCAATGTGTACTTGAGTGTGTGTGTAATAGAAAGATATAAAGAGAGCAACTGTGTTGTCTTTCAAAAAAAACCTCCATCCTTAGTAGTGTCAATTTGCAATAGTTCTATTGTGTTTGTGAAGTGTTATGTGCATGTGCATTTGAGGGCTCTTTTTCTCTCTTCTGTTCCAGTGTTGAGTGGTATAAGAGCAGATGATGGTTTGCCTGCATCTGTGTGTCTGTCTGTGTGTGTGTGTGTGTGTGTGTGTGTGTGTGTGTGTGTGTGTGTGTGTGGCAAGGGGACACACAGTCAGAGGGACAGCTTGCGCCATAAAGCCAATCATGGCTTTATCACCAGGGGATCTCTCTCCAGCTTACCACGAACTCAGTGAAATCCACAGAGGCAAACTGAAACATCCATTTGAAGTAAATCCCTGGAAGTCAGCGATAACATTAGGGCCTCACCACACCCTCCTCCACCCCCCGTCTCTGAAATGAGAGCAATTCCTAGAAGGGAAATGCCACTCTGATAGCATCCTCCAGTTGGCCAAGTCAAACGAAACACACACACACACACACACGCACACACACACACATTTAAAAGGCCTTATTAAAAACACGCTTAAGGGGCCATGTGAGGAATAACAGGTCTCTACGCTTCCTCTCATCAGTTTTCCTTTTATGATATTATTTCTTGTCCTTTGGCCCCCAGATTCTTTCCTTGTCTCCTTCAATTTCTTCATTTTATTAGGAAATCAGAAAAGGTTCAAATGTGCGAAAGGAAAAATGGGCTTTATGGATAAAAGGAAATCAGGATTGACTGGTCTGGCAGTTTGGATTATGAAGCATCACACATCCTTTAGATGTTTTGTGATCGTGCGTGTGTGTGTGTGTGTGTGTGTGTGTGTGTGTGTGTGTGTGTGTGTGTGTGTGTGTGAAGGAGATAAAATAAGTGTGTGTGTGTGAGAGTGGGCAAGAGACAAGTCCATAAAGCCACTTCAGCCATTGTCTACTTGCATCTTTTTCTCTTCCATTCTCTCTCACAAACACAGACACACACACACACACACACACACACACACACACCGGTGGAGGGGAGTGCAGCACAGCCGGCTGCCCTAATGGCCATTCATGTGGGCTCTAGCAGAGGGCCGCGCGGCGCTGGCTCAGACAAAGGGTGGCTCTGGGTGCAGACCCCAGGGGAGGGAGAGGTACTCTTCCCATACAAACCCCTCACATCCGGCCCACTGTTCCACCGTTCACCCCCAACACACACACACACACACAAACACACAATTCAAAACACAAAAGGACCTTTTTACACACCCAGCCCATTTACATGGCGCAAGGGGGTTCCGCTCGCACTGCCGCACTTGTGTGTCTCCAAACACAGTAGACGACAGATTGGCAGACACACACACACACACACACACTCATGACGGTATGATTTAGTGAAGCGTGGAGTCAATAATTAAAGAGGCGACAGCTAGAGTACAGAGAGCCTGTCCTCGTAGAGAGAGAAAGAAAAAGATAGAAAGAAAGAAAGAAAGAAAGAGAGACAGAGAGAGAGAAATAGAGAGGGAGAGATGGGAGAGGGAGAGACTCACACAAAGAGGGTGTAAAAGCTCCACAACCAGGCCTGCGCCTCGGGGGAAATAAACACGCCTTCCCTACCCCAGCAAACAAACCCAGGACATATGGTGGATGTTCCCCAGCAGCAGAGACCCTCTGATTGCCTGCCTGAGAGCTGCTGGCTTTGTCCCTTCTAAATGAGGGACTCGGAGACGAGTCACAGCTCTCCCTGCCGTTTGGAGATAAACTCTGGTGCGGTGAGTCCTGTGGGACTGACCGCCACATGACACTGCCAGTAAACACACAGACGGGCCACACAACCGCCCCCCCCCCCCTCACACCTGGGGGGCATTTCTGAGATAAAGGCCCCTGGTGTGGGCCATCAACGCTCTCATCGGCCTCTCATCATCATCATCGTCGTCGTCTGCTGGATCTCCAGCTTTGCTATGTCAGCTGTTGCTCCACTGACCTACGCTGTCTGGGACAAATGCATTAGCGCCATCGCCACGTTCCTTTGTTTTTTACGAGCTCACGGAGCGGCCCAATGTCAAGATCAAGGAGGGGTCACGTGCGTGACACGACCTGCTCCGGGCTTCACTGAGAGCACTTTACCTGGATTAGTAAGTCACACGCAGACAAGGGATGATAGAATTATGGAGCACTATGATCATGGGCTCTGTGGCTTCTCTCTCTCACCACCCCCGCCCCCCCTCTCTCTCTGGTGAGAAGTTCAGGAGTGACCTACAGTATGGGGTTAATCTACTAAAAGTGATTATGAGCGCTGCTGAAGCTATATGACATCTAATGTGGATTTAACCTGATATCTGCTTGACTGTTAGTATCAGGGGCTACTCATGGATCACCCTCAGACATAAGAGTGATTATAAATGAAGATATGACTGGAAGACATGATGTTCCACCATGACCAAGGGTCAGACTCAATTGTTATTGCTGAAAATGCACACAAGAGTATATTTCTGTAACTTAAATCCATGCCTCCACACCGATCCTCTCACCCACACACACGGCCAGTTGATTAAATCACAGAACCCAGTGCAGAGGCACTAGAATGCACAAATATTAATATCATATTATCCCCTTTTGAATATGATGCATTTATGTACATGTAAAACGAGACGCATTGCCTAGAAACTCAGTTAACAAGCTCCCTGTGGTTCCACCATATAGCAGCATATCAATCTGTATCTCTGTCTGGCTATCCACGGAGACTTGGAGCCAGATCCCAGCACAGGCTCGCCTCGCTGGTCTCCAGACGGGGACCCCCGTAACAGTACCACCCTCCACGGAGATCTAAACTCGCCCGCCATTGGGGCCCCCCGACGCTCGCCTGAAATCACCCGGCCGTGGCGCGCTGGCCTCCCAGATAAAAGAGCAGGGCCAGGAGCAGAGATGGAGGGGGACTATTGGATGTGGGTATATGGAGGGAGGAGGGGGAGTTACTGATTTAGCCTTCCTTGATCTTAATAAATCATTTACATAACAGCGCGCTGTATCGTTTGAAATCCTAATTAGGAGCCCGGTGCTAATGACCGCTATTTATCCGGGAGCGAGGGAGAGCGCGGCAGAGATTAACATGAGCGGCGGCGAGTGCCTTCTTCAAATCACTGGCGGCTAAGGCCCCTCAGAGAAGATGGGAGGGGGAAAGAGGGGGGGGGGGGGGGGGGGGGCGTTTACAACTATTTGATCTTCAAAGAGAGCGAGGGTGTGGTGGGGAGGCGGGCGGGGATGGCGGGCGGTGCGGATCGAGGTTTAGCTAAAGGTGAAGTGAATATTCAATGTGCCCGGTGAAACACGCTGACGCACACACAAATACGCACTCAACGACATTACATATCCGCAAGGTACGGGAAGAGGCTGCGTGTGTGTGTGTGTGTGTGTGTGTGTGTGTGTGTGTGTGGGGGGGGGGGGGGTGGGGGTGGTGAGGGGGTATGAGGGGACATATTCCTGTATGTGGCTTTAAATCACCACCACTGTTAAAAGTAATGGCCGTACCGGGAAGTTGAGGCGGTTGAGGAAGGTGGTTGCGAAGGTTGAGGGAGGGCAGGACTCGTTTAATGAGTTCGAGACACTTAATTACTCTTCATTACAGTGGCAGCAGGGCTCAGCCAGGAGAGGAGAGGGAGGGGACAGAGGGAACGGCATCCATGTGCAAGGAAAGGACAAGGGCTGCTGGGCACTCAGCCGGCTAGCGCGACCTTGTTTAGGTCCTCTAGTCTCGGTGACATTCACACACATGCACCCACGCACACAGACACACACACAGACACACACACAGACACACACACAGACACACACACACACATACACACACACATATCCGGTGCTCTTGCAGGAGCCAATCATGAGAGTGAAGTCAGGGCCACAGAAGTTATCAAGGCCATTTGGGGCGAAAAAAGCAGACAACTTTACATTAGCCTGATGTGCCTTGAACAAGAGCTGGTTCTTATGAGCTCCACATGAACAGCCCAGTGAGTGGACACTGTGAGGTTTTATTGAAGATTCTTTGGGAAAAAAGCATGCATCTAAAACTCAACATAAACTGTGTCGCTTTGTAATAAGCTGCTGACACAGCCTGCCTTTCGACATGAATACAAAGAGACTTCCAAATTTGGCCAAATTTCTGCGAAACCATAACATCGTTAAAGTAAATTATTTTTCCCCTCGTCACAAATAAAATTACGGTTCATGAACCACTATTTCCATCCTGTAAGGGACAAAACAGGGAGAGCTTACATCTCTAAACATTTTTGATGGTAGGCTTGAAATAAACATGCTATGATCGCATGACAGCACTTCATTGGTCTGACAGGCAATGGCTGAGGAGACTTGGGTCTGACATGAGGCGCAGAGTTCACATTAAATGTTAAACGCTGAGCAACAGCCTGCACACAACCACACTGACTCACCAAAGCATTTCCCTTCATAGGCAACATTTGCGCTCTGATCCTGCCACAAACATCATGTCTGCTCTGCATGACAAATTCAAACTGTTAACACACACACACACACACACACACACACACACACACACACACACACACACACACACACACACACACACACACACACACACACACACACACACACACACACACACACACACACACACACACACACACACACACACACACACACACACACACTTCCCTATCTATGAGAAAAGCAATCTTTGTGTAATGACATTCATCATATTATCCATATGAATATGACTACAGATGAGCAGAGATACACTTTCACCTTACTGATAATGTGGTACCAGCAATATTGCCACAGAAAAAAAAAACAAAAAAAAAGCGGAGAGCCACTTCATCAGCACGGAAATTGATTCGGAGGGAATCAGAGGCCAGAGACGCTCATTTTGACACCCCAGCGTCTGCGGTTCCGCGACAGCCGTCTCCGTCAAAACAAGCCGTCTGCCATAAATATTAATGAGGCCGGCCTGCGTCACGTACCGCTCAGCATGTTAGCAGGTTGGTTGAGAAGAGAAGAGAAGAGAAGAGAAGAGAAGAGAAGAGGCTCTCGATGGCTTCTCTTCACTCACCCATGGTGCTCAGGGATTGGAGATTTCCTCCAGTGCAGTGAAGAGATACATTTTATGAGTGTGTGTGTGTGTGTGTGTGCGTGTGCGTGTCATGGGATTAACACTCATACTCTTGGCAAGACTAGCTGAAATTCTTTATGGCCTCAATATGTTGGGAATGATGAGCACACGCTCTGGGTAAGCGTTACTGTGATTTACTGCTTCTCTTACCATCACCCCTCCCATAAGCGAGCTGTGTGTGTAGTGTCTGCCTATGAGAGAGATGCTAACATGCTAACATGTTTTAGTCTGTGAAATAGGTGGAGCATGGGAACATATGGGCCCGCCAGTTGGCGAGAGGACGGTTCACTCACCTGTATAGTAGGAAATGCGTGAAATATCTGTGGGAGAGGAAGAGAAGAGAGAAAGAAGAAAGGGAGAGAGGGGGAGGGGAGGAAAAGAGAGAGAGAGAGAGAGGGAAAAAACAGGTCAGTTTGTCATTTCAGCACATTCGATTGAGCACATTTGCAGCATGTGGTTTTGTGGGTCAGTGGTAATCCTTGAGGGAGTGCCCGGAGGCTGCCCACGCTCAGGGAGGGGGCGCCCCCTGGCTGTGAGAGCTGGCACTTGGCACCTGGCACTCAGGCTGGCATCAGAATGCCCAGCGATGATGACAAAAATGCGGAGAGACAGCACGGAGGGGGGGGAAGTTCAGTGGCATTTAGATCAGAGATGATGTGATTTGAGGTAGAAAAGAAGGGAAAGAGTGAATAAGAGAAAGAAAGAAAGAAAGAAAGGAAGAAAGAAAGAGAGAGAGAAAGAAAGAGAGAGAGAGTGAAAGGGAAAAAAGGGGGGGTAGGAAGAGAGATGGTCCCTGCCATAGGTAGACTGGATAGAACCAGTTTCATAATGGGTTTCAGACAAGAGCTTGAGAAATATGCACACTGGAAGTGATTACATACACCGAGTTGTGCACATGAGAAGGAAATGAGAAACTGGGCATTGCCATATGTCTGTGTGAACACAGTGAAGACAGATCCATACATTCCCCCCTGAACAACACACAGGCTACTAATCACACACAAGCATGACCACTGGGAATAAGCCTGCCCACACCTATACAGAACTCTCTCACGTATGAAATCAGGCCTTGTGTCCACTCCAGTAAGACCAGGAACACCAATGTAAATGAAATTGGGACAACGAGACCCATCGGAGTATGATTCCGGGGAGATGGGCGTCGGGTGAGCGGAATGTGAAATTGAGGTCAAATTTCCGCACCATATGATGGGGAGTCATAATGAGGTCATTTTCATTCCACTGCCTCCGAGCAAAACAGACCTCTTATTGTTTATCTGCATCATTTCAACACAAACACCCCTAAAACACACCTACACACACACACACACACAGGTAAACAAACAAACAAACAGACATGACGACGGATGCTAAAGAGGACAGCCACTGAGGGTCCCATGGTGTGGATGTGTCAAAACATTTTTTTGCAGTTAGAGTAGTAGACCCTCACTGTTGCGCGCACACACACACACACACACACACACACACACACACACACACACACACACACACAGACACATCTCTGTTGCATTTTGTTGAGTGCAAACAAGCCTAGTGAGAGCTAGCATCTGTTCTCGCTCACCTCGCTACGTGCCTGAATGGGGCAGTCCCAGATGGGCTGAACAAGCCAAGAATTAAAACACACACACACACAAAAACACACACACACACACAAGACAAAAAACAATGCTGTTGCGATCTGTGCCGACTTTATTAAATAACGCTCACAGCTGGGCCGGTTGCTCATTGTCCAGCCTCGGAGATTGAGGCCTAATGGTTTAATTAAAGTGACATGGCTGACACAGGTCTGTGACCCCTCTCGTCGACATAAAGCCACCAGCACAGCTAAAACTAAAACCAAAACCAAACACATGGCTGCCCCCCCCACCCCCCCCTTCCCCAGTCCCAACAGAGCACCGCTCTAGCCTCCGCTCACTGCTACGCCCCTACGAGTTTGCCCCCTGCCATAAGCTATTGTGTGCTAAGCCACCTCGGTAATCAATACATTTGAGTGGGGTTGGTCGAATCTACATGAGAATGCTGGTGAGAGGCGTGTGTGCATGTGTGTGGTGGGGGTGGTGCTACAATTGACTGCCTGTACATGGTTTAAGGGATTAAGACTGGCTAACTGGCTCACTGGTTGTGCATCCATCAACACAGGCTGTCTTTAATGGACTTCTGTCACTGATGGTGTTTCTTCTGTGCATTTGCCCACTGCTGCAGGAAAGATCAGAGAGGCAAGTGTTTAATAGTCTGATCATCACAGCCATGTCCACACTACGCTCCTAACACTTTATGTTGGTCACACAACGTTCACTGCATGACTTTCCATTTTCACATCTCCTGTCTTCCGATGATCTCTCTCATTCTCTCGCTCTCTCTCTCTCTCTGTCATTTACCCATCAAACCATCCATCCATCCATCCATCATCCCAAACATCCATGCATTTCCTGTCCTTTCCTCCATTTCTGACTCAGCCCTTCACTCTGACATTTTCCTCCACTCACTTTTCCTTTCATCCACTTCCCCTCTGCCTTTGCTTCCTTTTTTCCTCTTCCTCCTTCTCTCTCTTCTCTCCTTCCTTAGGGCGTTAGCCCTGCAGGCTCCCCTTGGGAGACATGAGGGCCCGGTCTCTGTGGTCAGCTGGCTCTAACACAACACACCACACCAGAGCCCTGGGCCGGCCCTGTTGGCTCTGAGGCGTCGCGTCTCCTGCCATCCACTGCGCCGCTCCTCTGCGCTCTGGCCCACCCCACCCCAACCCACTCTTCCCTCACCCAACCCAACCCCAGCCCAGCACAGCACAGCCCAGCCCAGCCTTGCACTCTGCCCCACAAAGCCTCCTGTCTGTCAGGCCTGGCTGGGGCCCAAACACCTGCTCCTCAAGCTGTCTCTCTCCCCACACACACACACACACACACACACACACACACACACACACACACACACACACACACACACACACACACACACACACACACACACACACACACACACACACACACACACACACACACACACACACACACACACACACACACACACACACACACACACACACACACACACAGAGAAAGAGAGACCGCAAACACATACACACTCACTCACTGAAGATATATGGCTGAAGAGGTGATACATTATCCAAGTGGACTGGAGGAAGTGAGAAACCCATAGCTAAATGAAAACTGTGGCCACAGTGTCGTATTTTTTTATCTGGATATCCACATGGGGACAGGGAGGCGCCATGCATCACCCACAAAGGCTGCTACCGCATCCAGACCTTTTGTCTCGTCACTTATCGTCCAGGCCTGTCCTTAGAGGACCTCTTTTTTTCCTTTTTTTGTCTCGTATTCCTATGCTGAATATCAGATCACGTTTTGTGTGTGTGTGTGTGTGTGTGTGTGTGTGTGTGTGTGCGTGCGTGCGTGCGTGTGTGCGTGTGTGTGCGTGTGCGTGGGGTTAATGTGGATATCTACTGTGCACATCAAGGGCAAACAGGCCATGAACACAGTTCACATTTCAAGGCTCGCACTGCAGTCAGAAGAGGCGAACTGCAGAATGCAAAATTCAGAATGTAGAATGAGGACTGTAGAGTACTGAATGGACCATTCTAAAATATAGTGAGTCTAAAATGTTAAATGTAGAGAGGTTCCATAGCTTCTCCGTCTCTCAGACGGACTCTCCAGTCGGCTCTCACTGGACACCTGTGTCCCCCCTGACCCCTAGCCCTGGAACTGCTGAGACGCCTGCTTCTAAAAGCAGAGTGCTGAGCATTGGGGGGGGGGTCTGGCTCACAAGGACAGAGGCAGGTGTGTGTGTGTGTGTGTGTGTGTGTGTGTGTGTGTGTGTGTGTGTGTGTGTTTGGGTGTGTGTGTGGTAACAGGGGGTCAACTGGTTTGAGGCTGTGAGGTAACTAAGTGTGCACTGAGTGTGTCTGTGACTGAGTGTAGCTGGATGGGAAAGTAGACCAACTTGCTCAAGAATGTGTGCGCTTGTGTGTGCAAAACGTCCACACACTTGACACCTGTCTTCCAAAAGCACAGATTTAGTGTTCGGGTGTTTTTGTGCGTCTGCGAGTGTTAATGAAAACTTGCTGTCAAAAACAGTCTATTCAATAAGAAAGAAATACATCCAACTCCAATCAGCAGTCCCTATGGATTAAAGCATTTAAAAACACATGCTAAAGTGGACGTAAAATGTGAGAGAGGTACCTAATGGGCCTTGCTTTCACTGGCCCGCCATTATATACAGAACCATTACTGCATTACTGCCCTTCACAGATGAGCAGATCCATTACCTGGGTCTCTTGGTTACCCCCATAATTATTAAGGATTGTCCACACAGCCTGATGGCAGATGTAGTGAACACACACACACACACACACACACACACACACACACACACAGACACACAGACACACACACGCCTTAAAATAGCCAGACTCAGGTCTTTTTCAATATCGCAATTTTGGGGCCGTGGTTTCGGATTCGCGTTCTGGAGACACACTGGGAGCTTTTGTTTTGCCGGGAAGGCCCGACGTCTTCGGCTGTGTTTGGAGAGCAGCATGTGTGCGCTCACGGGTTCACACACACACACACACACAATTACAGAGCAGGGTAATTGCAGAGGAGATGAGATGACTGGAAGTGAAGGGCTTTGTGAGGGCGACCTCTCTGGAATTTAGCGCTCACCCTCACACTCACAAATGGGCTCCCGCATCTCCCCGCCATCTCTCCCTTCTCTCCCCTTCAGTAACTCCTACTTCTCTCCCTCTCCCATATGTCCAGTCTTCAAGCCATCTCTGCTTGTGTGCTTCTTCAGTCAGCGCTCCTCTGTGGCGGTCCAGCCAGTCTTGCTCGCCAGCGCTACTCTATCTCCCTGGCTCCTAATCAGTCGGTGCTGGGGACAGGCCCGGGCCGGGCCGAGGCCAGCCGCGCGGTGTTCCGAGTACAGTATAAATAACCTGCTCATCAGAAGACCAAACGCTCCTGCAGCCCTCGCACCGCAGCAGAGGTCAGCAGTGCCGCGTGCTCGCTGGCTGGCTCAAACACACACACACGAAAAACCCAATGACCCGCTGGCCCTGCACAGTAACAAAGAGTCACACTGAGTGACCGGAGATGGTTTTTTTACAAGAATGTATGTGAATTGAAAGCACACATACATACACACACACACACACACACACACACACACACACACAAAACGCTAAAGCAATAATCCTCCAGGCTCCTTGCTGTCTGCCAGCCCTGAGCTCCACCTTTATCCAGGACTGACCTGATTGAACCTAATTTATGCCCCAGCGCTGAGCCCTCTCTCTGGCACTCACTGAACAGGAGACCCCTGACCCACTGCCTGCCCGCCTTACTGGACGGCTCTTGCTCCATTCCAGGGACCCTGAGCCCCACTTTAAGAGGAGAGGCCTCTATCTGGAATGCAGCCATGATTACCCATGATGCTTTTTTCCTCCCTAATACTGTGTGTGTGTGTGTGTGTGTGTGTGTGTGTTCACAAACAGAGAACAATCAGAGAGGACTGCCAGATGCTGACAAAGCAGGGGTGCCTCCCTCCTCACAAGGTTACCCCGAACGCTGAGGGAAAACAAATTAAAAAGTAAACAACCAAAGGGGTGGGGGGGGGGGGGGGTGGGGGTTGGCCGCCGGCTTGAGAACGTGCCGGAAGAATACAGCCAGCGCTGCCCAAGCACAGTCCGCCACAGCGGTCAGAGAGTGCAGAGAGGTCAGGGGAGATTAAAGCAATTTAGCACTCATGAAAAATTAAGTTAGTGCACACTGCAGCGACAGGACGAGCCTGCAGCTCAGGAAGTATCATCATGGCACAAAGAAGAGGGATTGTATTTAATATAATGGTGTCATATAAGAGCTAAGAGCTTTGTGTTTGTGTGTGTGTGTGTGTGTGTGTGTCAATCGTTTCCAGTGAGCTCATTGTTTGACCGTGGTCAGGGGGAAGACAGCTACTCTTATGAGCACTTACACTTATGGTCACTTGTAACAGTGTCCATTTGTGGCACGGTACATGAGTATCTTAAGTGCTCCGAGAGAACAGAACTGTGCCAAATCTGCTCTGCATTTTGGAAGGTATCAGAAATAATTGAGGAGGAATTGCACACACTACTACTGGGCCTGCAGCCAATCTCCAGAGACCAATGAGGCATGAAACGTTTGAAAAAAAAGGAGCCTTAAAAGAGCTCTCCTTTAATGTTCACTGAATGGTCCAGCCCAAGGTCCTATGTACATATCAAATAATAGCTCTATTTTTGAAACCCCACCTTAAATAAAAAATAAAACAAGACAAAAAAAATAAAGGAGTGGGTCGGACCCCTGGTGCGGCTGCTAGATCAGCTGTGAACTGTAGTTAATGGGCATTGGCTCGCCCTCCCTCCAAGGCCCTTCTGGATGCTCTCTCTCCCCCCTCAGGACAGTGGAGGTTCAGTGGAGCGTGGCTCATACAAGGGCTCGGGGCCAGCAGTCAGGACCCCCTTCTGGGCCCTCCACACCTGCCAAAATGGCTACATTCAATCAGGCATTCATTGGCCCGCCACCCCACCACCATCCAAAACACACACCCCGGACATATGTGGAAAACATAAACAGACATCTACAACAGTGACACAAAAAAATCAACAAACATACAGTACATAGTGCTAGATGGGACCGCTGGGTAGTTAATACATGTATCAAGGTCACATGCATGCATGAACACATCAACTGTATAGCACGCATATCTACAATGGCCTTGCGTGCATTCTCAACACTATTTCTCTCTCGCTCTCTCACACTCACACTCACACACACACACACACACATCCCCCAACAGAATGGTACATGTGTCGTAAACCAGTGAGGAGAGGCCATCAATATTTTCCAATATCCATAATGAGTAAAATGCATTACGAATGGACAACAGTCGTCAGTGGGGCAGACTGTGAAACACCTACCAGATGGAGCATTACCTCACCGCAATCCATCTTCCAGCGACCAACATGTCTCAACACTAGCACCCAAAAAAAAATGTGGACGTGCTAATAGGGTCACGACTCACCACAGACCATTCACCTAGTTGGGGCAGTGTGTCGGAGACACTTGGGGGTTGGGGGGTTCCGGACGGAGGCAGGCAAGTGTTGCTTGCTTAGTGAATATTCATCATCAATATTTCAGGGTGGGCGGAAATGATAAAACAACATTAAATATTTAGAGCGGAATGACACAGGCTAGGAGGAGCATCATCATCATCTCGTGTGCACGTTCAAAACACAGATGCCATCAGGCGTCGTGCCCTCCCTACCAACACACACACACATGCTTTTCCTCTCACGCACGCACACACACACATGCCAACACACACACACACAAACACTGTCTCCCTCCCTCTCTCTCTCATACACACAAATGTACATGCACACTCAAAAAATGAACCCCCATACATGTGCACTTACACACTCCACAAAATTTCACGCATATCAACACAGCAATTAATCACACTGACACGTCTGTATTCATACCACACGCTCGTTAAGTGAGAAAGCACTCCAACCCAATCCTCCCTCTCTCCCTCCCTCTCTCTCTCCCTCCCTTCCTCACTCCAGGTCAACAACAGGGCCCTGATACCCTCACATCCGAGGGAAATCCAAACACTAATACAGCCCCAAGTGGATGCTGTGAGCAAAGGGTGCTAATTCTACTCCGGGATGTTGCTACACTCAGCTCAAGGAGAATCACAATCGCCGGAAGAGCTGATCACACAGTTTTATCTCCTCTCCTGCAAAGGGACGTGGGTGTGCAACACAAACGATAAAAATAAAAATGCAACCCTCAGTTGAATAATCTACTGAATTGATTATTGGGCTTATTTTTATTTGTTAAATTGCTTCTTTTTAAAATGTAATTGTACTGTCACATGGCTGAAATGGCTGAGATCAATGAGACCCTAAAATAAAATGTCTAATCCAATTATTGTCCATTCAACCACTTTAGCTCAGAGTGCACTGCAGTGGTGCAAAGAGAGGCAATTTCATATTGGTTACATCGGTTGGGGGGGGGGGGGGGGTAGTTGCAGAAAAGTGCCACAGCAATCTAACTCACTCTCACTCACACAAATACAAATACAGACATATACATACACAGGAAGAGCCCTCTCAAGAGGATCCCTCACACGCACCCAAATACACACATTCACCTGAAAACAGTCATGGGAGATGGGGGGAGAGCAGCTTAGCTTACCGTGGTATAGTCCTTCCATGAAAGAGCCAGCCAGTGAGCGAGAGAGACAGACACAGACAGAGAGAAAGAGAGAGAGTGCCAGAGAGAGTCGTGCTCCGGGGGTCTGAGCGAGTGCACTGTGATATTATCCCACAGATCTGTTCCTGAGTACACAAAGAGCCGTGAGTGGATCTCCCATGCGCCGAGCTGCCCTCTCTTTCTCACCAGCTTCAACCACGCTAATAACAAGTCGGTCCTGCCATGGAGGACAGCCTTTCCCGGTCTCCCGCAGATGGAAATCTCGGCGTGTACGCGAGAGCGAGTGTGAGTGTGAGTGTGTGTGTGTGTGTGTGTGTGTGTGTGAGACTGTGTGTGAGGGTGAGTGAGCGTGCGCGCGAGAGTACGCACACGGCAAACCGACAGCCTTCAAATGAGAAAGGAGGGGGAGGAGGAAACAAGAGGAAAGGGGGGGGGGGAGGGCAAGAGAGAGGGCGGGAGAGAGGGAAGGGAAAGGGAGGAGGAGGGGGGGCTTTTGTCTCTGATTTGGAGCCCGGGGGAAGAGGGAGGAGAGAGAAAGAGAAAGAGAGAGAGAGGAAGGAAGAGAAGGAACCAAAGGGAAAAGGAAGGAAGAGAGTAAGAGAGGGAGAGAGAGAGAGAGAAGGAAAAGCAAGAGACTGATAAGAAACAGAGCAAAAGGGAGTCCGAGAGTTTGGGAGTTGGGAGAACCAGAGACACACAGATCACGAGAGATAGTGTGTGTGTGAGAGAAAGAGAGAGAGACACGAGATAAAAAGACAAAAGGTGGGGGAGAATCACATGTCGGACACATAAAAGCCCATCCATCACTGGGTGCCAATTAGCTGTGCTAGCTAGAGAGAGAGAGAGAAAAAAAGAAAGACAGAGAGAGAGAGAGAGAGAGAGACAGAAACATCTACAACTATAGCTTCAGCTTCAGACGCTCAGCTAGCCACTGCTAATGCTGCTACCCCAAACACACCACTAGCAAGGACCTCTACCCCATTGTTTGGTTTGGCTGCCCAAGTTCTTTCTAGTGTCCAACTGCCCACTCCAATAGCAATAAATAAAAAAAGTAAATAATGAAATAAACAGAGAGGGACTGGGAGGGAATTAAAGGCAGATTAAGGTTGGGGCGGTGGGGGGGATTTGAGGGGGGTTCAGATCGCTGCAATGTCTGCCATATTTCTGTCCTCGAAATCTAATCTCTTCAAAACGGCCCTTGGCGACTCATCAATCGGGCCCTTGTTTTGAGTGCTGCTGGCGGGAGAGATGACCTGGTCAGGCTGCACGTGAAGTGGTGGGCAGCCGCGAGCTAGTATCAGAGCCAGGAGTCCGGCGGCATTCCCCATTCCCTCCTGGCTGATTGACACGTGGCCTAGTTTTAGGGAAGCCTGGGATTAGACTTAAGAGACACGGAACGGGAGGAGCAGTGAGGAACACACACACACATCAGTGACCAGCGTGGGAGTGTGTGTTCACTGCTTCTCCAAACCCACACATTCTAAGTGGGTAACAGCTTGAACCTACACTTAGGAAAATGTAGCACTTGTAGAGCTATTGATCTGGGATCTAAAATACCACAAAGATCATCTGTTTCACTGTCGATTTGATGATGTAGGCCAATCCTGACGAAAAAGTAGGTTAGAAGGTTACACTAGAAGCTTACACACTACGCTCCGTCGTTCAAAAAATCACTGTACGCCTAGATGGATTGAAAATAGACTCTTTTTTTTTTATCTCTCCCCAGGCTGCAAGTCACAGCTGTACTTACAACTCCGCTCCACAGCCCCTGGACAATACAAACAGTCTGACGCAGTGCAAAGGAGTGGAAGAGAGAGAGAGAGAAAAAAAGATATTCACCCAGCCTTCTTATCTGCTTTAACCAAGCATGCGGCGTGACAAAAAGATCAGTTCAGGTTCCTCTGAATTGAAATTCCCTTTCCCCCCTATTTGACATGTGGAGAAAGGAGAGCTAATGTTGTGGGTTTTGTTTTTTTCACCAAGAGAAGATTGCCAGTGCAGAAAATCCTGCAAACAGGAAGCGCTAAGCTAACATGCTAACATCACAGTACTGCTAATGGCATACGTGACCTCAGCACAGGAACAGGAATGGAACTTCCTCTAGGTCAGGGGTGTCTTCAAGGCCCGAGGGGGAGACCCGACACTCTGTATGAGGAGAAGAAGGAGGAGGAAGAGGAGGAGGAGATCAAAGCAGAACGACGGGAAACGCTTCCCTCCCACTGTTGCTCACTCGCTCACCAGCAACGAAAAAAATGGCCCCTGGTGTTCCTGCACGCGAGGCTAGAGCCAAACATAATGACATGGCTTTACATATGCTCATTTTGTGCTGCCTGATTGTTTGCTTTTCAGTATAGGTTAAGTCACTTGCTTTGACAGGTTTAATGCACACTATATGTGCATTGATTCGACAGAATTAGTATCATACACACAGAGAAGACAGGACAAGGAGAAGAAAACCATGATACACTGTACTAAATATTTCCAAGCCTCTTAAAAATGACATGGGGCAAAACATTTGGTTTGAGTCAGGAACAAAAATATCACGGAAGGCGGGTACGATTTCAGAGGAAGCCAAGAAGCATCTGTATTCTTTTTTTAAAGTATGAAAATAGAAGCTTGAAACATAACCACAACTCTAATGGGTTCTTTCAAAGTGTCTTTGTTCCATTCTCATAATTAATTTATTTAAACATAAAGAAAATTCTCCTCTTGCTGTAGCATTTCAGAATGGCTTACAATTTCCTTCAAGTTTCTAACTGAATCCAACAGACCAGATCATTTTCCATGGTCATACAACTTAAGAACGGTAAGAAAGAATCCAAAGACAGAGACATAACAGTGTCAACTGTGCACTTTGGGCAAACCCCACGGCAACAGTTCTGTAGAAATCCCCAGCCTCATCTAAGACTGGGTACAGCAGAAGGTGTGATTTTAATTACCCTGACACAAGTGTGTTTAAATGGCCGACAGCCAGCAAGCCGATGACGGAGACATAAAATTATACTGCTCTGGGAAACGCAGGCTTAATCAAATCACTTTTGGGGAGGACAGGTAGACCCTTGATGAAGTCCCTGCTTACAGTGGTGAAAATGAGGAAGACCACATTTAATGAGTACGAGCTGAGCTGAGAGGAAACTCTTGGAGCAAGACGTTCTTGAATGACCTCCAAACAAGCTCAGCTTTTAAAAACAAGGGTTGGGAGAGTTCATGCTGCTTCTGATTCTAGGTAATGTTTACTCATTAAGAGTGACTGAGCCATGGAATTGTGCCTCTTTTGAAGTGCAATATGCATGCTCTTCAATTTCGATATATAACTGGAGTGTGTGAGACATATATCATCGTTGATTGACTGTGTTTATGAGTAAAACATCCTTCTTCAGAATTACTCTGCTTGCATGGTATAGAATGGAAATGGATTTAAAAATGAAGGCAGTGGCTGTAATGAATTGATGGGGAAATGTTTTGCTTATCTAACAACAACAAAATCACAAAGTACACACTAATAAAACCTGAGTGCTCACCAATTAAAAACACAGTGTGCTGGCCACAGAGCAATTGTCCAGTGTGGTCCATAAATACTCTGCTAATGTTTTTAGCTTTCCTTTCCTGAGTGCATGTGCCACCATATCTCTTTCTTTATAGGGACAACAAATCAAAGCCTTACCCAAATTATATTTTAAGTTGTATTCATTCACACTCAGGTCCACAGGGAGTTCTCATCTCATCAGTGGACTGGTTGTGTGAAAACGCTGAGGGTGCTACAGAAGTGTGCTACACTTTCAGAGGAAAAATATTCATGACATCTCCAGTGGGGTTTTCAGTTAACGGCATTCTAAAAACACTGGATGGCTGCCTCCAGCAAATATACAAAGAAGCGTTTTCCCTTTCATCACACTCAAGCGGCGGCTGTGGCACGCTAAATTTGGGCTTCTTTTATCGACCTTGACACCAAAATGCCTCCTGCTGCTGTTTGACTGAGTTGACAAACCTGTAGAGGGGGGGGGGGGGAACTCTCTCTCTCACACACAGGCTATGCGCTCGCGCACACACACACACACACACACACACACACACACACACACACACACACACACACACACACGGCTTCAAACAAAATAAATGAGGCTGAGTGCACTCCATCTCTACAGACAAGCAGAGCAAATCTTTCCATACAAGCACACTCCAGAGGACATAAAACTAAACAAGGCCAGTACGGGTCCACTGCACTGCAGTAGACACATTTGAGCTTGATTTGGTTTGTTGAAGCTAAGCAGCATGAGACTCAGCTCTCTTGCGTGGTACCAAAACGTTGTTCTTCTTTTAATGTGTTTATTTGTTACTTGGTTGTTTAGGACTTTTCAATCTCCCACAACAATGCAAAACAAATCTGGGGTTTAGCCTAGTTTGAATTTGAAAGGCCCATCTGTGGACACGTGCTGCAGCTTCACGTGTAGGTGAGCAGCTTCACCTCCAAAAAAGTTGCCTGCCTGCCTTTCAAAAGTCTGAATGGAAGAAAAATGTGCGTCACTCCTTGTGCCAATTTCGTCTGTGAATAAAAGCCTCAGCTCAATTTTGTAGCCAACTTCTCAAGTAGGCCTATCCTTCCCTTGTGAGAACCTAACAATGTTTGTCTAATGGCCCATGATTGTACTTTGCTAATTCTCTTGTCTTTCAGACGTCTGTACAACATCCAGAAGATGGGAAAAAAAACAGCTTTCCAGTGCTTCTTGACCTTTCTGCTCATTTGGAAGAGTCAACTGCTCAAGGTTACCCTAGCAGCAACAGTCGGCTCAGCTCCGCTCCTTCTATATAATATTCAAACAGCTTAGCATTCCATTTGCAGGGAGTCCAAGCATTGTGACAGGCAGCGGAACGGAGAATAAAAGCTGCTTAATCACACACTCTGGAGATTAGCAAACACGGCTCCCTCAAGAGAGCACTTTCCTCCTCCGCTACTTTTTTTTCTGCTGCAAAAAACACCTGGCCGTTGGTTCAGCTGCATGGGGCTAACTGCTTTTGTTACGGGCTATATATAGTATATATATATATATATGGCCAGAAATATCACAGGAATGGACTATATGGCTTAGGATATAGCGACACGGAGGTGAGAAGGGTAAGTGAGAGAGATGGAACAGGAAGACAGAAACAGAAAGAGTTAAAATGAGAGTAAGGGGGTATGACAGTGTAGGTAAGCTACCCCTGGATAGAATCCAGGAAGGTTCATGAAGACCTCAGTGTTCCACGGAGGCAGGGCTTGGCGACAGGCTGACAGTGCCCACTAGTGGTGGAGTATTTTCTGGCCTCAATCTCTCCTGGCCGTGAGGCAGGGTACAGTGGCTCTGGTCTCAGTGAGGCACGAGACTCAAAACACAGATGCTCAATGACTTGGGCTCTGCTGGCCAAAGCAGCCGAGCTGCCAGTCAGTCACTAAGCAATGAGCCTGTCCAGAGACTCACTAAGACATGAGGATCACCATACTGTATCAACAACTCTACAGGCCATATCTGAGCAAGACATGAGGCCCACTAAGAATAGGCCTAGAAAACCTGTAAAACTATTCTCTCTCTCTCTCTCTCTCTCTCTCTCTCTTTCCTTCCTGCTGTATGTTGTGCTACTGACTGATTTAGAGAAGGACTGCAACGGTAAAACTTCAAACAATGAAACTGGGGGATTCTGAAATAAACATATTGTGCCACAATGTCAGTATTCAAAAAAATCATCAAACGCCATCACATCAAACTGCTTCAAATGCCATGCAGTTTTGTTAGACAAATAACAAGACATACAAACAGAATATACCAAAGGAAAAATGAAAAATAGTCCATCAAACTGCAGTTCTTTCAACAATCTTCAAACCCGTATCAGATCATTCTATGAAAGCTCTAGCAAGGCACAAAGGAGCTGTAACCAAACACTAGCTAGTTCTCCTCCACCCTTGAACATTAATGGTTTCTGCATCTTTGCCATAACTGTAATGGCCATTTTCCATTAAATCTTTTTTCTTCTTTTCTATTTCTTCACAGTCTTCTCTTTCTGAAGTCATCTACCTCCCCAGACCCCATCCCTCCTGTCTCCGAGCGTTAGCTGATATCCAGATCGGGGCGAGCAGGGTTTACATCATCTGATTAGCCTAGCAGACGCCAAACGCTCGCTTCGTTTCAGGCCCCTGGCAGGGCCATGTGTTGAGTAAACTTTCGGCTCGCTCGAGCTAAGATGGAATTCGGTATCCTTAATATCCTTGTATAAATGAACAGTGCAGTGTTTGTTTCCTCTCCAAAAAGTGCCATGTTGAGAGAGAGAGAGATGGAGATGGAGAGAGAGTGAGGTGAGCAAGTGAGAGGAGAGAGACCCAGGAGACAGAGAGAGAGAGAGAGAGAGAGAGAGAGAGAGAGAGAGAGAGAGAGAGAGAGAGAGAGAGAGAGAGAGAGAGAGAGAGAGAGAGAGAGAGAGAGAGAGAGAGTGTGTGTGTGTATGTGGGAGTAAGAGAGAGAGGGATAAGCTACTGCCAGCTAGTGCAATGCGGGCTCAGGGAAAAAGGTATTTCTCACTGTACCTCGAGGGCCCTGTGGGGCCTTGGGAGAGGTGGGGGCCGCCTAGTCGGCCACAAGGCCTCCACTGTGCGCTGTGGCCCGACAACCGGAGACAGGCGTGTCATTCAGCACACAAACAGCCTCCCAGTGGAGCAGCCCCCACAGTCTACGCACAGACTCCTTCTTTTTCCCCTATGCGCTCTCTCTCTCTCTCTCCTTCTCCCTCTCGCTATCCTCTTCTCTTCTTTTGAGTCATGGAGCGATAACTACTGATAGTGGGTCGCACAGTGTCTTCTCTTGTTTCTCCTCCGTTTTCTGTAGCTCCTCGTCTTCCAGTGACTCATGGCTGCGTAATCACACACTTCATCTCCAGACGCTTAACAAGAGCAAGCCCCCACCCCCAACTCCCTACCCTCCGAACCCCCCCCCCCCCACCACCACCACCTTCATCGCCATGGCAATCAGTCCCACGGTGAGTCAAATGACACAGGAGCACTCACAAACCCAAACGAGATGTTCCAGACCAAATTTAGGCGACTGAAGCAGTAGAGGAGTTGAACCGCGGGGCTTGCTTCTTTCATCCATGCACACTTTGTCATCAAGCGTGTAGATACAGGACAGAACACGATATGGTGGGAGCAAGACAAAGCTTTTGTTTCCATGGCTAATAATGGGTTGTTTGCTTTCTTTTTGAGGGGGGGGAGGACTCTGTGGCTAGGAGACAGTTCCCTGCGGTTATTCGACCAAATTATCTGCCTCGACTCAACAGTCTCCTGGGCCTAGTGACTCACTAGTTTCAGGTATACATGAGAGAGGACATATGCAGCCATGACCATGCACATTAGAATACGCATATAGGCACACAAAACACATACACATTTCCATGACGATACAACTGTCCCTCTAAATCACATATGTGAGTACATATATATATACACGTATATCGGACACATATACTGTATCTGACCACAGATGCAAATTAGCTGCATAGCTAACTCTGGTACAGGAGTTGTACTGTTTAGCAAACAGTTATTGTGTGCACATCCCACCTTCTGGCAGGTGCAGGACAAAAGAAAACTTACTCAATTGAAAAAATAAAATGTCCGCAACACTGCTTTTGACTCCCATATATTTAATGCACACCAGGCAACGTTTCGACCCTGCTGGGTCTTCTTCAGGCAATTTTTTTTTAATTTTTTGCCTGAAGAAGACCCAGCAGGGTCGAAACGTTGCCTGGTGTGCATTAAATATATGGGAGTCAAAAGCAGTGTTGCGGACAGCAGACATTATATTTTTTAACAGGAGTTGTACTGTACATGGTCCCTGTCAAATAAACTGAGAATTTATACACTCTTAAAATGAATGTGCTGAAAACCTTCTTATATTTGTTACACAATATGTGTTGAAAATCTGTGTCTGTGTTTAGATAGGGACAACACATTTGTTTCAAGAGTGTACTAACAAAATGTATGTATGTCTGCTGTATACACACAAACATATAACATCTATGTGAGCACACACACACACACACACACACACACACACACACACACACACACACACACACACACACACACACACACACACACACACACACACACACACACACACACACACACACACACACACAGCTAATCAGATGGTCCACAGTAGTAATCTGAGGCACATTGACACACTGCTTCAGAGGTGAGAGCAGGAGCCCACTTTCTTTTGCCAGCAGCACCGCTATGCTCCTTCACCTTTCCGGCGCCACCGGCGTGGCAGGTGACATGTGTCTGGCGGACGGGGGCAAGGCCCAGCCAGGGGGCTGGCTTAATCACGGAGAAGACAGAGAGCCATCTCAGCCCGTCTGGCCGGAGAAGCAGGCCAGCTCTCCGGTGAGTTAGGCACCGCTCGCCAAACGACTGCGGGGCCAATAAAAACGCTCCCGGGTCCAACAGATTTCTGGAGCAACGGGTTCGGCGGATCCGCCGCACGCTCCCTAGACGGCCACACGATGGGTAAACACAGTCTCTCAAGTCATTTCATTAGCAGAGTAAACACGTCTGTTTAACATCACTTCCACAGCAGGGTAGTGTCTGGCTGGATGGTTCCTGTATAAATGGACGAATTCAATCTAATTCACTGCGCCCCCGAGATTGTACTTCTGGGTTGTGGAGCTGCCTGCCACGTCTCAGAAGCAAACCTCAGTAATGGGGGGGGGGGGGGGGGGGGGTTGGGGGCTAGTCCTTCATACGGCCCCCCGACAACCACGTGGAGAATGGACATGCAGCCAGAGACCTTCCTTTTGACCTCTCTCAATCAATCATCATGCCAGATTGCTGCTCCATACAAGTCTAAGTTTCAGAGGGGTAGGGAGAGTTGGGGGGGTGGGGGGGTGGAGATGAGGTCACCCCTTCCAGAATGCGTGTACGTGTGTGTGTGAGCAAGTGTGTCGGTGATTGTGTCTTCATGATTACGTCGGAGCTGTGGTTGGAGTAAGTTGTGTGTGTGTGTGTGTGTGTGTATTTTTCTTTCTGTGCTGTGTATTGATGGCACATTTGAGTGAGTGTGCACACATGGAAGATTTGGGAGGTGTGTGTGAGTGTGTGTGGGTGTTTGGGGTGTGGGTGTGGGGGCTTGGCTGGGTTGTCTCTGGCTTTTTTTTTTAAACTGCGCAGCAAGAGCCTGGAGGACAGAGTGTTATGGAGTATGAGGTCACTTCCCCCCATTGTGTGCGTCCCCCTGGGCAGCTCTGAACGTTTACGTTTACACACACACACACACACACACACACACACACACACACACACACACACACACACACACACACACACACACACACACACACACACACACACACACACACACACACACACACACACACACACACACACACACACCACATTCCGAAATGCACCGCAATGTGACTGTGGCGTGCAGGAGGGAGAGACACACTATTGCTGCGGTCTGTTTTACAGTGCAAAGCCACAAGTATATTTCCACAGGAGGAGAATGTCCATGTCCAGGTCTGTGAGAGTGAGGGGGTCCTGTGTAGGAGCAAACATGTCTACCACATGCACGCCTAGGTTGCACATTTCCACTGCAGCAAAAAACACATTATGCATGTTTAAATGAACTAGCACATGTGAATACTGAACAGTCATGAAGGTGTTGCAGAGCTCGCTGCCCACTCAATCGTACCTCTTTCACTGCACAGTCGCAAAACAGAGACATTAACCTAAAAACATAAACGTGACAGTATTTAAAAAAAATGGCTGTTGCACATACCCGTTTCTTACGTAGCCAAAGACACTATTAGTATTCACAACTTCACAGGGGCTCCTGAAATAGAGAAGAATTCATGTTTTGGTAATGATTCTCAAGTCGACACAACAGCGCGCGCGAGTAGAGAGAGGAAGCGCACCCTCAGGGTGTGTGACTCAAAGCTGTTACAACTGGGCCTCTAAAACCTTCCCTTCCTGTCAGAACTGAAATACGTCCACAACAGAGCCAGTCGACTAATTGGACTGGGGAGGAAAAAGTATCACAAGGCACGGCGATACTTTTACTGTAGTAAAACAGCTATAAAACACTGATGTCAGTTTCTTCAGGATGTATTGTCGGTGAATCAGTAAACGCAGTGATGGGACACATTTTTTCCTTCCCTATGTATTGTTGGTGAATCAGTAAGTGCAACACATTCATTCCAGCTGTTTCAAAAGAAAGACCCTTCTCATGTTCACAGTGTGAAGAATCTCCCATTGTCCATTTACAACGTGAATATTGACAAATATGAATCCAGATTACAAGCAAATAAATGAAAATTTAACACCCTTTTTTAAAATTTAACATTCAGTTAACTATACTGAACTCACATAATCACAAACTGCTTTAGGAAAGATAAATTATTTATAATGGAGGTTTATGAACTGCAGTAAGGTGTCGCCTTTCACAAATATCAAGATAAGGCGGAAAAGGCCGTTTAGCTCCTGAAGGGGCAGAGAGGAAGAGAGAGATAGCAGGAGTGCAAAAGGCAGAATGGACAGAGAGAGAGAGATTGAGAGGAAGAGAGAGAAGGTGGGGATGGAGGGAGGGAGAGAGAGAGACACAGCGGGGTGCCTTATCTTTCAGCACACCTGCTGTAATTTTCACTGCCGCGTCTCGCAGACGCGGATGAATTTTCACCGCCTTCGGGCGCTCTGCACATCGAATGAGACACGTAGGCCCAGCACGCACCTGCCCTTTCTCTCTCTTGCAGCCCAACGGTGGCGAAAGCCGAGAGAATCAGGTGTTGAAAGCAGAAAATAAGACACGGCTTTTATGGATTTGACGGCCGTGAGATGTCTTGTCCAATTACAAGCCTGTTTGGAGAGACACGTATGAGGGTGAATTTAATCTACATGTCTCTGATGTGTCCCGACAGTGGCCAATGAAACTGGCACAGCTCTACTATGCTGGCGCTGGGACTATGATAATTGGGGTGGAGAAATGATTGGAGCATGAAAAAGAGGACTTCTTTCAAATGGTATATCTGTATCCTGCTTCATCTCTCTGGAAGACATACTTTTTTTATCTAAGGTCTTGAAGCAGACTATGTGATGTCTTCATGTACCCATGCTACTAAAAATCCTAACCTTCCAAATGAAAGAAAGTTATTAAACCGTCACCTTTAGATTGATGCCATCATGTAACCAACTTTGTGGATCACAGGACCTTATAACAGTGTAGCTTCCAAACAAAAAAAGACCAAACTAAATCCTTATCTACGTGCAATGCATTTGCCAGTCAAGAGTAAGCTGACACAAAAGTTGAAGAGGGGTCCCTCTTTTTATTACTCGAGGATGCCTGCCCGAGATGGCTGGGTTGCTGGGTAAATTTAGCATGCTCTGCATGAAGTGTCACTTCAGTTGTCTGCCATCGCTGTTTATTTATGGGTGGGCCTGAGGGTCTGGAGCTGGAGACACCTCGGTTGGGTTTCAGGGCCAAGGTATCATCCAACACAACATCCACCCACACCGCCCACACTCCATAGCTTTGTGCATCAGGGAACATCTGCAGTTGCTCATGCTGACTTGACTTTACTTCCCAAAATAGGACGGCAAGGTGAAAACAGTGAATCTGGAGATGGCGGAGTGGCCACATGTGAACTGTGCCAAAGAGTGTTGAAGGTGAAATTAAATGTGTGTGTGTGTGTGTCTGTGTGGGTGAAATCTATTTCAACAAAAACTAATATAAATGTGGAGATAGTCAGCTACTGTATCTTCTACTCTGGAGATTATGATCGATGTGCATTTTCCAGAAATGGCCATACATCATAATCACACTCGCTGCTCAGAGGAGTTTGTTTCCCTGACGGTGAAGGCAGAGGTGAGGAGGCTTCCTCCCTGCAGAGCTGTTACCAGGATGCAGTAGAGACAGAGCCATAGTGTTCCCTGAGAGAGAGAGCTAAAGATAGAGATTTGAGACAGTCGACCCCAGGGAGTCAGATCCTAATCCATTCAGGGTATGAGTTAGTGATGCAACAATTAACTGATTAATTGAATAGCCAACTATTTTAGTAATCGTTCATTTTTTGAACTACCTCAAAATGATCTGATTTTACCTTTTTAGCTTTACTTACTGCTCTATGACACTGCTAAATACTGTGTATTTACCGGTATATTATTATGTATACAGCCCTATTGTGAAAAAGTATTGATAGTTGCAGATACTCACTTACAATGTGATACTGTAATATAGATTATCTTCTATATTGTTGTATAATATTTGCACAAATAAAACCGATTTCACCTACAGCAGACTATCGTTTCGTCCCAGTTAGGGTTTTTGAGTATTCTAGAAGATTCTAAATATGATCTTGCAGTAGGCTATCCTCGAACATAAATGCCTTCTGTCATCACAAGTCGATTCTAACATCAATAGTTGGGTGCCTTGAATCATGCCCCAGGCCCACCAGACCTCTGGCATAAGCTTCCTTCATTACTGGCTAAGGGGTACGAGCTAAATGGAAAAACTGGTCTGTAATTGTTCCTCTAAGCTCCTGCAGTCTTCCTGTATCAGTAGAGTGTGAATGCAGGTGTTTGGAACTCCTTGAGGGGTTGAGGCAGAACAGTAGCCTTTGTGTTCAGTCTGATGGAAAACACCCTTTTTTATAGCACAGACTCTTTTTTATATATTTTTTTATTCCTATTCAGTTCATCCAAGGGAAAATTATGCCTGTGGTCGAGGTGAATTTTGACCTTGACAATTGCATTTCTTCCCAAACATGGCGTGAGCAACAGACAGTGAAGAAGTTTACGGTTTTATGGGCAACTCTGGAGGTCTCCCAGGTGTTAATCTCCCTTTAAAGGGTGGCTGTGGAAAGAGAGTGACCCGACCTTGCTTGCCTTACCTCCTTTCAGTGCAAAAAAGTTAGTAGACTACGGAGCACGTGCCAAGAACTCATTGAAACTTTCAGGGTTCTCTGTACCCATAAATGTTTCTACACAGCACCTTTCCATACAAAGACCTTTAGTAGACACCATTTCATGAGGTAAAACTACTACAAATCTGATATCCTCTCTACCCTCAAATACCTAAGTGACTCCTCTTCCTTCACAGCTAAAACAGCCCGGTTTCATGCCCCTCACCCCTACAGAGTCAGGTAGGCAGGAAATGCCTAGCTGGGAAGCAGCTTCGTGTGTAGTGAGGGTCTGGGAGACTTGAACTTAACTTCCTGTGAGCCGCCTCTCAGGTCTGCACTGCTTGCCAGCACAAGCAAGAGAGAGCACACTATGTCCATTAAAGCACTGAGTAAGAGAAGGACATGGAGGTCCGGGAGAGGTGGGGTTGGATCCCAAATGAAATTACTGTACTTGATTCCTCCTCACCACGTAAAGTAATCTGCCCTAAGAGAAAAAGAAGTTTACCTGCACAAAGGACCGACTCAAGGAGACAAACGTGGGAAGACTGAGGCTAATTTGTTTGCATTGGTTCAGATTAAACGCTGACAAGATTAACTGCACAAATCCTCAAGGAAACGTATAACATATGGTCACAGTATATATTACCATGACACATGGAAATGTATACCACACAGAAAGGGAAAAAATGAAGCCCACTCCACTCAATTATGCACACACTTGACACACACTCTTTCGACATTTGGTTTCACTTTCACCAAATCTCAAGAATATCCAAGTTAGGGGCTGGCACTAATCATTGACAAAATCCAAGCACTAAAGCTACTGTTCTGTTTTGTCTGTTAAAACCACTCCAGCCTCTCCCCTCTGGCAGGAAACAGCAGCCATCTCTGGGGAAGGAGGAGAAAGCTCTTCCATCATACTCAGTGGACTGACTCCTCGCTTTGGCAATGTCAGAAGCTCCTTGCCTGTGCATGCACCGACCCCCCTCTTCCCCAAGCCAGCTCCATCTGACGGACAGGTTCAGGAGAGTAAATAGATTTCACCAGTCGCTACTGCCAGTCTGGGCTTTTAAGAGAGTCATTCAGCCTTCCTCTCCCTGCTGGTTCTGCATTGTTGCAGTCAGCATGTTATTACCTGCTGTCATGGGATGGAGTGGCAAATGGCAGAGCGTCCCATCCATCGCCAAAAGTGATTCCATACACAACACGCAGGGAACTGACGACGTGTGCATTCCCTAGAATGACAGAACCGTTGTGTGGGCGTAACCTGAATGTCACCATGTCTGAAAACAACGAGGACACAAGACAGATGGACTCATGATGGATCATGTACAAAGACATGCTTTAGACGGAGCCATCTACTGAGTCCTCCAACGCCGCCATTATGCCTGGGTGAATCATCCAGATAGTGCAGCGGTCACGATCGGGCTTCCAGAGAATAAAGCAACCACAATAAGTGCATCAGCAAATGAAGTTTACTACGAAGTGACTGGAGCTAATTAATGTCGGGAGGAAACATCTGAAGGCAGCGCTCGGATTGTCGGGGGGGGAGCGGAAACACAAATGTGAGGTTAATCTGTAAACATCTCTCGGAGCGCAGGGTATGGAGAAGAGAACACTGTGCCATTTACTCATTCAAGCATGTTTGGGAGCTACAGTTGGGAGTGAGTTGGGCATGGCAATATAGTTGGCATGGGCATGATTTTTCATAAAATTAACCCAAGACCTCACACAGTTGCGAGCAAAACATGTTGGTTATAAGCAGAGCCTTTCATTGCCCTGGTTGAGTATGACAGGAAAAAATCAACACCATTCTGTAAGCTGCATTGGGTAGCTCAACTCCCCTACCCCTACCCCTCTCTCTCTCTCTCTCTCTCTCTCTCTCTCTCTCTCTCTCTCTCTCTCTCTCTCTCTCTCTCTCTCTCTCTCTCTCTCTCTCTCTCTCTCTCTCTCTCTCTCTCTCTCTCTCTCTCTCTCTCTCTCTCTCTCTCTCTCTCTCTCTCTCTCTCTCTCTCTCTCTCTCTCTCTCTCTCTCTCTCTCTCTCTCTCTCTCTCGCACACACACACACACACACACACACACACACACACACACACACACACACACACACACACACACACACACACACACACACACACACACACACACACACACACACACACACACACACACACACACAGTACCAGACAACAAGAGCCAGTCCCTGCCGTTGAGAGGAAAAAGGCGTTTTTTCCCCCAACACTCCTGAGGGACCCTATCAGGCAGCAACATCCTGGCGCAGCAGGACACAACTGGGATGAGTGTGTGTGTGTGTGTGTGTGTGTGTTCATATAGGCTTCCTGTCGCAGTGGCCCTACAAAATACATACCTTCTTCCTTCACAGCTAAAACAACACAAGTTACAATTAAGGACGGATGTCTCAAAGTCATTTCTCTCCATCTGGGGCAAGGCTTTTAAAGTAGCTCTTGCCAGCCCACATTACGGAAAACATTACATTGTTTTGTCAATAGCCCATGTCTTGTCATAAATAATGGGTTACTATTTAACATTTTGATGGGGTGTACTGACACTACATGAATGGACTATCGTTGAGGTTTTTAAGGATGACATGATTCATGTATAAGGAAGCTACTATTCAGATCCCAACTAAGGCATATGAAGTAGGTCCTATGCATCTGATTATTGGCACTCAAAATCACAGACAAGAGAGTTTAGACTCTTAACAGTCTATGTACTGATGACAAACACCCATCCAACTCATACAAACAAGGACAGACACGTGTCTTCGAGAAAAGTATTAAAACAAACACAAGAGTAAAAGTAAACAGATGTTGTAATGGCTCCTCCATGTCTTGTTTTGTGTTTGTTTGAGAGACAACACTATCCCTAATAAAGCATATTGTTCCTTTAATCGCGTTACTGGTTCAAGACTGAAGTTGTCTTTATAGAGTATATCAAACATGACACACCGTGACTAGCTTCTGGTAAACTGTAGGCCTCGCCTGTAGGCTACACTCAAGCGAGTCTAAAAATAATATGGCCCCGGCCTTACAGTGTACTGTAATTTCCAACGCCCCGGGGCACGGAAAATACACTATCTTATTTTCGCAAAAAGGTGCCAAACAAATGTGAAAATGACAGAGGCGATCACAGCACTTAGCTCACACTACAATGCCAGCCAAAGATATGTGTCCTGGGGCGAAGCCTGAAGTTTGAACTGGTGTAACCTTAAATACACGTTGAATGACGTTATTCAAAACGGTTCAAGGCACAAACTAGAACTGATTTTCAACTAGCCTATTAGTGAGGTTTAAACTTTACTACTAGCACATAGGCCTGCATAAGTCGAATTTACTTAAATCTTCAGTCTATGGTCAAAAAACGTTCTCTGGGGAACATTCTCGCGCAATATGGATTTGTTCTACCTGGATAGAGTGTAGCTGTTGGATCACATTCCCAACAAGGCTACAGTGTTACTGCTAGACTGTGTTTGTAACTTCAGCTATTTGTTATGACTGCCAGGAACACAAATGGTAACGATGCCGTTTACAGTAAGCAGATATTGAATAAAGACACTGAACGCTGTTGTTTTAACTACTGTGTTTCAGAATAACAGTTCACTGAGGTTGGACGAGGGGGATAATCAAACTCGGGGGTTGATTTCTGTCGGTTTGTAAGCTATTCGATAGTCAGTCCCACCAATGAAGTTGCATTTTTGCTCCTACTGACGAAATATTTTAAATTAGAGCTCTACTCACGCGGTGTAAAAATCGGTCTACGTCGGCGTAACTGTGACTATCCTTCCCAAGTCGATGACTTCGTAGTCGTTGATTAAATTCCAATGTAGGTGAAGTTGTTAGACGCTGTCTGCGCTTTTCTTTCACTTCTCCCACTCCAGCCCTGCTTATTCCCGTTCATCCTGAGTCTTGCATTCCAACATGGCTGACGCGTAGCAACCGGTCGAATACAGCTACACCCCTATGAGGGGAAAAATGCGAAGGAGCTACTCCAGATGGCGAGACTGAGCATCTAATGGGACGAAGACCATACACTTAAGGTGGTTTGCATACCTTGCCTTGCCTTTATGGACTGTTAACATCACTGGGTTTATAAATCCGATTGCTGTCCGATTGTTGCGTTTTTCTAAAATTGGAAGCAACCGAGAATTACCACTAGGATAATTGGACACGAATCGTATAACACAGGCTAGCCTATTTGTAATATACCTGTAGGCTACATAGACATTGAGTTATATGAGCTCAGGTAAGCTAGGAATCCTCAGAAAATTAAAATCTTTCAATCTTTTTTACACAAGGCTTGCCTGTGCTATGCGCACGGGTAACGCACGTTAAGCAGAAGCAATGATGCCTGGTCCTCACCAGGGAAATCCTGGAAACATGATTACATCAATTAATCAGTTTATATTTTTAAAAATCCTGTTATGTCGCTTATTGTGTCACACGACTCCACCCTTCCCCCACAGTATAACACTGGGAGCACCTGTTTAGTAGTATTTTGAGTCCCCCTTTTGGGAAAACTGCCTTGCTTTAGGCCTGAAAAAAGATAAAAACACACTCTCAGTTTCTCCTTGTGCTGTGGGCTTTTTTTGTGTTTCTATGAAAGAGTCCTCCACAACAGCGACACTCCATATTCTATATTATTTTTGAGCCCAAGACCAGTTTCATTTGGAAATCACATTTTTCATCACAGTAGCTTATGAATTATGTAAGCGTACTGTCTCCCTGCCTGACATTTGCTTTTATCAACCCACTTACCACCTGAAAGAGAATACCATGTTTAATGTATGGCTTGAAAGAGGTGCAGATACACCACCCTACACACATAGACACACACACACACACGTGACGTGATGTTTAATGACTTTCAGATGTTTGCTTTGGAGCCAAGCTCTCTGTACATAGTGTCATTACAGAGGCAGAAGAGGCATCTTCCATCATCCATCTTGTGAATCCAGGGGCCTCGGCACACAGTTCACAGCACGCCCACACACCCAGTCTGATTAAGCTGTTTGAGTTTGCACTCAGGAGGGTTGAAATAAGAGATCCTTTGGTAGTATAGTCTTCAAAGCTTAGCTTCCAAGCTCAGACAGCAGTAACATAGACCAACATTTTAGTTTAGAACTCTCCATATATGAAGTGACGGTTATCTTTTTGGAGTACTTTAAATGTTAAGATTGAGCTCAAAGTAGTTCACATATCACATAATCTCATCCCCTACTCTCTGTGGAAAAAGACATCTGCAAATAGTAAAGTTGCAGATTGGGATTCCTCGAGATATTATTCTCAATCCCTGCCAGCAAAACTGTACTGGACTGGAATTAAACTGGGTAAGCCCCGGTCTGGGGAAATCTGCAGAATCCATTGTTTTTATAATCTTTAATCTGCAACAGGGTTTTAAGACCTTTAAACAAGCTGTGATCCATCTTATGGTGCAAACGTGAAGTGAATGTATAGAGTAAAAAGAAAACTATGAGAACACTAAAATCACTGTCATCACTGGTGAGATGGTATAAAGATTTGACATCTGCCGGGTTTTTTTGGCCTCAGAGGTTCTCAGATTGGATTAAAAACTCAGGCAACCAGATGGGTTTCCCGATTGCAATTTGGATGACTGTGAATTGAAATCACATGATGATGAGAAATCACATCTACACATCCAAAAGCTCCAGTTGATGAGATCCAAACACTGCAGTAATGTGCTATAAATCAGGTGCTATAAATCAGGATGAATAAATAAATATCAAAGTACAAAAGGATGTACAAATGCATATTACTACAGATACACTGTAAAACACACCTGGGGGAAATTCTCTCAACAATGTTTGTAAGTTAATAAAAGGTTAACTGAGAAAACACTGGAGAACCCTTTATTATTACCACAATTATGAAAGCACATAATGTAATCTCAAAACTGCCGCCCTGATTAAAAAAACATTGCTGATCTGAACTGATCTCAGCTGGTATTGTCTATAATGGAATGGGATGAAAATTTCTAAGTTTGAATGGCACTGTATGTTGAACCTAAAGTGCCCCCAAATGGGAAAAGTGTCATTTTAAGGTACGTTTAACCCAAATTAATGTATTAAAATGAGATTTAAAAAAAACATTGCAGCTCCCCTACTGGGCTGAAGTTGCAAATATCTTAGTGTTTGCACATGTTTACCGACCTCTAGTGGGCAAAATGGTAAACTGTAATTGTTGAGGTACTTGACAAAAATCTTTCACAAACAAGATTAAGCTGTAATGCATTCATTCCTCCTCTTTCGTATCAATTTCCCATTATAGTTTTAAGCTATCTTCAGCTAATACTATAAAACGTACATACATAAAGACAAGTATTTTATTGCTACTTTCTGGGTAAAAAATACTGCTGAGAACCATGCAAAATGGGAGTTTCCATAATATAAAGTTGACATGAGAAGTAATAATAATTAAAAAACATAGGTACATCATGTCTTCTGTACATACTAAAAGGTACTCTACAGCTAATAAATAAGGAAATGTAAATAAATTGAATGTGACATGACAGAGAATACTATATGACAATTTACACTGTAAACAGTTACAGCTGATTCACACAGCCCATAAGGATTGTTTCACAGAGTTTGATTTTCGGAGTCTAACTCCAGAAACACAACGTCTATTTGTCCTTGAAAGTCTTAGTGTGCACCTTGAAACAGCCCTTCATTTATACCGTTTTATAATACAGTATGCATCCTGATCACGGTCACCTTCAGCACCGTATAATACAGGTCTCCCTCTATTCTGCAGCAATGGCACAATTGTCCTGAGAATTGTCCAAAAATGTCCTGAATTGTACAGAATTGCCCTTCTCTCAGAATGGACGATCCCAGTGGTTGGATCAGTGCATTGATCCATTCACTGGACACATCCCCCCCCGGCACATTCTTTACCTACTCCACCTTCCAGATGGCGATCTTGCCATCCTCACGCGCCGCCCCGCTCAGCACGTAGCGGTCCTCAGCCGAGCACAGGGCCTGGACACGGTCGCTGTGCGCCACCAGCTCCTTCTCCACCAGGTGGCGCTCTGTGTCCACCACGTAGATCTTCCCCCGCGCCTGCCCCATGCTGCGCCCACGGCAACCCACCCAGATCTGTGACAGAGAAAGAAAGACAGACGGGAAGAGAGAGAGGGATGAATAAACTGACGGAGAGAGTAACTATTATGGAAGGTTCAATCTGAGGATAACACTGTATTCTGTGCCCCTTTTTATAGTTAAATTGCAAAAACATACACACAGACACACACAGCTAATCAAATGTCCACAGTAGTAATCCGACATACATATTTAACCTGACTGTCATCATATGTGACATGTCCCCAAAGCTAAAGTGGAAGATTGCCATCCCCCCACTCTTTGTGTAAGATTCAGAAAATGAAGAGAAAGATTCTAAGCTCCAAGAGCTTTGAAACCAACTCCATGTTCAAAAGAAAACGGAGTGGGTGGCTGTTCTCTTATATAATCCTAATTGTGAAACTCAAGAGTGCCAGGCATATTCTGGGACATACAGTAACAGTGTGTATATGATGTGTATATGATATTTTGTGTATATGATGTTCATAAATGGTATACGCTGGAGTGCTGCTTGTGGATACGTGCGTGCTGTAGGCCTACCTTGTGTTCACTTCACATGTTCAGCTATGTTTGAGCCAAGCCAAAGAAAAGAAAAAGTAAATAAACAATGTTGCTCACCTGGTTCTTGACCTTGATCATGCACAGCACGCCTGCACAGTCCTGCAGCTGGATGCGATGAAAGGGCTTGGTAAGATCTCGGCAGTGCCACACACACAGTTCATCAGCGTCTGCACAACCGCTCCACAACTGCTCCGTCTACACACACACACACACACACACACACACACACAAAAATAGAGATAAGATTACAAAGATTACAAAAACACACGCACACACACTCAAACATACATGCTGACATCACATACCGTATATGGGTGCGCACACACACACACACACACACACACACAGAAATACACATAAACACACAGTCTGTACCCCCAACAGTCAGCAGTCATCAAAGACAGCACATCAAAGTCACACCACTCAGTTCACCTAAACTCTCAGCACATGTCATCCATTAACCAGGACTTCCAACAAAGCCCATCTCTACAAGACTGGGCTGTTTGCTTAATGACCCATGAAGCTTGGGCAAGAGTAGAAGTAAGAATGACGGCAGCAGCAGGAGAAACCAAAAACAAAGAAAGAAAGAAACAAAAACAAAGAAAAAAGAGAGAGAAATGATGAGAAGAAAACAATAAAAAAAGAAAGCAAGAAAAGAAAAAATAAACACTTTGACCAAAAGAATATGCGCAGGTTCAGTTTAGGACGCTGATATGGAAAAGCTCTTTGGAGTCATAAGGAAGTGGGTGTTCATTAGCGCTGGGGCCGGAGGCAGAGGCGCTCCTCACCTCATTAAAAAGCAGGAAGCAGCTGAAGGAGCCCCTGCTGAGGCTGGAACCGCGGCTGAGGCTGGAACCACGGCTGATGGTGGAGCTTGGGCTGCCCTGGGGGTTCTGCTGAGGGAGAGACACGCGACGCTGCACGGCTCCGTTACGACGCACCTCCAGGATGCTGTCACGTGCACCTGTGGTGAAGAGGGAAGAAAGAGACTGATACTAAGGAACATTATGTTTACATAGTCTTTTGTTTGCTAAACTGAAACACCTATAGGAAAAGGCCTGCTTATATCACATCAAATGATATGTTCCTCCGTACAGCCCATATACATACTGGAACTCAACCTGGAACAGCTTTTGTTGAGTAACTGCAGATAATATGTTTATATAGAAACTACAAGACAAGGAGAAGGCTAGCAATGCTCGATGTGATGGCATATAATGAATCATTTGTACAAGGTGTGAATACAGCAGGTCAGAGGGATACACTAAAGTCCAAACAGCAAATCTGAAGGATTCTGAATAAGAGTCGCTCACCAGGGTTGGACAAGTACACAGATAGCCTGTGTGACTTAACCAGTATCACTGTTTTTATACTACAGTTACAGTAGGTTCTGTCAAACTATTTATAAATAGTTTATTAATTAATTTCTGATTGGACGAGAGGCATTCCATGATGTAACTCCTCTCCTAGTTACTCTCCACTGGCTCCCTATAGTGGCCAGAATTAAATTTAAATCTCTTACTTTGGCCTATAGGACACTGACTGGATCTGCTCCCTGCTATTTTAATTCAATGATCAAGATGTACATCCCCAACCGCCCATTGCAGCCTTCTGATGAGTGTCTGTTGTGTCGACCAGCCATAAACGCTAGGTCAAATTCAAGACTCTTTTCCTCAGTGGTTCCATGTTGGTGGAATGAGTTGCCCAGTGCTCTCCGTTCCTGTAATAGAGGCTTTCAAGAGGGGTCTAAAGGCATATCATGCACTTAGTTTATTAAGCGTTTCTTATGCATTATGGTTTGTATATTATTCTATTGTTTATATTCATTAGGTTATTTATTGATAGAATTGACCTCGTTGTTTATTATTACTATTCTCCTTAATGTAGTCTTAGCAACTTTTTAAATTGTTACTGTTAAATTTAACTATTGTATTGTTGTTATTTGTATGTCGCTTTGGACAAAAGCGTCTGCCATATCCCATAACCATAACCATGACTGGGGATATCCCAGGACACCCCACTCTGTCTCTTCACCATAAGCAATCACTCTGAATTTTGCATTGAAGGAGGATGAATAAACAAAAATGTTTTTAACCCTTAAAGGTGTAGGTTTTTGAACATTCTAAGTTCCGCAACAATTGAAGGTTCTAAAATTCTATGTTGAATTCAATGAACCCAGATATTCTTTAGAATGTTAATTTCCCAACATTCCCGTCACACCGGTGTGACGGTACTCCTTTAAGGGTTCCTGCATAGTTAAGTAGAACTGTTTGAGCAAAAGCATTATGGCACCCGTGGTATATCCCTTACCAACCCCACACTCACTCGCCATATAACTTAAATGCGTGCTGACAGTCTTTAAGTGCGTATGAGCATAATGGAACCCTGATTCTGTCTAAGGCAGCGATGTGCTGTGAGTGTGAGAGAGAGTGTGTGTGTGAGTGTGAGAGAGAGAGGGTGTGAGAGTGAGAGTGCAGATGGCCACTTACAGCACCATAGCCAGCCGTTGTGCACCTGCAGAGACTGGAGACGGTCACAGGACAGGCGGAAGTGTTTGCGCACCTGCAGCGTGGACACGTCCCACACTATGACCGTGCCCTCGGCGCTGCACGAGTACGCCACCAGCTGGCTGAGAGTAGAACAGACACAAACAGTTCCATTTCTAGCTCCTGAGGAGGCGTTATTCAGTAGCATCATACAGTACAGTACAGATGTACATTCATCAATCTGCTCCCCCAGGATCGACCTCTTGACCTCTTGACCTTAGTCCATCTACAACAGGGAAGTAGGACTAAGAGGATGCAATACAATGGATCTTTGCATACCATACAGTAAATCTACCCCTTATTACTAAATTTGATTTCTGATAGCAGCAAAAGTCTTCTAATGATACTACGTTAAGTGAGCAGCTTCAGAATGCTATATGTCTATTATATCTTTGTATGTTTGAAAAGGCACGTGTGTTGAAAGCAGAGAGGGCGTGTGTTTGTTCAGTGTTCATTACACTGAAATACAAACACGTGGAGGAAGGAAATGGCCTTTTGTCAGTGCGAGAGGTGTGGATATCACAAAAAAGTTCAGGCTGTCAGAATTGAGTCACAATATGCTGGAAATAACTGAGAAGTTTGCAAGTATTTATTACTGACTTCACTAGGGTGAACAAGAGTTATGCTGATGGAAAAGTCTCATTTAGTGCTAATTTAATGTCACTATATGAGGATTAAAACATGGGTTGATCATTACTTCATGCAGAAGTTAGACAATCCCCTCAATGCTCAGGAAAATGCTGTGATATAAAGCATGTCAATCACAAGTCTCACAAGAAATCATGACTTTTAATTTAAATGTCAGGCAATGTGCAAAGTCTAAAGTCTAACCGAAGCTAATTTGATAATGATGGAAAATCTATTTGCTAATTTCATACCACAAGCAAGATCCTAAACAAACCTCAGTGAGGCAGCTGAAAGCTCTCACACGCCACATCATGGCTTTAGTTCATGCACAAGGACTTTGCTCCTTGACTGATTTTGCATTTTGCTAAGCATTTAAATAAGGACTCGCTGTTTTAAAATATCAAATATCACACATAGTACACACACTAATCATTACTAAGGTCTTTTTGTGTGTCAGATGGGCTGGTTTTGATTCTGGTAACTTCCACATAGTAGGTAACCTTATGTCAACATTTCAAGCCTTAGAAGAATGGGTTATTCCCAGATGACTACATCCCAATGGACATTTTCCCCTTAGTATAACAAAAAACAGTCCTTTGTGCGTCACTGCTGTGATTACTTGCGTCACCTGTACTTGTCGGCGCGCTCCTCCAGGGCCAGGCCAGTGACCTCGCTGCGGTGCTCGGTCAGCTGCTTGTTGCAGGACATGCTGCGTGGGTTAATGATGTAGATGACCGAGTCCTGCGAGCCGATCCACAGCTGCTGCTGATTAACTCCCAGCATGCAGTTCTGGAAAAAGAAGAATGACCGTTGGTGTTTTTTTTTAAGTGCATTTGAAGTGTAATGACAGGTACTGACCAGGAGGTCGCAGCAGAGACCTCAGATCTCAAGGGTGGGTCAGGAATCAGGATAGAAAAAGAAAGAGGAAAAACAGCACGTGTGCCAAAAACTCTACGGCAGGAATTTTGCCTCATATCTATTTGTTGTCAATAAGATTAGATTCAATCTCTTCACTGGCAGCTTAAGTAGAAATGATAAACTTTGGTGTTTTGTGTTTATCGGTCATGAGTGAGTGCAAAATGATAATTTCCTAGTCTGTAAGCAAGACCACTAAAGCAGTGCTTTTGGATCCAGAGACCTATGTCATGCTATTTGGAACTACAGGTTTACAGGCTAGAGGTTAATGCCAATGGAAAATATTATAAACGATGTTGACTGTGATGTGTGCTTTCCCATCTTGGTTTCAGCCATCCTCACCAGTTGAGACGAGCCCACTTGGACTGAATTCTGCTGCATGGACCAGCTGGCTGCATCAAACACCACCACCTTCCCATCGCTCAGCGCACACCACAGCTTGGGGTTTCCACCACCGTCCGTGCCCGACACACCCAGCTGCCCTGAAACCAGAGGTGCCACAGTCAGCCCTACCACCAGCCTACACACGCCACCCTCACAAATAAAGCACTTTAGGCTTACTACTACAAACAAACAAACACCCCCAATGTAGTCTTCAGTTTTCAAAGCGAATAATTCGGTAAAGTTTAATAACATTCATTTGTTTTATGTGAAAAGTGAAAAGTGAAAAGTAGTCCTGAAAAGTAGTCCTGTATATGTATATTTGCAAAGTAGTGTATTTGAAATACACATATTGTATATTCCCATCTAGTGTTCAGTGATTAATGTGGTAATGTTTTCCAGTTTACCAATGTGGGCATTTGTTTTTATGAAGAAGCCCAGGCTTTGTGGATCAAAGACAGTGTGTCTGGCTGGCAGTCTGTCTTACTCACGCTTTCAGTTTACTGCGCCTACAGGGGAGGCCCAAACCCCTCTGATGTGTCACATCCTGTCTTTCTTTCACAAGAGAGGGGAAAAATAGTCTAGGAGCAACCTGGGTACATGCCAAGTGCCCAATGGAAAATGCGTGGCCTACATTCGGGCTATTGGATTGAAAAGGGGGCTCTGTTTTTAGTGAACGCCATGACCAATGCTACTGGGTCAGTTTGAGGCCCCGGTGTGTTGGCCATGTGATTCGCTAATGGAATAGAGACGAGCCAATGAGGGGCCAGGACTGACATGCCACTCGTGTAACGGACGGACTGCTCGGAGGTGGCTGAAGTGTTGCCTTGTTTGCCCTCCACTTGTGGTGTGAGGTAACTGGACACAGAGGCTCTTCTCACTGTGCCTGGAGCTCTGGTGCAAACGGCCTCACAACGAGACATTGAGGAGGCCAACAGTACCTCTGTGAGTGACACGTTTGAATGAGAGTGTCTCGTGCCTGTTTGTGTAAGTGACGTAGCTCTGTTTGCTCTGGCCTGGGAAAACGCCTTTAATGAGATTTACAGTGATGTTTTCAACACCACACTAAAACAGCAAGAGGCGACTTGGAAGTTTTTGTTTCTGTTGAAACAGCTATCACTACTAATGTGAGAATGTGTGTCTCTTTCGCTGGAAATGATTAGTACTACAGCAGATTGCAAAACCTTTGTGTTCACATATGTCCATAGTTCAAAGGGGTAATTATAAATCAGATACTACACAAGATAATGCGGCTAAAAGTTCTTGAGTGTCGGAAGATTTAAGGAAGTGAGTTGTCAAAAGAGCAGACAGTTCAACTATTTTTTTTAAGGCCAGCAGTGTCCTGTGGTTGCCTCTGCTGAGTATGCTTTGACGCTGTCAATTACCGTACGTGGATGTGTTTTCGGGTGACTGTAAGGCTAAGACATAGGATACCAGAGTAGGGTTACCAGGGCAACACTTCAAGCCAGCACTGCATTACACTACCCAGGTGCAAGCCTGCAGAACAGGTCTAACTTGGTTAAATGCCCTAAATGAAGGCATTTATTGAGGTTGAGTGTTACACACTTTAAATGCCCGCTAGTCTCCTCTAAGAATAAACACGGTATCGGTTTCTCAACCCGATATTTCGAGAATGAAGTCGTGCCTGATTGACGTAAGAGATACAGCTGAAAGGGACAAGTCATGTGGATTTGAATGAGTCACCTGACGACTTATGAGGGAGATAATGTGTCAATCTGGCAGTCAACAACTCACCTGGAGTGTACAGCAACACGTCCACAGCGTGAGGAGAAGTCTGGTCCAGGGACGGGTTGATCTTGTGCTTCAGGGTCTCCGCAGTGGTCTTGGGGATCATCATGGGCACTAGATAAGCAACGCACACAAAGAGTTCATTACTCTATAGCGAACGGTCACTTCTACATGTGTTTCCTTCTCTGGAGCTCACAGGTGCCTTGGAATGTGTCAGTTGAGATAAGATTCAATTACTTTATTGTTATTGTGCAGCGGTGATAACACATCAGAATAGTTTCCATCAAACAACAGCACAAACAGTAGTATATTGCCATAAAATAATGTTGGACAACTGTACATGTAAATAAAGAGTACAGTATATGTGTACAGAATGAGCTATGAGATCATTTTTATTCCCAGTAGCATATTGACATTGCAGTGATGACTGTGGTGGTGATGGACGCCAGGAGAGATACCGTAGCTGTGTAATGTGTATTGTTGTATGGGCTGGTTGTGTCTCAGGTGTCATGTATGGTGCCTTGCCTTCCAGTTTCATCTTGTCAAAGTAAGCCAGTTTAGAGGCAGCGTAGATGGCCTTCTGTGACTGGAGGCAGCCCACCACAGCGTCCATCAGAAGGGCATTGGTCAAAGCCTGCTGCATGTACTGGGGGTCCTGGGAAAAACAGACAACAAAGGGACTTTGTCTTCATTGTATCTGACACCATTTCGGTTCAAACGTCTGGACACAATTCTCCTTATCTTTCAGTCTGTCCATAGAACGGTCTAATTATTCACCCATCTCTCCAACTGTCCCTATTTATGCAGAAATGCCATCATCTCAAACACAGTCTCTTCTGCTTTGATTCTATGCCTTTTTTCCCCGCAAACAATTTTAGCAGTTTAGCCAGGCTGCTCCACTCACTTATGTATCTGTCTGCTGGTGTTCAGTTGTGGCTAGGTGTGGCAGATTTCAATTGAAAACACATAGAAAGTGATTAAATATGCCACCAAACGTTGTGTTTGGCATGACTGATGGAAATGCCTTTGTCTTTGGCATGTTGGTGATGGAGAGATAAAACACTGGACCGACTTTGGGCCGTAACTTGTTGCCTTTGGCACGATGACACTGTTTTGCTTCCCCTTGTTTATATGCTGTCAAGGTCTTGAATTAACAAGTAATGGCCTTCATATTTGTGTTATTATTTCAGTTAGAAGTAACACGGTAAAAGGGAAATGTCAACGAACGGAATTCTCAGGGTACCACCCTGTATTTTTCCATTTTTCCGTTTCACTTTTGCATTGCTTTTATGACTGTGTCCAGTTTTTCAGTGATACCTTTTAACATTTCAATTCAAAACAAACAATTCATTCCTGTGACACCTACAGTCTCTTTCAATGTTCCCTTAGTCTGTATCACAAGAACAATCAGTTCACGGTCACTCTTCACCACAGTCACTGGACATTTGTCATGAACAGGCTTCTCTCCTGGGAACACTCAAAATAGATGGGAGGCTATTTTATCCACATTTTGAACAATACCTCAGCCACTGAACCGCTTTCACATTCCTTCCTGGCCGAAATCATAGGTTATGAATGTAAGAACAAAGCGTTAGCACAGGCCATCTGAGAGTCTGACGTTTGACCTCTGACCTCTCGTACTGTAAAGGCCATTGAACAGTTTCAATAGGGTTTGCACCTTGTGCTCATCGGCCATCTTCCTCCCAGCCCACATCTCCTTGATCATGATCGCCCAGAGGTCACACTCGGACTTCAGATTGGCCTCGAACATCTCCTTCCTCAACGAGCTCTTGATCTTCAACGAGGGGATACGCAGGAGAAGGAAAGGAGCGGACGAGATCCTCACTTCCTGAAACGGGAATTCAAAATGCATCAACAACATATGCACACATTAAGAACACATTATTTTATTGTTTACTTGTCTTTTTTCATGCTTTATGTGATGTATAAAGATCAAATATTTCGAAGACCAAGGAAATATTTAAAAAGGGGGTAACTCATCATGAGATAATCCAATGAGCCATTCATGCCTTGTTTATGAGAGGCGAGTAGCGATGGGGTATGTTCACTGTCACTGTTTAAAGGTTAGAGTTAAAATGAGACGCTGCACTAAGTACAGCCTGCAGCCTTCCCTAATCTGCTCAGTAGACTAAAACTGATATTTCTGGTTTTAGTTGGTGGAGTTATGATATAACTTTGTGCAGTGCCCCCAAGAACCATTGGATCTCAAGGCCTTCCCTTTTCTCAAACTAAACTGAAGTTCTCATTTTGTTGATGAAAATGTTAATCTGTCAGATTCCCTCTAAATGACTCTGTCTTGAGGGGGAGCAGTGGAGCGTGTGGCTGCAGCGTCCGTACCACGCTCAGGTCCAAGTGCCCACGGGGACCCAAGTTCTAATCCAACCCACGGACATTTCCCAGTCCCACTCCATCTCCACCCCACTCACTTCCTGTCACTCTTCACTGTCCCGTCTGATCCTACTTGATCCTATCCTGATGTCCTCCGTCACCTTCACTCACAGACAATTGGCTGCCATTTCTTACATGCCATCACAGCTGGCCCACTGAGGTTTGCACTACCTTTAAAAACTACAGCAAGGAGTGTGAGAACTCAGCATGATACAAATGTCATATGGTCATGCCATATGCTTTATGTTCTTATATTGTATGCTATGCTTTATGATCTTATATTGTATGCTATGCTTTATGATCTTATAATGTATGCTATGCTTTATGTTTTTATATTGTATGCTATGCTTTATGTTCATAAATGTATGCTATGCTTTATGTTCTTATATTGTATGCTATGCTTTATGATCTTATATTGTATGCTATGCTTTATGTTCTTATATTCTATGCTATGCTTTATGATCTTATATTGTATGCTATGCTTGTATGCTATGCTTTATGTTCTTATATTGTATGCTATGCTTTATGATCTTATATTGTATGCTTTCTTTTCCATCTAGAGGAGTGTTTCTGAAACTTTTTCAGACGAAGGACCACTAACCAATAAAAAAGAAACGCACGGACCATCTAGCTGAAAAAAAAAAGATTAGACCTACTTCAACAGTAGGCTATAGGGCAATTCCATGGAAAATTACATTTTTGTAACATCCATAAGGCCAATAAAATGTGATGGTATGGTATGATGTGAATGATTACATGAAATTTGAGCATTTGCTATTTTTGTCTGATGAATGTAAATGAGAAAAAATGCACAAAAAATGTATGTTATCATTCACATCATACAAATGCCAAGGCATTTCACTGGCGTTATGGATGTGACAAAAAGTCCATTTTCCATGGAATTGCCCTATATTAGCCTACACAATAGGCCTACCTACTAAACCACCTTGCTTATTGTCTTTGCACTTTGCTTATTGTGTCAGTGGATTCATATGATTTAAACTGGCATATATTACATAGACAGTGTTGCAGAACTGTTTGGATTTACATACAAGTTGGTTGAATATTGCAAACAACTCATCTATATTATATTTTACCACGTCTGCTCGCGGACCACTTGGGATAGCTTGCGGGCCACCAGTGGTCCCCGGACCACACTTTGAGAAACACTGACCTGGAGGTTCACCCACTCACCTCAATGTCTCTGAACTTGGTGATCTCCACATAGCCCGGCCGCCCATCGGTCAACAGGAAGAGGCGGCGCTGGGTCATGGCGATCTTGCCCACGCCGTGGCTGGTCTTGACCGAGGACGAAAGCTTGTAGACGCACTCATTGGTCTCCAGGTGCTCCAGGACAGCAGTGGGCAGGTCCACGTCCTGGGCCTCGGCCTCTGTCTCCTTCCAGATGGTGTAGAAGAAGCGGAAGACCTCGGGGTCCACCTGCTTTTGCTGACCTGTTGGGGTGTTTGGGAATCCGGGGTCATGACTGAAAACGGCTGAGGCCCATAACCAGGCCTCTAGTGTTTCTCATTTTGAAATGGAGCAAGTCAATAAACTAAGATTCATGCAAGTAAAAAGTACAATATCAAGTGAATCCAAGGGTTTTAAAAATAGGTAAACTATATACCAAATGTAGGTCAGTGGTGAAAGTTATAAAACTCTTAGTTTTGGCACACGGAGGGCTACTGCATGTTTCTCTCATTAGTTCAGACCTACAACAGACCAGGCTGCAACTGTGAGTAAAAACTTCAACATTCAGCATTCACTTCAGCATAACCTTGTCAGACCAGGAACAGGCTTAATCCATGTCCGCACCACTGTACTACAGCACAGCCCATTACTAACACAAAGGTTAAGTCGCTTGTTGACATGCTTTTTTAAAACAAACTGAAGCAGAACACATTCCTGTGACCTGTTTGGAGGGCAGTCTATGTATGACCGGTGGTGAACCGTGCAAGCCACCAAATGCAAATGCTAGGGTAATTATTAACTAGCTTCTAGCAAGCATTGTCCAATGTTGTACGCACAGGCAGAAAGAAGGGCAGTCCAGAGGCTAAATGAAAACTGCTTGACAGTTGAAAAGCAAACAGGAGTAGTATACGTTTGAATCAGATATGCAAGTCCAGCAGTGCGCACACCAAAGCCATACACCCACAAGACGTACAGAGAAACAGAGTCAGACTGAACGGCGATGGGCAAAGCACACTCTGCAGCCTATGCAGGCTATGCTTACCATCTAGACCGGAATCAATGTAAAAAATAGACTGGGAAGAAGCCTTCACCGCAGTTTCCACACCTTGCCAACCCAAGCCAGGCTTACAAGTCTCTAGCGGAGGAAGTGAGGGGGGGGTCACTCACACATAGCAACTACAGTCACACACAAACATACCAGACTTAAGGCTCTCACACTTGATTGGTAAAAGTTAAATAATCAATAACACAGAGCTTCAATATGGGAGAGGTTTCAGGGGATGGCCCTAAAACGCACAGCAAAGCATGGGAATGTTAGGATCTGTGTTAGTCTGACTGCATTGAGAGCCTTATTATTTAAGGAATGAAGTTAATTCATTAATTCAATGTATTCTAAATACTTAAAGCAAACAGGCAATCACATTGTCCTGACAATAAAGGAGAATGATTCACTTGAGCGCCCCTCTTTGTTGGCCGATGAGACAGTAGAGCCCTTTGTTCTGAGACACAGCGGCTCTTCACTTACCCACAGTGAGGGCATCAAATAGCCTGTGGATGGTGTTCAGGTCCTTCACAATGCCCGACTCCTGGATGCGGCGCACAAAGTCGTCGCGCTGAAGGTGCGTCCGCGGCAGCTGGAATTTCTTGATGGTGGCGAAGTTGTCGGGGCGCGCCCGCTCGCCCTCGTGGTCCCTCTTGGAGCGGCTGATGAGCCGCGCAAGCTCCGGCCGCCGTTCGGCCTGGCCACGCTCGTCCGCCGCCAGCGAGTCCACCAGCGCCCGGACCAGCTCGACCGGGAAGATGTCCGTGTCCGTCTTGTGGAGGTTCTGAAAGTCGCCCAGTGCGTCCAGACGCTTGCCGGCCACGTAGCTGACGAAGCCGCGCATGTAGTGGTAGCGGGCCAGTAGGGACGAGTCCTCTGGACCCAAGCAGGACATGGCCTTCCCCAGCTGACTGATCATGTCCGAGTAGTAGTTCTGAACGTACACGTAGGAGAGTGGTGGAGGAAACTCAGGGAGCCGGAAGGTCTTAATGGGTTTCTGAGGAGCCTTCACTTCTGGTATGAACAGAGAAACCCACGATGAAGAAAGGTGTCATCAACATCATTGTAAACACATCATGTCAATCATGTGTCAATCATGTGAATTAAACAATCATAAACTATATCGTATACAATAGTGCAAGCTGTATCTACTACATAAGAATCTAACAAGTATCTCTAAATGAGGGACTTTTTTGCTACCTCCATTCAAGGTGACTTTCTTGAGGGAGGTCTTTCTGACACTGTCCATGGGAGCTCGCTCTGCTAAATTGGGCAAACTCATGCCTAATTTCCTACTAAGGCGGTTCTCTGGAGTAGTGCATTTTCGAGCCATCTCCTGCATGTTGGGCCTCCGAGGTACATCCATCATGGTCCTTAGTCTGAGAGGGAGACAAACCACTGGAGTCACTGACCATTATAAGCCGTTAGACTGTAACATGAGAATTGTACTTTTTATTGATTTACTTGTGGATGTCTGATCTTGTGTTCAGTTCCATGCGAGAGAAAGAGTCCATCTTCTTATTCAGACGATCTCGCAGAAAGGAATGGAAGATGTGGGTGTCCAAAACCTTTGAGACCAGAAAGTGAAAGTGTAGTTAAGTGCAAAAACGTAAAAATAAATGTCACATGTTTGAATGTAAGGACCCCTTCAAACACCACAACTACATATTTAACTGATAGTACCTTCTTGTAAAACGTCTGATCAGCTGGTTCTCTGCATTTTAAGAACTCCTCGCTGTTGAAGACTCTGTGTTCATAGTTAAGATGATCATGTACATCTCTAATTAAAAAAAGAAAAGAAATGAGTTTGACACCTGAACCAAACCACTTTGGCAGTTACAGTATTCACTCCAATTTAAGGTAGGGGATTATGGAGTGTAAGGTGTTATGAGGTGTAATCGGTCTGTATCAGACGTTAGATATCGATCATTTGCCTTTCCTTTAACATCACAAATGAGCTATATACCTACTGAACTAACTAATATCTCCATATATCAGAACATATCCCAAAATCACAATATACATCAAAAATAAAACAGGATTCTGCCTCTAGAACTATGATTAAATGAAATGTTATCTTTGCTTACTCATTATAAACTATTAATCACAAGACATTCATAAAGCAGCTAATGGGAAATGTATCAATTTAATCACACATTCCGATGTATGGCTGACACAGGAAGTCTGTATTTAACCTGAAGATGTTGACGATCAGCTCCAGAGTGATCCTCTGAATCTCAGTGTTGAGTGTGTGCTGCCACTGTCTCCTCTGGGCGCGCAGGTCATTCACGTCAGTGCCCGCACCCAATCGACACACTTCCAGGTCGTAGTGTATCTGCAAGCCCTCCACCCTGCAAACATAAAGGCTTGTGCATAGTTATCGGGTCACTTGCACAGGGGCAACTGGAAAAACTTGTCTACGACTGGTCTGTACCACTGCATTGTCACTATCCCCACGGGGAACAGAGTGGATACTAACAAAGCCCTGAACCTCAAACTGAATGAATGAGCCAAAAACACATTACATAACTTGTGTCCACTGCCTGTTTATTTCCAATGTCAACTGTTTAAGCAAAAGATTCTCTATTCCGGGGTGAGCTATTTTGCCTCTTTAAACAATGAGAGTGTCCAAGTCTTTTAGTTAAGAGCACAGTGTCTGGTTTGGTGCATACCGTCTTGTGAAGCACTCCCTGGCAGCCCAGGGCGTCTCTGGCAGGCCATGGTGGTCTGCACTGGAGGACGATACTATCCCCTCATCGATGTGGATGAGAATCAGGTCATCTGTTTCCTGTCGGGTCACCGAAAGATCACACAGTCAGACACCCATCATAACTTCATAGCAAACAATTCTGTAGAAAACAGGATCGGTACAGCAAAACAGACTTAAAGATCTCAGATAATCCCCTAACGGACACACAATCGTGCATGTCCAGATCCTTTTCCTGTCCCTGATTGGCTGAGTTTACTGGGTTCATTTAGCCAAGGCGATCAAACTCACAATCTGAAGGAAGCACAGCACAAGATGGAGTGACCGATTAACCGAGCAAAGCTGGTGGCTGGTTGCATTGGCCAAAAAGGGTGCACATACCGCAGCCACTTCCTCGAAGTGTTGCGCGTGGCAGCCCATGAGGTAGGAGGTGGGCGCCATAAGGAAGTCGAGCATCTGGTGGGAGAGGATGGGCACGAAGGGGTGCTGCCAGTGGAGCGGGTGGATGAAGCGCATGAAGCACTCGGCCACCAGGGTGAGGCGCGCCCAGTCCGAGGACACAAACACCACCCGCTGCTCCATCAGGATGCTGGTGATGATCTATGGGCCAGATGGGGAACAAATTTAACTACAAATACATTTAACACTGATAACAGTTGGCTTGTTAGATATCTGATGTACCGTGTCAATATATTTAGCTACATCCTGCTGTGAGAGCTGTTTTACTTTTTTGTGGGTTTCTGACCCAGATAACAAAACGGCAGAGTGAGTAGATTGGTAAGTATTATATACCACAAAAAACAGCAGACTGGGCCTTAGAAACCTGATTAAAGATATTAGGTCTACAGGAGGGAAGATGCTGGTAGAGGTCAGGTCAGGAGAGGCTATTTTCCCAAGGATTTGTGGGGAGACTCCTCTTGACAGGAGGCCAAGGGTGGACTGAAGTGAAAGTAACTTGTAATTGTTCTCTAGGCCCACTTTCACTTTAAAGGGATGCATCTGTTGTTCATTAGAATGCCTTTGGAGTTTGTCACAGCACAGTCAAACTAACATGTATCCCATTATTCTAATCACATGAAAGAGGCTAAAATAGTACTGGACTGGGTAAGCAGTTGCATGAAATACGGTAAACCAGGGTACATTTCAACAGTACATGACAGATGCCAGATACAGTATGTGCCATCAGATTCATTAAAACTACTGTATCCAGACCAACTGAAGAGTTTTATTAAATGGCCAGTGTTCCTTTCCTGGGCTCACCTCCAGGAGTTGCTGCGGCCTGAAGCACAAGAAAGGTAGATGAAGGTCCAGGTCAACGGCCGGTCGCTCCTTATCCTCGCGAGAAGGGAGGAAGATCTGAAGCGGTCGGAGACTAAACACCTGAACACAGCCGAGCAGGCAAACAGACACACCGTACACAAAAACATTTCCTATAATTCAGTCATTTCATTTCAGTTGAACTCACAAATGCTAGCTTACCATTCAGTCACTCTGGAACAGATTCCTATACATGAATTAAGCCTAATCCTAGACTAAAATAAAACTTCAATGAAAATCTCCAAGCTAAAACTAGGCTTAATCCACGTATGAAAAACAGGCCTGAGTTCTGAGTTGAATGCATCTGAATGCATTCTGAGATTCATGGCATAGGAAAAATAACACACTAGTAACTCAGCTGAGTCAGCTGAAAGCTATTGTGAAGGCACTGGCTAAAGCTGCTATTAAATGAGAGCAAAACCGACTTTTGTGTCTCTTTCTCATAGCTCATGCTGTGGGGCCACACTAGCGAAAGCTTACCACATGAAGCTGCCCAGGTGGAGGGATGGGCACGAGTGCCAGTTTGGCTGTGAACTCCTTCACCCTCTCCTCAAAGTCCACCATTCGGCAAGTCCGCAACTGAATCAGGAGGCTGGTGGTACAGGTTCACATGACAAAAGCAAAGAACCTCAGTGAGCTGTATAATAACTTTAGAGAACCAGCAGGAATCAAAGCAAAGAACCTCAGTGAGCTGTATAATAACTTTAGAGAACCAGCAGGAAATGACGAACTGAGAGAGAGACAGGGAGAGAGCAGTGGGGGCGACCTACCATGACAGACAGTCCCTCAGGGCATTGTAATAAGGGTACTTGGAAATGACACAGATGGCGTATGTTGTGTAGAGTCTGGGCCCTTTGGGAGATGTCCAGTGACCATTTTGATGTCCATGTCCATCTTGAGAAGCCTGAAGTAGGATAGATCAAATGAAACCTGTAATTCTGCACTATACCATAGATGCTGACAGAATGTCATGTGTGCAGTGATGTGTGATATGTACTGATGTGATGTAAGTCTGTCCCTCTATGGGGCCCTTACGCCACAAACTTGGGGAAGAGAATTACGGACGTAACTGAGTCAGCAACCTAACGATGGTCACTTCTCCTGTGGTTAGTCAAGGACAAGCATTTCCTCACAGCTATGAGACGGCAACTTAGCAGTTAAACGATTTTCAAATAGGTTTACTTTTCTCTAAATATGTCTACTAAAGCAAAGTAAATGGTCATACATTTGAAGATATAAATGCACGGCTCTAACTATCTATTACACCGTTGTCAAAAGCTATTCGCTATGCACACTACACTCTACTGAAATTCTCAAAAATGCAAAAATTTGTTTCACAGGGTTTGGCCCAAAGGGTGTTGACACTGGTGTGGTGTATCAACTAAAGAAATGAACCATACAAATCATGGTAATATAAACACACAAAATATATAAAATATACAAAATCCTCAGAAGGCCATTGAGCATATAGACTCCCTTTGTAAATATCCAAAGTGCAAATAAGCACAGTTAAAATAGTTTTAGGCCTGTCAATATGCTGATGTGCCACAGTGACGCAGGTACAAAATTCTCACCGTACCAGCTTACTACACCATTCACCCATCACGGAATGCAGAAGCATCTACAACTTTCATTTGGACATAATTCTCGCTTAGAACTTAGAAAAAGTGGATTTTAGCTAAGGTTTGCACACACTAGCAGACGTCCTACACTTTTCTGGAATGCAGACATTGTGCTCTGAGCCCCAGAGTCAGGGGGTTTGCCCAAATATAAAACAGCTGCGGAGCAGCTGTGGACTCATATCAGAGCAGGCCTACAATCTGGATTATCAGGCCTATATCTAGGGCAGTGGTTCCTCAGCGGTGTACCGTGGATTTTGAGGAACCCAATGCTTTTTTTGTACAGGCTTGTGAAATACACTAGATGGGAATAATAGAAGGGCTTTAAATGCAGTTAGAGATTTACAACTTTTTTTTAATCTGGTCTTTAGTAGGCTATCATTCTCAGTTTGATTTCATGATGTGAAGCTTAGATCCATCAAGCAAATCATTCTAGGCAAGCTTGCCACAATAGCTTTTTAGATAGATATATCGCAATTGCTAGATTTAGCAACTTTTTCACCTGCCTGGTTGAGCAAGAGCAAGAATCTAGTGCCAATTCTGAGGACTCTCACACCCTTTCCCCATTGTTGTGCAACCTTTCCCGATCTGTGAATATTGTCATAACTTGCAATTTCTGTGCTCAGCTTATGCACACTCTCTATGTAATAGACAAAATATGGGCATATGAGAATGAACATCCCTGGTAACAGCCTATAATAATGTGTGACATTCAACATAATCAGTCACCAGAAGTCGGTGTGCCTTGGCATTTTGGTTTGACATTTAGTGTGCCTTAGCCCAAAAAAAGGTTGAGAGTCTCTGATCTAGGGTATAATGTCGAATCGACAGGTGGTTTATCATAGCTCAGACAAAAGAAGTGACAGAGGCACAACACTGTTTAACAATAATGTTGTCCTAATGTTTGCAAAGAAGTTACTGAGATTCGTACTTACTTACTGACAAACTACAATCTAAACAAATTACAGCTGAAATCAGAAAAACAATTTATCACCATCACTCATCTCTTTTTTCACACAAAACCAGCTTTCCCACTAGATAGTGGTTTACTTGCAGTTGGAATCTTTGAATACAATCAAACTATCATATGCAGATCAAGTGTCAGATTTCCAACTTACAAACATTTCCTCACATCCCGAGGTTAGCAGATTTGCCTTTATGGCTGCAGCAGGAGCATGGTCATGCTAAGCGTTAGCATTTATTAGCATACCCACCTGTATGTGTCTGTGGTACTGCACCACTACCCCATGCGTCCGGTTCCCAAACACGTCTGTGAACACCAGGAAGTGGTAAGAGTCCTCTTTGCACTCCTCGGATATTTTAAGGCCCTCTGCATAAAAAGGAGAACATAATATTTAAATCACCTGAGATAGTCCCCAAAGGTTATGAGTGCACATTGCGTTGGGTGAATTTCCGGTAGTGGTGGTGGTGCGTCACCTGGAAAACACAGCTGGGGCAAAGCGATGAGGTCAATGTCCTTGGGGACGCTGACATCCTCCGTGGTGGCGGCGACAACAGTGGTGGCAGGGGGCTCCCCGTCGCCCTTTGCCAATTCCCTGGAGGGTGTGGTGACCCTGTCACGCTTCTTCTTCATGAATGAACGCCTCTTCTGGATGCGGCTGAAGGCCGGCGCATGGCCAGGACTGTCGCTGGAGCTCTCCTTGCTGACGAAGGGTGGCGCATGCACCTGCAGCACTTCAGGGTCCAGCAGGGGGAGGTCTTTGTACCGAGCCTGAACAGTACAGAAATTAAAGGACATTATTCACTGAGACTTCTACTTGATCTTTAAAAGTTAATTGTTTCAATGCATTTTACATAACCAAAGTCCTGAAACCCCTAGGGTAAGCACAAAGGTGGTTGCTTGGAAACCATTCAGGAACAGTTTGAGACAACTGTGATCAGGAAACAAACCTGACCAGAGCCCAGCTAAAAAGGTGGACCCATCTGCCTAACACACTTTGCCCAAGACCTCTACCTATAAGCAAGGTTTTACACATAAATGATGTTTGAAGATATGTAAATAAATGCATCGAGGCTCTTTAAGATTGATAGATTAGCAGGTACATTACAATGGTTATGGGTTCCCTTGACAAGAGGTTAACTAGCCTATGTTCAGTATACAAAGTTAAATTAATCTAGAGTTCAGTCATTTCCTTTCTATTTAGCAGTTCTACCTTTAACACACAGGGAAATCTGCTGTATAAAGGACTTTGACAGATAAGGAAATCCAGCTCTTCTAAACATAAGGTGCATCATACTCCAACAGACCCAATCAATACCAATCCCAGTCATGTGCTTACCTGAAGGAGCTGTTTGAGTTTGTCCCCTGCTGCTCCAACAACCACACAGGCCTCCACAAATCCTGAGGGGATGTTATCCGCCATCTGGACCTCGTGAGTCGCACGTTTTGGTGGAACAGTTCAAACGTGCTCAGTATCTCTGAGCTCGCCTACTGTATGTGCCTTCACAGTGCTGGTGATAGGCGTACACATGCAGATGATATCCTGTGCCTCCCTCCACTTCTGCTTCTTCTTTTGAACGCACCACAGTTTCTAAACATTGCCATGCACTTAAAGGAGGTGCTCCAAGACCATGAACCTGTTTGGATACAGAGAAAGAGAGAGAGTATTGATATTGGGAAACTCTGATAATCATCATTGAGGGGAAATGCTAGTCTATGCACGTCGTCTTGCTGTGGAGGACGACAGAGGATGACTCATTGGCAGAAAAAAGTGATATCACAGACCAGATGTTACAACACAGTCACTGAAGTGTTAAACCACAATCTAAAAACGGGTGTTGAGTTAGCAGATGTCTACCGTAAACCACAGGAAATGAAGAAGATTCACATTCACATTCTCTGACTAAAAAATAATTCATTTGTATGTCTCGGAATAAATCCGAAATAAAGCAAAAACCTACATCTGTATAAGTATTAGTTTAGTTAAATTCGACATAGATCCCAAGTGTAAAGTCAGGTCAATAGGCCTACAGACAGAGGTGGGCGCAAATACATCAAAAACTATTTTGTTACAAACTACAAATACTGGCTCATAATATGTAACATAATATGTAACAAATATAAAATACAAAATAGTGATGTGATAAATGTATTTAATTAAAATACATATATGCATCATAATATGTAGCAAATATAAAATACAAAATAATGATGTGATAAATGTATTTAATTAAAATACAAGTAGTTAGTAATTTGAAAATACAAAACTACCCACACAATAATCATGGTATACCAACTTTTAAAAGAAACTACAAGACATATCATTGAAAATGAATACTATTTTCTGACTGGCTGGCAGAGGGATATAAATATTGTACTTTGGGGCTCCTATGAAGTAGATCTGGTAAAAAAAAAATTATCAGTGTCCTATATCAATGTAAATGATGACTGAACTGACAAGAAGCAGACTTTGCAACAATGAAATCAACTGTAACATAACAAACTACCCACCATCATTTCCGTAACCAATGAATGTACAGTAGGACGACATTTTTAACAGGTCGGCCTCTTTTTAAACTGAACTGCATTTCCCTTTTTGTGCTATAAATGCATGCCTATTGCCTACATACTGGCAACATGGGGGACAACCAGAATAACACCCTGTAAGATGTCCTGTATGTGTTAACTATCTGTAGGTGACTGCCATACTGACCCCATGCCAGTCCATGGCACCCCTTACCAGTCGATCCATTGCATGACAGGGGGAACTCAGAGTAGGAGAGACATACTGTACAGTAGCCTAGATTTAAACATTTGATGTGGTCCAGATAGTGCTGCCAGAAATTGAACTTATGACCTGTTTTCTGGCACTTCACCAGTTGCAACTCTGCAATTTAGATGTGCCTCACGAAAAGACACACTGTGTGGGACTGTGTGAGGCCACTGACCGACTGTAATGAATTAGGACTGGAACTGATTTTCTCAGCATGATCGAACAGGCCCTGAATAAAAAGATGCTGTCTCCGGTATCTTCCACATCTTCCCAGGCAGCCTGGCATCTATCATCTATGCACCAAATGTTCTATCAGCATTTTGTAGGTTTAACTACAAATATCACTGGTATGGTACTGGTATGGCCTAAATTATAGGCCTATCAAATTCACAAATTAAGCAACACTGTTCAAATTGTGATATATTTTAATAAAAAGGCAAGTTTATCTAGAAATGTGAAAGGGATAACTATAAAATATATTCCCTTCCAGGTCCAGTTTTGCTTAATAGCCATGAAGCAGTGCTTAACCTCCACCGAAATTTCTGAGGGACCCTGCCAGTCGTAAGCCCATCCCACTGGTACATCTGGATCCCATCAGATGGGCAGGCCTGGAGATTTTAACTTTACTGAGCAGGAATCCAAGCATCAGACCGCTGTCGGCAAGATTTGGCTAGTCCATTCTCCGTAATTACAGGGACACGCACTTTATCATCCCACGCAAAGTCCACAAAACGGTTCCAAGTCAGGCGCCGTTTGAGCCCTCGTCTATATTACTATAGGCTAACCTACTAATACCGCTGTTAGAGCCTCCTCTCCCTCTAAAGCAAAACTATATTGTTTCATGCCACTTGCAAGAAGCAGCATCAGAATCAGAGATAAGCTATAAGGTCTTCCCCCTAACTTATCACTTGTCATGTATGTGGTGAGGGAGGAGGAGATGGGAGCTTAGTTAATTATAAACAACATGAGACATTCCAGCTGGAAGGCACCGCATGACACTGATCAGAAGTCCGAAATTCAGATGGCCTGCCTACCATAGCCTACAGTGTAGCGACATCAGTCACACAATATATTAGACTAGCCTACGGTTATCGGTAGTGGACTAAGCTCATGCAGAATGTCAGTTTGATGAAAGTGAATAATGTCACTAACCAAATACTATCATATTATTAGTATACAGAAAATGCAACAATATAGCCTACCTCTTATTATAAACACTGCCCTTAATCGAAGGTTAAAAACACAGACCTGATCAAGCTAATCCAAGACGCGTGAGGCGGATGTCCTTTATAGTTACGGTCCCAGGTGAAATTTTTTGAAAATCGCTCGAACGCAATCTGATGTGAGGAGGACGTCTCAAGTCAAACTTTCTTTCAAAAGGAGGCGGGATTCGTGGAAGTGAAGTAGGCTACCCACTAGGCTACACCACTCCATCTAGGCTAGTCCTACTTCCTGTTGTAAACAACCCGGTTTATTTCATTTGTCCCTAAAATATTTCGGAAAAATTAACACATTATACCCCCACCAACTTCAATCGCTCATTGAGCTGTAACCCAATTTTCACCCCCATTCATATTTCACTAGGCTAGTGAATCAACTCTGTACGCCACCTGGTGACTGGGTGTAGAATAGGCTAGCCTAGGCATAGGCTACTTCTAGGTGAAATTGTTATAAAATATGCATAGCCTAAATTTGACAGTAGCATACATTACAGCACACATGTTTTCTAGAAGGTAGCATTTGAAACAATGCCGCAACATGCTTTTAAAATTAGCCTATAATGTTTTGAAAATATGTGCATATTTCCTAACATACAAATACAGAAAATAGTCGTCAAGACACATGTTTATAGCCAGGCCTAGGTCTACTATAGGCTACCTCTTCTGAATTTTTCTTTTCTATTTTCAACTGGTGCTGTTGTTTGTTTGTAGTTTGGGAGGAATGCACCACTTGGTAATGCTTAATGAACATGTAATATTATAGCCTATATGTAAAGGATGTAAAGGATATTTTGCATTTGCATTTGCTCCTCTATTACTTTCATAATTATTACCGGTAGGCTATATCTTTTTCTCAGTGTTCCTACACATTCTCATTCCAGGAAAGTGTTAAGAAGTCTTATTGATAGGGGCAATACTACAACCCTAAAACAGAAAAAGTTGGGACATTGTGTAAAATGTGAATAAAAACAATGTAATAATCTGAAAATCTCTTAAACTCATATTTAATTGCAAAAAGGAAACAGACAACATCAAATGCTGAAAATTACAAATTTGACTATTTCATGGAAAATATATGTTAATTTCGACTTTGATACCAGCAACATGTTTCAAAAAAAGTTGGGACGGGGTAACAAAATGCTGGAAAAGTTTTTTGGGGAGTTAATCATCTACAGACATAATATTATTAAAACATTTAGAGAATCCAGAGAAATCTTTGCAAACAAGGGATAGAGCTGAAAAACACTTTGGATGGCCGTGGTCTTTTGGACCTCAGATGGCACTGCATCAACACCAGACCTGTTTCCAGACCTGTCATTGTATGGGCTCAGGAAAACCTCTGATAACCATTGTCTATGTGCACAGTTTGATACTTAATTCAAAATCTGCAGCCAAAATTGTAACAGATAAAATTGTATTGAGACATGATACAGAAAATACCACCCTCTTATCTGGGCCTGAGCTTGTTTAAAATGGACTGAGGTAACATGGAAAAAGCTCCTGTGGTTAGACCAATCAAAGTTTGCCATTCTTTTTGGAAATCATGGACTCATCTGGGCTAAAGAGGAGAGGGCCTATCCAAGTATCCAACCTATCCAACTTGTTTTAGTGCTCAGTTCCAAACCCAACATCTATGACGGTGTGGAGGAGCATTAGTGCCTACAGCTTTTCCAGGGACTAGTACCTTGAATATTTCAGGAAAACAATGTCAAAATGAATTATGCACATATTTAAATAGTATTTCTCCATAGAGGAAGAGTCCAGGTGCTAAGATGGACTGTCTGCCGTTCAGATTTGTCAAATTAGGTGCATAATGGAATGAAAAACATGACTAAGAATACCCCAGTTGAGCAACTGAAATCTGGAAAATCCAGACCCTGGTACTGAAATCCTATATCGGGGAGTAATGGGACAACATTTCATTCTCAGAACTGTAGCAAATGGTCTCCTCAGTTCATAAACATTTACAGAATTTTGTGAATGAAGAGGTGAAGCAGCACAGTGGTAAACATGCTCCCGTCCCAACTTTTTTTTAAACATGTTGCTGGCACCAAATTCAAAATTAACATATATTTTTCATGAAATAGTCCACATTTTCATTTTCAACATTTGATATGTTGTCTATGTCCTTTTTGCTGCTAAATACAGGTTTACGTACTTGTACGAGACTTGTATATTATCACATTCTGTTTTTATTTACATTTTACACAACATCCCAACCTTTTCTGTTTTGGGGTTGTAGACTGCCAGATAACCCAGCTAACTCTAGTCACAAAAAGCAACTGGATAACATATGTGCATCATGTATAATATATTTCAAGATCGTCATGGGTTTCTTACGAAACCATTAAAGTTTTCTTATGGATTTCTGCAGCAATTATAAAGGCAAAGAATATGGTCACAAGATGGCAACATTTAGTTACATTTGCAGAAAACATTTACATCTGCAGTCCACCAGGGGGTGCCAACATCCTGATTCACAACAGGGAAAAGACCGATGTGCTAGCAGCAGTGTGACAACGTATTGGCACAAGATTACACATACACTAGAGGCTCACACCAGTCAGTCAGCCTATATCACCCTATATATTTTTTAACACGTGGACACTGAATAATAATAAAAAAAAAAACACTTAAGTTTTAGTTTCTAAGGCCCAGAGGTGGACAGTATAAGTACATTTACTTAGTTAATACTTTACTTGAGTATTAATATTTTTGGGAAAACTCCACTACATTTGAAAGACAAATACTGTACTTTTGACTCCACTACATTTGAAATATGAGCATGAAGTACTCGTTACTTTTCACCACATTTGATTCTTTAAATGCAATAATGCGATCATCTTGAAGTTAATTTTTTCAATAGTTAAATTTGAACTTGGCTGAATTGGCTGTGGTAATGATGGTGACAATAGATTTCTTATCAGAACATCCTCCATTTAGCCTGGGAGAACCCAGACAAACCTAGCAATTGAGATTCGAGAAGTGGTCTGGTGTTAACCAGGCTATCCTCCATGGCCATTGCGAAATTGGAATGAAATTTTGACAATCTGGCATTCACCACATAGCTATATCTTTAGCCTACATTATTAAACGATAAATAATCTACTCATAATGGAGTTATCTGGTTTTATATTCGGTAGTGAGAATGTTTTAGATTTGTGAACAGAGAATGAATAATGGTTTAAATTATATTATTGCATCCATTTGAACAGTTGCAAAGTTACGAAAAAAGGTAATACTTTTTTGTTGGATGTAAGGAACTAAAGGTCTCTTCAAGTCTTATGACCAACCAAAGGATTTATACCATATTAATGACCAATTAAACATTACATTACAATACATTAAAAAGGAAAAATAGGTATACTTCTGAATACGGTACTTAGGCCTAAGTATTTTTAAAAGCAAGTACCTCTGTACTTCAACTTAAGTAAAAAATCTGACTTAGCAACATTCACTTTAGTAAATAAATTGTGTACTTCGTCCACCTCTGCTAAGGCCAGCAAGTGATTGCATGTCATGTCTGCAACTTAGTGAGAGACATTCTAAATGAGTTCAGAGAGAAGTCAAAATAAAATAAACAGACAGGAAACAGTTTGGTTAAGATTCTTTAAAGGTGCATTCAATACAGTGTTTTTTTCCAATGTTTCTATATTAGAAGGCTCAAGCTTATGTACAGACTTTATATACATGTCTTATAGAAAAAAAATCCTAATATAAAATAATCAGCTTTTTAATAGCAGCAAAATGAATATTTACAACTTTGAATAACAAGGCATATAGTACACTGCAATTAGTCTGTATTTCCCCATTCATAGTTTTTTTTTTTTCCTTGAAGTAACATCCATATACATTTCCTCAAGAGAAAAATTCTGACTCCCATTTCATTCTAAGACTCAAAATGTGTAACATAATTTGTCAGTGAAGACGTGAGAGACAGTTACATTTTCCTATGATTAATAAAATAACTGAAAAAAGCAACCGGTGCATTCTTAGGACAAAAAAAGTCTGTTCAAGAAATAAAATTTTCCGCAGTGGGATTTAAAGTGTGATTTGTAAACCAGACAGACTGTAAAGACGTGAGGAAAGGGAAAAAATTGAGGTGTGATTTTTATCGCGTGTGCACACACACACACACACACACACACACACACACACACAAACATACACTGCGTGATGGACCACACAGAGACTGACACGCACATACACGCTCGCTCACTCACAACTGTATTCCAGTCGTAACCAACCCACATCCCTTGCATTAACTCTACTGTAAATATATCTCTCTGTATATATATTTTCTTTAAATAAAAGTTGAAGTGTCCATTTACCAAGAGGTCAAAAAATAAATATCCACAGTTCAGTTATTTTTTTCTTTTGCAAGATGATTTTCTAAAACTGTATGTGCAAGTTCTGTGCAATGTCAGATCTTCTGCTCGTAACACATAGAAAAACAAACAAATATTACATTCAGTACTTGACATTGTCACCTGATGGAATCAAAAGTTCTACTCCCCAAGCAAGGCCTAATTCAAATCACTCCATGTCAACATTCTGCCATCTGCAGCAAGAGTTCTGGAGCTGAATACATACTCCATTGCTTCTCAGAAACACCCAGTTTGCACTTCAAGTATTTAAAGAAAGACAGCTGTTCTCAAAAAAAAAAAAATCTATGAATACATTTCTGTAGTAACTAGAATATACCAACAACCATTCATGCATGACAATTTCACCCCAGTGTTATAAAACAAATTAACTTTACTGAGGCAGATAGCATTATTGCAACTGATTATTTGCCTGATTTCTCAGTAAGGGAAAACAATATTTTTTTGTGTACTGTCTGTCCTGAAGTTTGGCTTCTCTGAGACACTGAAAATGTACTTCGGCGTTTATTCGATTCTCTACTTCTATGGAACAGAAGTATTACCATCATAAGTAATGTAAAATGGAAACCATTTTTTAGAAGAAGAAAAATATATATACCTGTGGTAACATTACACCTCCGACTGATAGCTTTGTAAAAAGGAGGGCAGAACTCAGAACTAAAGGGCCCTACTCTGCCCTATGAACATGCCATTGGAGAAAAAAAAGGTTTTAGGGCGCAGAACAATATGCCCTGAATACGCCTAAACATACAGCGATTTCTCCCTATGGAGAACTGTTAGGCCACAGCTATGGGTCATCACCATGGTCTTTGTCCCCATCTTAAGCTGTGCAAACATAAGAGTGAAAAGGAGATTGAATCACGGTGAGGACTTGTGTGGAAGATCTGACTGTGTGGGGAATTTTAGAGAAAGACTTAACTAAAGTCTTACTCTCTTCTTTCATCCAACTCCCACTCCATTGCCGCACATGCAGCAACCAGGTGCAAATGTAAACAGACTAGTGAGAGGACTTAACTCAACTCAATACTGTTTTTGTTTGTCAGAAACAAACATAGGAGATTGTGTTTGGAGGACAGGACAAAAAAAGGGATAAGAAAAACAAAAAAATAAGAGAGAAAAAAAAAAAGACACACGCCGCTACATTTGTCTTAATGGTATTTCCTGCACAGGTTCAAGTTCTGCCACAAAAGTGCTGCCAGCAACAGGCACCATCAGCCTCAAACTCCCCTAAAGTCGCCCCCCCCCCACCCAACCACCACCCCCCTGTCTCCTCCAAGGACAGGCACACCTGGATATAAACATCTCTGAAGTGACATCCAGCAAAGAGCATTGACCTTGTGTCGAGAGACAGCCAACTCCAAAAGATTAAAGAAACGAAAACGAAGGGAGCTGAGAAAAACAAAAACAAATGTCCTTTCAAATGCGCTCCACTTCTCCATCCTGTTCCTTCTCTTTTATTTGGTATCAGGCTAATACTCTACAACTCTGATGCAGCATTGAGATTTTTTATTTGTTATATCGATTCTAAAAAGTGTTTCGACCGCCTTCGACCACCATGAGATCTAATGCCCTTGAGGTGGCAATGTCAGACTTTGCGCAGAAAGGTTGAGGATGTGTGTGGACCTGAAACATCTGGTTAAAACGAACACCAGATGGACCCAATGAGACCGCTCCAGAAGACCCAGGCAAACCCCCTCAGGTACTGCCATAGTGCCTTATCCAGGTGTCAAAATTGAGCTCTTCGATGCCCAACTCGGGGAATGACCCCAAAATCTCAGAGCGCTCCTGACGATGTGAGCACCTAAACACACCAGCTTTCTTGTATTTTTAAATAAAGCCAAGTGAAGTCTACAAGTCCACAAAGTAAAACATTACTCTGATAAGAGTCGTTTAACTGGGCAACTTTTGGTAACTGCAATGTCTCCAGTCATCATGAGACATCAGGTCGAACAAGAAAAGAAAATGCTAAATATAATAACTTAAGGGAAAATATAAATGTTTGTATATGTATGTATATATCTCTATATGTATATTCAAAGGAAATATTCTCACAGACATTTTTGTTTAAACTTTCCTTTCCATCTTTACATTGGGGGGTAAAAGTGAGTGGGAGAGGTGTGTGTCTTTCACAGAGTTCCTCCACACCATCCTGAACACACTTCCCCCCCTGACCCCTGATGTGTCCAGTCCAGGGACGCCCCCTGGTGGCCCTGAGAGGGAGAGACGGGCAAGTGCCCGCTCCACACCGCAGCCCTGAGTCCGGCCAGGCCAGGCCCACAAGCTCGAGAAAAAAAAAAACATGCGCGCACGCGCGCACACACACACACACACACACACACACACACCCACACCCACACACACACACACACACACACACACACAAAAACAAAAATGAACTGAGGACGAAATGAAGAAACAGCTTTTTTAGTCTCTTGTTTCAAGTTCTATCCTCTGGTCCTCTCTCTCGCTCTCTCTCTCTCTCTCTCTCTCTCTCTCTCTCCTGGACGCATGCAAGAGAATGAGATCGGAGGGCACTGTGCACTGATGGGAATGTTTTATGCCTCATTGGTGACTACCACTTTGAGGCTGTGTGTATGAGTGTGTGTGTGTGTGTGTGTGTGTGTGTGTGTATGAGTGTGTGTGTGTGAGTGTGTGTGTATGAGTGTGTGTGTATGTTGTTTGTCACAATCGCTGTGGAGTGCTGCATTGCGTTGCGTCTTGTTTGTCATACGCTAGTCTGTTTTCATGCACTTCGTTCCTTGTGCACGGTCACAGGGTGGACTCGCACTCCACCTTGCAGGTGGTGGTGGCGGCGCCCTTGCGGGTCAGCTTGAGCACGCTGGGCTTCTCCACGACCTCCAGGGACGAGGTCGCCGACGAGGACGTCAGCGCTTTGGCCTGCTCGCCCTTGCCGTGTGCCCCGTCGCCGTCCTGCGGGTAGATGACCAAGAAGCACGCGGTCAGGAAGCCCAGGAAGGAGCCGCCGGACGCCACGATGGGGATGACGCGCACGCTGCCCGTGGCCTCCACCATGGCGCCCAGCGCCGACGCCACCAGGATCTGAGAGATGTACACCTGGCACGACAGGATGGCGCAGTCGATGCCAAAGCCTCGCTTGGAATTGCCTGGACTGTGGTGGATGTACTGAAAGAAACGGAGAGGAAAACACGTGAACACCACCACTAATTTAGCTAATTTCCGATTAGCTATTGATGTCAAGTACTTTGTACTTACACCATTCATATCAATCACTATGGGCCGGTTTGCTGTTCAAGGATTAAGCCTAGTCTTCGACTAAAAGCTTCTTTTTAATGGGGATTTTCATTCAGGTTCTTTTTGAGCCTAAGTAGAGGCTTAATCAGTGTGCCAGAAACCGACCCCAAAAGAACAGTTTCATGCGTCATGGAAATCCTACAACATGAGCGCATGAACAGAGTAGATGTGCTCTATTAGCTCTGCCTCAATAGCACTGTATCTATTGAGAATGGTACTCCTCAGCCTCCCTAAGTGAATAATCAACATGACCTCTCACCTCTTTGATTTCGTGGTACTGGCCGAGCAGTGCGTACGGGCAGTAGGAGATGCTCATGGAGATGACCCCCATGCTGCTGATCATCACCATGGCCACGTAGACGTTGGGGAACATGGCCATGACGGCCGTGCCGATGGAGAAGCCCAGCGTGCCCAGGATGTAGATGACCTTGATGCTGAGGTCAAAGTTGTCCAGGTACTTCTGGAGTAGCGCTGTATGAAGGGCAACAGGAAGCAGAGACATCAGATGGGAAATTAAGATGGGGACAGAGGGTCCACTGTGGCAGTCAGGGGGTGGGTACCTGCCACATGTCTGTGTATATTTGGCCAGTAAACCTGCTCTGTTAGTGTCTGCACATTTGCATCTGTATGCTTCTGTGAGTGGATCTGCTACTGTATATGGCGTGTTGTGAGTAGGCGTCTGCAAGTCTGTATAGGTATTGGTATATGTGGCAGAGTGTGACTACTTTATTAGTGTGTGTGTGTGTGTGTGTGTTTTATTTTGTGTGTGTGTGTGTGTGTGTGTGTGTGTGTGTGTGTGTGTGTGTGTGTGTGTGTGTGTGTGTGTGTGTGTGTTTTATTTTGTGTGTGTGTGTGTGTGGCTGACTGTATCTATCTATCTATCTCTCTCTCTCTCTGTGTGTCTCACCTGAGCACACGGCAGCTGTGGCAGCGTAGATGACCAGTCCCCAGCAGCCCATCTGCACTCCTTTATGATAGTTATACAGAGCTGTAGAGTTGGCAGCAGCCTGATACAACACATACACAACACATACACACGGCATCAGTCCAGCAGCAAACTCACCCTTCCGATGAATGAGCAGGACTTTCAGCATTGTTGCAACTGCGCGACTAGCACTGAATTAAGGTGATACTCTTTGGAAGACATTTTTGTTAATGTCATCTTAGAGAGGCATGTGAATGGTCTAACAGTGGCTCATAGATTGCAAATTTACCGCTGGATATCATGGTATAATATCATCAATATATATGATACCATCAATATATATGATACCATCAATAGTGTATGATACCATCAATAGTGTATGATACCATCAATAGTGTATGATGCCATCAATAGTATATGTAACCCATTGCTAAGAGGTTTGCTGCTTTGATGCCACGTGCCATTTTTATATCCATGATCCTTACCGTAGGGTCTCCCTCGAAGATGACCTGGCCCATGAAGTCAGTGTAGAAGACGGCCTCTGCGATGATGGAGAACCAGGTGAGCAGGTGGCAGATGCAGAGGCGCATCAGCTCCCGGGGCATCTTCAGCATGGACATCCACAAGAGCCGGACGGTGGTCTCCGTCTCGCCCTCCTCGCTCTCCGTGTCGCCGCTGGAGTTGGTGTTGCCGCTCTGGTGGCGCGCGCGCTTGGCTGTGGTGGTCGTGCGCTTGCGCTGCTGCCGCTTCTGCATCTCGTAGATGTCGTTCATGCTGCGCGACGACTTGATGAGGAGGGCGGCGTTGGCGCGCCGGTAGCGGTAGCGGTGGGAGCCCACGCGGCCGTAGTAGGAGAAGGTGCAGGACGGCTGGCGGTAGAAGGTGTGGCGCCGGCGGCGGATGGAGGCGTTGGCGCTGGAGGCCTTGAGGCCCGAGGGGCCCGAGCGCGGCCGGCCATTGGCGCCCACGCCGTTGGCGTCGCCGCCGGCGTCGCCGCCGCCGCCCGCGTGGCCGTTGGGCGACTTGGGCGAGTCGTCCAGCTGGCAGTTGTTGAGCAGTGCCTCTTCGCCGCCCTCGCGCTCCAGCTCCTGGAGGAACGCCGACAGGCGGCTAAAGCGGGCGGTCCCCGCTCCTCCTCCGCCGCCGCCGGACGGTCCGTCGCTGGCCCGGCTGGCCATGCGCAGGAAGTCCTGGCTGCCGGCGCTGCTGCTGCGCCTGGGCGGCGAGCCGTGGTACGACGACAGCCGGTCGGCGAAGATGGACGGCTCGATCTGCCGCAGGAAGGACGCGTCGGCCTCCAGGTGGTCCAGCGTGGCGTCGGCCATGGCCAGCACCGAGTCGCTCTTGCTCCGCACCATCTCCACGTCCAGGAACTCCATGTCCAGTTCGTCCCGCTCGTCCTCCTCGTCGTAGAGGTCGCAGCGCTCGTCGCCGTCCTCGTCCTCGTCGTCCAGCAGCAGGTGCGGCTGGCCGTGATGGGCCAGGCTGCCGTTGAGCTTGACCGAGGAGAGCGTGTCGCCCTCCTCGTCCAGCCGGTCCTGCTGCGGGCTGTACTGCAGCTCCTCGATACTGAACAGGTGCAGCGCCACTGACCCGGTGAAGAGCACGGCCGCAAACATGAACAGGATCTGCTCCTGCGACTTGAACGTCCGGCCCAGGAAGGTGTGGGTCCAGTCTAGGCCGCCCAGCGCGTAGCCCACAGCTCCACCAAGACCTGCACGCACAGACAGAGTCAGAGATTAGCAACAGCTCTGGAATAAGCCAATCATGTCTAAACACAGCTCTGTTTTAGGATAAAGAACAAACTGAACAGGAGTTAAAAGTGATCCAAAATATTTGATTCCAACACTGATAAGTTAAAGGCCTTAATGACTTTGAGACTCCAACAATGACAGATTTAGCCATGAGGACTCAGCAGTCTCAGCCAGCCTGGCATCCGACCAAGTAACCCTCAATTATGGACACCTTGTTAAATATATAATGATAATGCACGCCTGTTTAATGTTACATAATACAGTGGGAACTTGCTGACACGTTTCTTTATAACAGCGTGCCTGAACATAGTCCCAGTGAATGTGTTGTTTAATATTTGCCATTGGCCAGTGCTCCCCATTATCAAAGCAGGCCTTGGGTGGTGCATCTGGACTCACTCCATTCACACATTTGTGGAGTAAAGCCTGGTCAAGAGGAGTGTTTTTGTAAAAGATTAAGTAATTAAGTAATTCAAAAATAAAGAGGTACATTTACTCACACAAATTTGTTTTAAAAGTATAAAAAATAAAATAAAATTAAAATTCAGTTTCATCTTAAATGAGTAACTTAAACATCACTTGTGTCTCAAGTTCTCAAGTCAGAAGAACTAAAAGGGGTTATAGCCAGAGAGGGTTAAAGTAGAGCTTTAAAGCTAGTAATCAAGGATCTTTGGTATAGCATTGTAGTATATAGTGCTTAAGTTGCCAGTGTGATACACACAGGCAATTTTGTCATTCTATGCATTCTAATCTATGCATGTTAATCATTGCCATGTGAAACTCAGCTTCACTCTAGTTAATGTGTCTCCTCTATAGGGCTTTACACCAGTCTCACACTGTCAGAGTCTTGTGTAGTTTACTTTGGTGCGGAGATGAGGCAGTCACCAGGGATGTGGCAGACACTGATGCTGCACATGGGCCGTACCTGAGGAGAAGGCGTGGATGTTGAGGGCCATGTCCTGCTCTTCCGTGTCGGCCACGTCCAGTAGGTAGGCCCGTATAGGGCCTTCCGTGGCGTCCGCGCAGAAGTCCAGCACCACCACCCCCAGCACGGTCAGCACGATCCCGATGGGTTGTTCGTTCGGCACGTCACCGAGGGCGAGACCTAGCGCGGACAGAACACATGGAGCACGTAACAGTGTTAGTGCAGCTAGGCAGTAACTTAGCCTGAGGGACGTGGGGAGACACTGACCGGCCCGACTGCGCCAGGCAGGGAGCAGAGACAGCACTCCCACACACTCAGTCACACACACTCACACTCAGTCACACTCAGTCACACACATGCACTCACTCACACAATAACAAGTTTTAGGTAAACACATTGATTCACTACAACCATCTGCCCCAGTTACAAGTACACATAGTCATTGCACACACACACACACAGTGATGGTATTGAACCCATGTTGCAAGGGATAACACATCTACCCATGTTGATTGGTATCTGTGTATTGGCTCACTCACACTCCCCCATACCCACACACACACACACACACAGAGCCTCTTCCCCCTGGTCGTTGCCCATCTCCCATGATACATCTGTCCTTTGACGCTTTGACTTTGACCCAGGGCATGCTTTTCTGTGCCTTGTTTGGGCCATCATCACAGAGTGTGTGTGTGTGTGTGTGTGTGTGTGTGCGTGTGCGTGTGTGTCCTTGCGTGCCTGAGCATGTTGTTTTGGTCACAGACATATTGAACACACACGCAAATTGAATACATTGACTGTGCATCAGAATTGCATTTGACTAGGCTATAGGCAACATGGTTATGTCAACGATGCCCGTTGCATGACCTCTGTCAGTACAGTGCTGTACCTTAAGCTTTCCAACAGCTGCAGAAATACAGCAATGCTTGCTGACTTTCCGCCCGTGCGACACAAACATGCTTTATCATTTAAACAGTCACACAAGGGAAATCTGTTTAGCGAACATATTTAGCTAATCAACATGAAGCACAGTGGGAGGGATAGAGAGAGAGAGAGGGAGGGAGGGAGGGAGAGGGAGAGAGAACGCATCTCATGGCCCCCCTTGAGTCAGCGCTGGAGTGTGCTGTAAGCAAAGCCTTTCTTCCTGACAATGGAGCTGCCGCACAGCAAGCTAGCGCTGGAGACAGGAAGCAGTTTCAGATAGGCAATGAAAGGTAGAAAAGGGGGCACAACAGGAAACATTTCCCTGTGAACTGGTTCCTAGTCCTTTCCCATGTCACGGAGAATGACAGGGTTCACACACACACACACACACACACACACACACACACACACACGCTAAAAAAGGGACACATATACACTCACTACGAGGAGTCTAGCCCACTTGCTGTCCCACGATCCCAGACTGTCTCCTTGTCTACGAGCTGGTCACAGAGCTGGAGTGCTGACATAGTTACTTGCTGTACCCTGGCTACCAAACAAACAAACTCACAGGTGTTTCTTTCCTTAAATTGCTGTTCGCACAATTCCCAAACGCGAGACTCCCAAGTCAAGGTCAGTCTATTTGGCAGCGGCTGTGGTGTCGTGTGTACCGGAGCAAAATGCCAACTGGACAGCCTAAATGTGTTTTGACACTTCCCCTTTAGCTTCCTTGTAATTGGTCAGGTGGCTGAAGGGCATCCAACTTAACTAAGGCTACTGATCCTTTCTCCAGAGTGACTTGAGTATTAGCAACCTGAGAGGAAATAATTTTCCTCAGCTTATTATATAAACTGATGGACAAAGGGATACCCCCCCCCCTCACTGACCCCACCTCACAATTGACTTAGCTGAGCCAGTGTTCGTGTAATGTGGAAATGTGTATCTGTATTGGCTTTGTATGTATTGCCGTTCATTGATGTGTCGTGAACAGTGACGTCTATATTGTTTTCATCTGGGCTTATATTTATTTTTTACATAAATCTGTGGCTTGGGTCATTATTTCGATAACACTTATTGTTCCTTCTGCCAAATCAATGAAGAAATGAGGTATTCATCTTTATCATTACAAATGGCCATTATAAAATTATGAAGGAGATACTGTACATAAATGCTCTCTATGAAAGGAAAATTAATAATGGTATTGTTCATTTTATCAAAGGCAAACGACAGGTTAAACGGGAGTAATAACTACACTCGTTATGTTCTAGATAAGCAAGATATGGACCTATAATTACTTATTACACCTTGGCTAATTTTGAATAATTTTTGAATAATTTTGTTGACATTTTATGAGTGTATACTGTGTGTACTGTGCGCATGTCCGTGGGTGCACTGTGAGTGCTTGTGTGGCTCGTTCTCAGACAGGCACCCTGTGCAACTGAAAGTGTGAATTCCTGTCGCAAATAGAAATCACACCAGCTGACTGTCGCAGAGTCAAATGATCCGTCTGTACGTGCCAGGATCCACAGCGGCCCCTCCGAACCTGGGCATTAGGCTGGCACACTCCTACGCAGCCCTGCTTATCTTATCTTGCTCTGCCAGTCTGACAGTGCCACGCCTGGCACCGTCTCGATCAACCGACTTGTTCAGCAGACAAAACGTCTGAAACATGAATGAACGCATCTCAATTCTCCTCATTTCCACTATGCGCAAAGAGACATTGTTATTCAAGTCATGGAGAATGAGAGTGACACCTAAACTACTCCTGGAGATTGGGAGGCCAAATATTCTCAACAGCTTCAGCCTGTGGTGGGAGATCTGGGAGAACAGGCTATATTTCAAATCCACTTTTAGTCTTAAGATCAAACAGCACCTACACAAGATAGCCCTCATTTTAGTCTACTCTGTGGTAGCACACATCTAAAAAGCTTTTGAGTTACAGTGATTAGCACTCCACTGAACGCTTTTCCCCTCCTTGTCTTTATATTTCTCCCTAGACATGACCTTTTTGATGGTTGGTGGTTGCCCTTTTTCATTTAATTCGCAGCTCAGGATCTTTAAGAAGATGCACTGTGCATTAAACATGGAAAGATCTCTGCACTCATCGATCCAGCCTGAGTATTTCCTTAACTTAACTTGCACGGTAATGGTGAAAGTGCTCAATGGCTGACTAGCCTACAAATGTGATACACCTATGAGCCAGACGTTTGGATCGTTCAACGATTGTTGTGTGATGATGAGTCACGAGTGGGGCAGCCATGTGGTACTGGTTAGGGCTTCGGGCTTGTAACCGAAGGGTTGCCGGTTCGATCCCCAACCCAGTAGGAAAAATGTGGGAAAGTGGTTGAGCACTGCTCTCCCATGCCCACATCCACAGCTGAAGTGTCCTTGAGCAAGGCACCTAACCCCTCACTGCTCCCCGAGCACCGCTGTAGCAGGCAGCTCACTGCTCCAGGTGTGCGTGTGTGCTCACTGTGTGTTCACTGTGTGCTGTGTGTGAGCCTCGAGGACAGAGTCACAAAGCCACAAAGTCATTGATGCAACTTTGCGTGTCAAGGAGTGGTTAGAAGGATGCATTTTGCCATGATGGTCCTCTGAACCAAGAGTGTGACTAATTTCTTGAGAACCAAACATTTGATCTACCTTATACAAAGAAGATACTTTGGGTACTCCATGTACTTTGCTTCTCAAAAAAAAAAATGATTGATGCGACTTGGCATCTCCATGATATTACAAGAATGTGTTGGGCCTGTCATTTAACTAAGAAAATAAATTAAAGCTGGCTGGCTATGGTTGTTAGCCTAGTGGTACTATAGGCTACTGTACTGTACTATAGGCTACTCTTTGCAACAACAACAGGTTAGTGTTTGCTCACTGTGTGTTCACTGTGTGCTGTGTGTGTTTCACTAATTCACGGATTGGGATAAATGCAGAGACCAAATTTCCCTGACGGGATCAAAAGAGTATATATACTTATACTTATTGTGCACTGTGCAAAGTCCTGCACTCATAGACCCAGTATGTGTGTACTTCCTTACTGTTTTTCACCATTAGAATGGTGAAGGTGCACAGTGGTCAGCTGACCGAGGGGGCCCTCAGATGGGATTTACCTATGAGCGAGCCGTTGAGGAAGAGCGCCACGCCAAGGAGCACACCAACGCACAGCGCCAGGATGAAGGGGCGCCGGCGGCCCCAGCGCAGCGTGCAGCGGTCACTAGCCGAGCCAATCAGCGGCGTGAAGATCAGGCCCAGGACGGGACTCAGGAACCACGTCAAGCTGTAGTATTGTTCTGGAAGACCTGCAGATTGAAAGATAGACATGGACAGAGAGAGAGAGGGGGGAGAGGGAGAGAGAGAGAGAGCCTATTAGAAAAACAACTATAAATCTACAATACTATCAACACAACAAACAAAAAAAAAAGTTAATGCTCACACGTGAGGTCAGGGTTTAACAGGCAGCTGTTATTGTGTCACGCCACTAATCCCCCATCCCTGGGTTCATGCACAGCTCAATGCAGGGGGAGAGCTCAAAGCCATGTCATGTCATTTTTTCCCTCTTTCCCTCAATGGGATTGGTTTCCTCTTAAGCACGGAGCGTTTCATTCAAAATATTACACTCCCTACGCGACAGGAAAAGGCGGCCATAAATAGCCCGCCATGGTCAGCAGTGGCCGGTTGTAGTAATCCACCCCAGACTGGCAACAGCCCCACCCCTTGGGGTCACTCCATAAAATATACCTTTCATTGTTTTTGCTCTGTGTTGCTTTTTTCGGGAACAGGTCAAACGTTTGGTTTCCTGCCGTCTGATTCGCTGGAGACGGGGTAAAAGTAATATCGTGGGCACTGCAAGCAGACATGGCTAGGCAACACAGCTGGCAACGTAGCTCTTTTTTTGCAGCACGGTTTGTGCTTAAGGAACAAAAGATGACGGCAGTGATCTCATCATTTATTAATTGTGATGGAGCGCGAGTGCTCTGTGTGTGAGAGGGTGTGATGCAGAGAGACTGTGAGAACTAAAATTACGTCAAGCTTACGTCGTTTGGATGATTTTAGATCAAGAATGAAAATGATGTGCTGTGTTCTCACTCTTGCACTCAAACGTCCCAGACAAATACCACGATAAAAAAAAGACACTTGAATATCAGATGTCTTTATTTGGCTTTGGTAAAAAAAAGACGTGAAAAGCCGACCCAAAATAGACGTGTGTCATCCCATCATTGTTTTGCAACGACCCCACTCTTTATCCTTTATGACCATGACAGGTTTGTGCATCAAATACAACCAGTGTATCAAATCTCTTACTCGTACACATTTGGACTCTAGTTTTGTCTCTGTCTCTCTCTCACGCACTAACATTATGCAACCGTCCTCTAAAAACAGGGAGCGTAGATTTAAGTTGCATAAGCAGGGCAGGGGAAAGAGGGAGGAGGATGGCAAGGATCTCTTTTTGGAAGGTCACGTAGGTTCAGCCGGCCCCGGGCACCATCAAACTGGCACCTAATCACCTATTCCAGGGAGGTGCCAGCACCTGAGGCGGGCACTCTGTAAATAATGAGTCCTATGGGGCGGTGGTTACAGAGGCGATTCATGCTGTCCACTCCTTAACGAGCCCTCGAAGCCTTTGTGCTAGTGAACGGAACGGTGCTGAAAGTGCAGGGCACTGGAAGCCTTGAGAAAAGTTGTGGCTAACCTTTGTTTGCTGGATCTGAAAAAAAAAGTGACTTGCTTAGTGGTCCTCAGCCGGGCTGGTGCCTGGTTGTTTGTTTGTTTGTTTATGTCTCTGTGTGTGTGTGTGTGTGTGTGTGTGTGTGTGTGTGTGTGTGTGTGTGACAGTGGAAAAAAATGACCACGGTGGGATCAACATGATCTATATTTAGTGATAGATCAAGCCCTGGCTTGGACAGGTTCTCGAGAAGGCGTCTTTCACGGAACGAAGCAAACTGTATCGCTAGAAAGACCACCCCTTTAATAGGATTGGCATCCCACGTGTCCACCCCCCCCCCCCACCACCCTCCCCCTGCTCCTCCTACACCCTCAGCCGACCTCTCCGTCAGTGATCAAAGCCACTAGGAAGGAGGCTGGGGGGTGGGGGGAACGAGGAAAGAGGGAAGATGCCTCTTCAGCTTGCTTTCACTTCCGCGAGGGAGCGTGCCAGCGACCGCGTCGGTGCCAAGCCTGTTATGCGATGTGATGAGACCACAGGCACAGCAGCCAGACTGCCCGGCCAGGCTCCCAGCAGGAGACAGGCGTCCTTTTGGACACATCCTTCCGTGGTGGAAGCTGGTGATAGTGCGCGGGCGGTGAGGGGGAGAAGCCGCCTGCTGCTGCTTGCTGACCAGCTTAGTCATCGTCAGTCAGATTGAAATAAATAATAAAAAGTAAAATAAAAAACGTTAAGCTTTCAGCCCCGGGCGTTTTTTTTTCTCCCCCTTTCCATAATGCTACAGCTGCGGCCTCATGTTGTGTTGTAAAAACGGTTTCATCTTTTTAAAAATGTCCAAGGGGGACTCTGAAGGGAAAGCGCAGTTTGTTGTCGGGGGGGGGGGGGGGGGAGAGAGTCCATTAAAGTTTACAGGATACACACAGAGAAAAGAAAGCCACACACACACACACACACACACACACACACACACACACACACACACACACACACACACACACACACACACACACACACACACACACACACACACACACACACACACACACACACACACACACACACACACACACACACACACACACACACACACACACACACACACACACACACACACCACCAAAATGACATGTCCGAGACTGCCAAATTAACCCAGAGTAAATTAAAAAAACACTCGAGGTCAGAGTGCCACAAAGTGATTGATGCAGCTTTGCGTGTCAGGGAGTGGTTAGAAGGATGCATTTTGCCATGATGGTCCCCTGAACCAAGAGTGTGACTCATTTCTTGGGAACCAAACATTTGATCTACCTTATACAAAGAAGATACTTTGGGTACTCCATGTACTTTGCTTCTCAAACAAAATATATTGATGTGACCTGGCATCTCCATGATATTACAAGAATGTGTTGGGCCTGTCATTTAACTAAGAAAATGAATGAAAGCTTGCTGGCTATGGTTGTTAGCCTAGTGGTACTATAGCCTACTGTAGCTACTCTATGCAACAAGAGTGATTATTTTCAGGAATTTGAAATCTAACAAAACAGCAAAAATCGGCCCTACCACTGTTATGGAAGTGAAACCAAAATGAAACAATTTAATAATCATGCTTGTTAGGTAGGCTAACAATTGGTTCCATTTTCTTTCACATCATTTCAAAACAAACACACAAGCTGGGCGGAATGACGCTGCACTCGGAAGTGTGCGTGTGCGTGTGTGAGGGAGAGGGAGACGTGCGAGGAACCCGGTAGCTTTTATCAGCTCTGATGTGGAAGGAGACAGGATCTGAGGGGAGAGGCCCGCTCGCTGCGTTCACATGAGGCGTTCGCGCCCACTGCGGACGGGTGTGGAAACACGCAGGCAAACCCCAGGCCCGGCCCAAAAAACGCACAGTTCCCCCTCGGACGTACTCCAGCACCTACTTCCTGCAAATCCGCCGCAGCCCTGTGACCATTTATGGGACACCACTTCCAAAGAGGATCGTGGGATTTTTTCCCCCCCTTCCCCTCATTTTTTTCCCCCATTTATTTCAAAACCTGCTGTTATACATACAAACAAAAATCGCACAGACGACAAAAGATTTAATCAGTCGGTAAACACGCATTACTTGTTTCTTACGAAGGCAAGAAGAAATGACAAAAAAAGAAAAAAAAAACGAACAAGCAAAGGCCGGTAAACATCCAAACAGGACGTCAGATTATAGTAAATAATGACAAGGGTCCTTTTTTCCCACCAGGTCAAAAATGGCGAACAATACTGAGAGCCGAGTGACTCGCTGTGGCCACAGGAAATATTTACCGTGTAGGAAAGCAGGGTTGAGACCAGGTCAGCGCCACAGAGAGTGGACTCGCGTTCTAGAACGAATACTACCAGACCCCACCACCACCACCACCACCACTACTACTGGAGGGGAGGGGGGGGGGGGTGTACAGACCCTGCAGACCCCCACTGTTGTGGCTGCTGAAGGGGGGGGGTGTTTATGGCATATTGTGAGAGTCCTGGGAGCCTTGACCGTCTGCGGCCTCTGGCCTTGTCCAGGGGGGGGGGGGGGGGGGGGGCTTTATTTATCTGCTCTCGGAGCTCTCAGCTCAGAGGTCTTCTGAGAGACGTGCTTCAGTGTGACTCACACACACACACACCCACACCCACACACACACACACACACACACACACACACACACACACACACACACACACACACACACACACACACACACACACACACACACACACACACACACACACACACACACACACACACACACACACACACACACACACACACACACACACACACACACACACACACACAGGCACTTTGAGTAGACAACCTGGGGACCAATCTGGGCAACAATCTGGGTTACGCCAGCCCAGCAGAGAATGCAGTCCAGAAGGTTTGCCAGTCAACAATCTGCATGTGAAACAGAGGCCCACTACCACGCCTGGTGCAAACAGAGTGGCATCCGTGGAACTCCACATTTGCACAGTGACGTCTCTTATTGATCATGTGATGGTAGCGCTTTTCATTAGTGTGAAACAGAAGTACCAGCTTTATACTGTTTACCTTCTGATGGACAATGTGAGCTGGGATTAGACCATCACAACACAAGTTAGTTTCACCCTACTGACGGTGTGTCTATGACAGTCTTCTCTTCTGTACAGTATATGCTATATTGTGGGGCAAGGCAGCTTTTAGTTGTTAGGGCAGGCATACTGTTTACACTAAAACAGAGGACCCTAAAAATAAACAGAGAATGCAAGTGAACATGCATCCTGTTCCTTAGATTTCCTTGCATGCATCAGCAGAAGTGGCGTGATGCATGTGAACCTAGCGCAGGTCTCGGACACAACCTCACGATCTCTGTGACTGCCGGTCACTCCACTCTACTCCCACCCCACCCCCTCCCAATCCATCCGTCAGCACAGGAACTACAGCCCGGCTCCTGGTGGTGGTGAGTCAGCCTGTTCTCTGACTCACCACCCCCATCACAGCCAACACCACCCCCACCCTCGCACTACCGCCTCTGCACCCCCCCCCCCCCCCCCCCCGCTACGCTACACCCTTCTCCACTACTCACCTATTCTGCCAGTATTAGGCACATAAAACAATGTCATTTGTTTTCCCATCCGTGTCCAACGGAACTCACCCACACACCTTGTGAGAACCTGACCACGAGCCAAGAGGCTGCGTCACCCGCGGGCGGCGACACGGTGAGAAGAAGAAAACCAGTTCGGAGCGCACGAGAGAGAGAAGCGAAAGGTCGAGAGGAAGCAAGAGTGAGAGATGGAGAGAACAAGAAAGAAAAAGAGGGAGGCTGATAAAGAGAGAGGGAGGGAGAGGCAAGAGGCCAAAAGTTAAGGAGCTGGCCGACACTACATCGATGAAAGAGCAATGACAGGAAACAGGTGCCCCGGTTTCATGCTCAAGCAGGCCCCGTCAGGTGCACCACATCCTGACCTCTGGCTAAACAGTACCAGCAGCTCCAGGCCCGACCCTCCCAACTCACTCACTCACTCACTCACTCACTGAAGAGGCTGCTAGAGATCCTTCCTCCTGTTAGCGGTTTTAGTCCCCTTGACCCTCCACCACATGCTAACCATTAGCCTACTAGCTAATCTTCAGCGTTCCATTCACACGCTCAAACATGCTTAGGGACCTCTTAGTTGAAAATGCCATTGCTCCTTAGCATTTACCAAGCTGGGTGAGGGGGTATGGATTGCATCGATCTACACAGATGGGGGTGGATGAAATATTAAAAACCTCCATCATTGGGCATTCAACTCCTTCCCTTCTCCAACCCTCTCTGGCAACAACAACAGCACCCTCTCTCAGTGGGGCTTTGCTCTCAGCACCTATGAATTATTCAATGTCGCCGTGATGAAAAAAAGGGAGGATGAGATTGTTCAAATTTGTCCAGCAGAGACAAAGGCGGCGGTGGGGGAGGGAGGAGACCCTGAAAACACTGGTTACATAAGACTCAGGCACACTTGTGGGAAGAATAGCAACAACGGGGTTCTGACTATGGTCTGCTGACTCTCTCCCTATTGCTTATTCTCTCTCTCTCTCACTTTCTCTCTTCCTCTCTCTCTGTATCTCTTCCTCTCCTCTCTCTACCTCCCTCTCTCTATCTCTACCTCCCTCTCTCTACCTCCCTCTCTCTATCTCTACCTCTCTATCTCTACCTCCCTCTCTCTACCTCCCTCTCTCTACCTCCCTCTCTCTACCTCCCTCTCTCTCATGTTATGTGATGGTTCAGGGTCACTGTGTGGGCGCTCCTGTGCTCGGCAGGAGCTGGTGACTAAAGAGTCTTGCTGATGGACAGAAAGCGAGAGGGGGGAAAGAGAGAGAGGGAGAGAGAGAATGAACGTGCCGACGGAATGAGGGGACAAAACAGAGAGAGAACGGATTGCTTTGTCAGGTGTCAAGCACTGGGTGAAGAAAGAGAGAGACAGACACAGAGACATAGAGAGAAAGAGAGAAAGAGAGAAAGAGAGAAAGAAAGAAAGAAAGAAAGAAAGAAAGAAAGAGAGAGAGAGAGAGAGACACAGACAGAGACAGACAGACAGACAGAGACACAGAGAGAGAGAGAGGTGAAGCACGATTTCATGTCAAGGAGATGAGAAGTGACAGAGGAAGAATACTCGATGGCAGGGCCGTAGTCACCATAGACATTGAGGGGGATGTGTCCCCCCCAATATTCAAATATGTCCAAAGTGTCCCCCCCAATATACGGACATAGAAAAATAAAGACAGAAAAAAGCGTCATACTAGGCCTACAGGAAATCAACACGCACCACCATCTGAAATGTAATCAAACATAAATAATGCAAAAATTAGTGACCTAGTGATGGTTCCAGAGTAGCCTACACCCTTGAGTGGTTTGTCCTGGTGGTTTTCCGTTTTTCGTTAGTGACGTGCGCTATCATAAGCTATTTATACCATTTACTGCACCCTACTGCGGTGAGGTAGGGCTGTCAACAATATCGCAGCTACCGGTACAATTTTCACAAAACTTGTTGGAAAGGTGTAGCACAGGCTAAGGAAATCCCATACATTTTTGGGGCCGATCAGACTCAAAGGGAACTTTGAAACATTTTCCAGATTGTAGCCTATTCTCGCAATGATAGCGAAAGTGAAACATTTTATTTTAAATGATGAATTTGTGCAAGCCTGAGTCATTCATTTCTTTCACGTCTTTCAACATAAATAATGCATTCATATGCTAGTAGTAATGCCAGAAATTGCCGTTTATAGGCCTCTTAGAAATGGTTGTTGCATCTTGCATATTATTTAATTGCGCACTCAGTCGCGCATCCATGCAGGCAAAACGTAGGAATTAAATGTGGCAACGGCACACAAGTTGGAAAAAACTTTTACAATGCACTGGCGGCTACAGTTAATGTGAAAGAAAGGAATTTGCACCTCCATTCATCAATTAAAGGCTGTAGTAGGCCTAGTGTTTCTACATGTTGACACAAAACATAATTTCTGTCAAGCCAGTCTATAATGCAGGGGGTAACATGAGGTGAGTCAGACAGAAGAGGGGCCTGTCTTAGTAGCCTATTCCTGAATCCTGTCCCTTTCAAACTACGTTAAAATTGTGTGATTAGCCGCCAGCATAATAAAATCTAAATTAAAAGACAAAATCTTATTAGGCTATACTGTAGGTCCAAACCTATGAGTCTAAGCCTTAGTTTAAAACAAAAGTGTAAGTAATAAGTCTAAGAACCACATTCTGTGTAATATAGAGTTTAACAAAGATACTCTAGTTTGTAATTCCTTTTAAAGGAACCATATGTAAGATTGTGGCCAAAACTGGTACTGCAATCACTTTGAAATTACTGTAGAGAGGTGTATCCCCTCCCCCTCCCCCCTGACTCGAGGTTGCCAACCCGGATGCCGAAACACTACTGACTTCATGATTAGTAGATAGGTGGATGGTGGCGCATCAGGCCAAAACACAGAATGACATGACAAAACACAACATCAACATCAGTTGAGGGCTGCAACTTCACTTTTTAAATGACAATATCCTGGCCGGACTACTGTTGTCAGTGATATAAGTATTTGAAATGAACATGATTTCTTAATGTCTAGTGACATATTAGGGCCATTTTATGATTAATTGAAATACATTTCTTACATACGGTTCCTTTAAATTATACATTTTGAAGACAAATGGAGTCATAATACAGGTCCAGGGATGGATTACTGAAATGGGCTTAGTGGGCCTTCTCCATCCTTCGGTTTTCACAAAACTCACCAGAAGTCATCATTTAAAGGGTCATTTTTTAAAAAATAAAAAATCTTCCGTGGGAGAATGCCTCAGGACCCGTCTATCTGGAGGAGGAGGAGGGGGGGGGGGGGGGACATCTGTGCCCAGGGGTTCATAATCCATCCATCCATGCCATGCCTATGTCTGTCACCACAGATTTGGTCCCCCCCAATGTTGACATCATGACTACGGCCTTGCTCGACGGACAAGAAATAAACAAACACTTCCAAAACCCTATGCACCATCAAACAACACGCTCCATCAGCCTCTGCTTCAGCAGGGGCAAAAAGCAACACCTCATAGTGTGCTATGGCATCGGGAAGATGGAGAGGGGAAGTTTGAGGTGAGAGTGAGACCAATGAGGGACAATTCCCCAGAGGACAGCTTGAAGCTGCAGCGTTAAAATCACACTGCAATGCGATGACAGCGCAGAATTGGTCTTCAATACCAACCCCCCACCACCCCCACCCCCACCCCCACCCCCACCCTCACCACACCAGTAATTCCATCTGCTGCACTCGGAATCATTATGTTATTCCATTACTTTAAAAGCTCCTCGTGACAGAGATGGAGAAGCAGATAAAACAAGTGAAAGTGAGAAAGTCTGAAAGAGGGAGAACAAGAAAGAGAGAGAAAGAGAGTGTGATGGAGAAAGTGGTGGCAAGAGAAAAAGAATACTATGAGGAGAAATGAAAGAGAGAGAGAGAGAGAGAGAGAGAGAGAGAGAGAGAGAGAGAGAGAGAGAAAGAGATAGAGATAGTGAGAAAAAAAAAGTCTTCATGAAAAGAAAAATACAATGAGTCACTAGCTCTCCATCCTTTTCCATTCCCCTCTATCCTTTCCACACACACACACACACACACACACACACACACACACACACACACACACACACACACACACACACACACACACACAAAGCATTATAGGTTTCCATGCAATGTTCTTCAGCTCACAGTGAGAGGGGTGTGATATGAGGCCATTAAGTTACGAATGCTGGTAGGATTCATGCATTCCCCAAACCCTATTGATTCTCTGTGTGTGTGGCTCTGTGTGTGTGCTGGTGGTAGGGTTGATATATGACGCTGCAGCAAATACTGTAAGAGCCAGCTAAGCACCACTGCACATAACTATGGGTCTGTGTGTGTGTGTGTGTGTGTGTGTGTGTACAGACTGACATGCTCTCCGCCCCCTCCCCTATAGCTAGACTGCGGCAGAGTACTCTCCATCCGCACAGCTTAGACACACACACACACACGTGCGCAAACACACTCTAAGTGTGAGGATGCAGAAGTGTGTGTAGGCAGCATGTGTGTGTCAGCACATGTGTGTGAGCAACTTGGGGAGTCCTGCCCCCTCATTGGTGCAGAAAGAAACCTACGTCGGCATGCTCTCCTCCTTCCCACCCTCTCTCCATCCCTCCCTCCTTCTCATTTTTATGCAGTACGCACGCTCATCCTCCACCTCCTAAAGGACGCAATTAAAACTGCATGGGCATCTCTCTCCTGCGCACACACACACACACACTGCTGCCAGTCGTCTGGGTTACATAACACTGCAGCAGTGAGGTGGCCACCTCGTCCTGGGACACCGTGTGGCAGAGGAGCCCTGATGTACAAACCCACTGCACAGTGAGACAGAGCAACCCTGCTACACAGTCACACACACACACACACACACACACACACACACACACACACACACACACACACACACACACACACACACACACACACACACACACACACACACACACACACACACACACACACACACACACACACACACACACACACACACACACACACACACACACACACACACACACACACACACACACACACACACACACACACACACACACACACACACACACACACACGCAGCAACCCAGAGATGTTCACAAGTTATTTGTTGGAAGTCCAAGTCAAGTCTCAAGTCTTTGAGGTGCAAGTTCAAGTCACGTTCAAGTTTGTATATATATAAAAAATAGTAGATACTACACACAAGTGTAATGAATAATTGGTAATTAGGCAACAATGGTTTACACTTGTGTGATGAATGTGAGAACAGCTGTGTTCAACAAAGCTCACAGTATTTCAGTGATGGTGTGAAGCCCTGGTGTGGAGTCGTACGCAAATAAGATGAGCAAGTTTACCTGTGCAAGTTCACAGAGCAAAGGACGCCGACAAAGGCAACCAGTCCTATTGCCTCTGTGTCAATAGACAGATATCTCATTGCACTACAATGACATCAATAGATGGCAAGGTGTTGGGTGTGTTTGAATTCCCTTCCTTGTAACATCTTTCTGCATTCCACAGTTCACCTTGTCTTAATAACAATTATATTTCCTTATTAGCTGCATACTTGAGGTTGCAATTGAAGATATTTAGGTACATCAAGTTTCTCACATACTGGCACATAAAAAGCTTTTTTGCAGTGCTTCCATACTCCCTTGAAAAAAGTATTTTGAGTATTTTTAAAAATACAAAAATACATTATTTTATTTTAATAGATAATATGGTTACTGTATTTTGTAGTTTATTTTGATACATTAAAAATGAGGGTATTAGCTATTTTATTTTGAAATACATCCTGATGTATTTTTGCCCATCCCTGCCTGTTCCCAGCATTAGCACACACTTTGCGATGATTAGCTTGTTACCTGTGACGATATATGCTTAACATAATTTAACATATCTTTCATTAGTAAGTGATTGGGTGCGTTTTGAGATGCCTGATGAAATTAGACGTTGTTGAAACGGTATAATTTATCCTGGTGCCATAGACCTTGCATGTAGCTGTTCGCTTATTTCCAGATTGCCCTATTGGAGTCATTCCATCTCTCAGGACGGAGTCAATGGTTAATGTAGGCTTCATCTTATTACTGTGACGCAATCATGCACACAGTACCTTATGTAGATGTGTGCATTACGAACAAAAAAAATTATTGCGTCGCAGACACATGCGGCCCATTCCCTGTCACGTGAGGTCCATTCCATCTCATGCGAGGTTCATGCGAGGCCCATTCCTGCTCATATGAGGCCCATTCCTCCTCATGCGAGTTGTGGCACACTCATGAGGCATGCACTTGACTGACAGCTGGGGCCTGACATGGGGCTGCGAGCTCCGTCCGGGCGACAGACGTTCCCCCACTCCCCTGCGGCCACACTTCCGTTCACAGATCGACCCAGACATGACAGTGGGTCGTGACACGGGGTCAAAGCCCATGCAGTCACCACTGTGGCAGTGTTCGTCAGCGCATGTGAGCTGCTCTGTTCATCACGCATACATGAGACTGTCTACCAGTCATCACAGACAGGGTTAACTATTGCCCTTGTATGAATCCACGAATGAGTCCACTTGCAAGACAGCCATGCGGTCCAGTGCAACCAATGTAAGAGGATGAACTGCCACAAGGTGAAAGTACCCCTCCATCCCACACACACACACAAACACACACACAATAAAAAAAAAACTGGAATTATGTCACAGGAGTGTCCTCAGGCAACTGACTGTGAGCGCGCTGATGATTTTTATTGATGCTGGGCCTTGAGGCCTGTGTGTGTGTGTGTGTGTGTGTGTGTGTGTGTGTGTGATGGAGGGGTACACAGACAGTGCTTAAGCCTCTCAGGACACAAGGGTTTGTCTGACAAATGAAACACTCAGTGGTTGCACATGATAGTGCTGCTAATATTGGCTCACATAAAGAAGGTGAGCACTTTGAGATCCATCACTGGGCAATACACTAAGTATATTCTTCCCCACACTATTACTTTCCAACACAATACATCTGTGATCGTTATATCCCAGTTTCTCTCTTCATACCAGAGCACATGAAGGCTGATTATTGGGTTTGCTAACTGTGAAAGACCTGGTCATAAAGCTGGTGGGTTTTTTGAAAGGGGTGCAGGGTGGAATCTTGAATACAACATGGACAGTGGCATTCTTTAAAAAAAAAAATTCCTATTCCACTGATGCCACCTGGCTCCACTCTGGCCTCATCAACAGCGGAGATTGGAGCCTGCTGAATGCAGAACCTCATCCACAAACATTCCCAACAGGGAACGTTCCGCGATGGGGAATGTGGAAAATGCGCAGAGTCACACATTCCCGGGATTGCTTGCAAACGTCACATTTTCCGATGCTTTGTGTTTTGTTTTGTTTTTTCCCCCCTCTGCTTTTACTGGTCTTGATAGTGTTTTCCAGAAATGGAGGCTTCAATGCTGTTGTTGCACATAGCTGGCATTACTGGGCTCCTGGCTAGTGGGAGGAGGTGGGGTGGTTGGGATGGTGAAGGGCAGGAAGTAACACTGGATACGATGATCTCAGATCCACTCCACACACACACAATCTGCTTTCAGATATGATAAACACATCTGGATCCATATGTGTGTGTGTGTGTGTGTGTGTGTGCCATGCTGAAATGCATTTATCATCTGTAATCCACCACTGCCTATTATGCAATCCGCTCAACCTCATATTAGCCACACACACACACACACACACACACACACACACACACACACACACACACACACACACACACACACACACACACACACACACACACACACACACACACACACACACACACACACACACACACACACACACACACACACACACACACACACACACACACACACACACACACACACACACACACACACACACACACACACACACACACACACACACACACACACACACACACACACACACACACACACGTTTCTAAACTTGTGGTGAACTGAGGTGGGGTTTCAGAAAGCAATCAACCAATAAACATATATAAATTGCTAAAAATATATAAATTGCTTCTGATATATAATTCCTTGTGACACAAAGATGACCTATGAGGTCATCAGTGAGAGAGATAAAACAAAAATAAAGAAAAAAGAAATTAGGCTCATGCCAACAACAGTTACCTAACATGTTAGCCGACCCAACAACACTTAGCCTGAAAACATCAAATACCGTCGCTCAAGATAGGCTTTGTCTAGATTAGAGCGCCTCAAATCCCACACCTTCACCATTAGTTTATGTAACCACAGAGAAAGGACAGACAAGATTAGAGAGATGCGGTCCGGTAAAAACACGCTAATGCTAACATGAGCTAAGGCATGGGGAAAAAAAAACTCTAGCAAAAAGAAAATACTAGAGCAAAAACAAACAGTTAAAAAGCCGAGGGAAAAGCAAAGGAAACTATTCTACGAGGTTGTGAAATCAGTTATGAAAACACTGCTTAAAACAGTTAGGACAGCGGAGTAAAGGGGAGGGAATAAGAGTGGAAGGGAAAAGGAGGTTAATTTATATGTCAATGTTTCCCCAATTTACCAGGCCGAGACAATGCTAGCGTGGTTATCCATCTTGAGATGGGACGTCTGAGTCGGCCTCGGCGGTGGGAAAAAATAATTAAATACACAATGAGTGGCGAAAAAGCTGTGAAAAACAGAGCGAGGGGCACGATTCCCTCAAGTGATTGTTCAGTTCCCACGTTCACACAGGCTAGAGTGGGGTTCCTGTCGGGAGTAGGGGGAAAGAGAGAAAGAAAAAAAAAGAGAGAGAGAGAGAGAGAGAGAGAGAGAGAGAGAGAGAGAGAGAGAGAGAGAGAGAGAGAGAGAGAGAGAGAGAGAGAGAGAGAGAAGAAGAAGAATACTGCACTGTGGTAGAGGTGCTAGTGTGAGAGAAAGAAATTCTCAGGGGGACAAAAAGACTGCTCAAAAGGCATGTTTATTTTTGTGTTTATTCTGCACCTCTTTCTTAAAATATACACACTCTCAGTCTCACACAATGGGAGCTGTGGCACCTCAGCTGACGTGAATTTTGGGAATCAAGGATAAAGATCCCTAAGGCCTCTCAAAGTGGTGATAAAACTTCCAGGAAGAAGATGACTGCACAGATGCCTTAAATATGAACAAAGAACACCCACATACTTAAAAGCTCTAGGCGGCCCTTCACACATTGAATACATGTATAGATGTCTAACTCTCTATATAATTGAAAGAAAGAAAGAATCTATAATTATATTCTAAGTGCAGGTGACTTGTGATTATGGTGAAAGCCTTGTTCCCTTTGTGTAAGATCAGATACTTCTTATCTACTTTGTATGCCGTGGAGTGGTAAGTAATTTAAAGTCACCTTAAGCTAAAGCCTGCACAGGTGGACGCCGTCATGGACAAAGTTACATGACCGACATTTATACAGTGAGTGACGATCGTTGCCCTTGCGTGCTCACCACCACAGGGGAGTCTGGACGCTGATCAGATGGGATGTCACGGTGAGGAGGACAGGTTTATTTATTTATCTATCAGAGGACTAATGGAGCAGAAAACACAGCCACTCTACAGAGGCGGACAGATGGTTGTAATGCCTCACCAAGCGCCAGCCTGTAATAACCAGTCTCAACTCATAAAAGCCCAGACAACGACAGAACCTCTCCTACATACAAAATGTTACATGCTGGGTAGAAGGATATTTACATTTTTTCTGTGGAGAGAAACACCATATATCCTAATAGTTTATTTTTGGTTACAGAGGTTCAAATTTAGACACTGTTTTACCATGGAGAGCTCAATGTAAACCACCCAGCCTGCACTAGCTCTTAATAACAACACAACTGATTTATTCCCCGTGGCAAGGATGGAGACTATCTGTATTTTGGGAAATACAGATAGGTGCAGAGGGTCTATTTCTATTTTGACCATTTCAGTATGGGTTCCCTGATATTTTGGTTGAGCTTTTGGCTTTGTACACGGTGTACAGCCTCTTGGTCATACCAGTAGCTTATCGGCGTTGTGTAAACAGAGCTTTTGGAAACCTACTTGTTGGGGGCTACACAAGAGTAACAGTGGAGCTGGTAACTGGACCTGTCCTTGGGCTACCTCTATGGGCACCCATGCCTATTTATACCCCCACAGTTACATCAGTTTTGGCGAGCTAGGGCAGCGAAATACTTATGCGCTTAACTGGTATGCCCACAGGTGCACGTACACACAAACACAAACATACCAAAACACACCCACTTCATCATATGCGCACTGAATATAAATCCCAGTGTATGCACTGTGGAATGGGGTTCGTTTGGGTAGATATAAGAGCCTTCAACCCAAGAAACATTCTGAACTCTCATGTTCCCTCATGCAGAAACACACAAATTCTAAGCTTGCCACCTAGCTAGTGCATCCATGTAAACAGACACTCTCAGTGCATTGAGAACATCAAAACTGTTTGAGACTGTCTGATTATACAGCAAGTGTACATTCTACCCAGTTGATTTTTCACCTTGGCCTTCTCTTTCGCTATTTAATTTGTTTTTGTTAATTACTCAATCCATCCATCCATTCATTCATCCATTCATTCAGTTATTCATTCATCCCCCCTCTTTCTTTCATTTATTCAAACACATCTTTATTCACATTGTCATTCCTGAGAAGCAAGTGGTGTTTAATTCTCTGCAACATTGCCATGAGTCAGACCCCTTTAAAAAGACCCGCAGACGGAGGGAGAGAGAGAGAGAGAGAGAAAGAGAGAGAGAGAGAGAGAGAGAGACAGCAATGAGGAGCATCCCAGGCTGCTGAGCTATGCGTCTCTGGGGCGGGGTGTGTGTTTGTGGGGGGGGGGGGGTATGGCGGGGGGGGGGCACGTCTTTCTGTTTTTTCTCCTCTGAGGAGAGGGTTGTGTAAGAGACTGCATCCTGTGTAGAGGTAATCCTGCTGATCTTAGTAGACTGGCCACACACACACACATAAACACACATCGGTCTGTGTGTGTATATTAATGTGGGTATTAATGTGTGTGTGTGTTTATCCGTCATCCCAGCACTGATGCCAGACTCCGTGGTCAAAACATCTAGAAAACATACCGTATGTGACACACACACACACACACACACACACACACACACACACACACACACACACACACACACACACACACACACACACACACACACACACACACACACACACACACACACACACACACACACACACACACACACACACACACACACACACACACACACACACACACACACACACACACACACACACACACACGGTTCAAATCCATTCAAACTACATATCCCTTTGGTGAATGATGTGTGTGTTTATCCGTCATCCCAGCACTGATGCCAGACTCCGTGGTCAAAACATCTAGAACATCTCCACACTCTAGTTTCATATCTATACACACTCACACATGTGCATGTTTGTACCGTATGTGACACACACACACACACACACACACACACACACACACACACACACGGTTCAAATCCATTCAAACTACATATCCCTTTGGTGAATGATGCCCTGTCTATAAAAAGACACAATACTGAAACTGCCCTTTGTTCATTCTGCCCAAGGACATAGTGTGGGAAGGTCAAATGTTCCTTTGCCAGGATTTCTGTCCCTTTGCTTATTTTTAGGCTGTAACTTATATTATTCAAAGGATGGGTCTCTAGTTGCCAATTACCTGTTGTTCTATAGATAGGGACTGCTGAGTTGACACTGGGATTTTAATCTTCTGCTTAGTCACACAGTCTCTCACACCCTCACACTCTCTCGCTCACACACACAGCCCACCCCTCCCCTGGCTGAATCAGGGATGAGCTGCTGACCCCTCTGAAGGGATAGGCGGTTACTTAGCATCATGACAGTGTCTTATCCCTGCACGGTCAAGCAACACAAGGACGGAGGTACGAGAGAGGGTGTGATTATGTTTGTGTGTGTGTGTGTGTGATTGGTGGCATGAAATACACTGTCCTTACGTAAACAAACCAAAGCTGAATTTCACCAATGTAACCTTTGTGTGCAACTGTAAAGGTTAGAGCCTTGGCTCGTAATTATATACCACCTACTGTAAGTTGGATATTATTTATGTTTATGGCCTCTAGAGTTCCCCTTTGGCCCTGGGTGCTGTGGTCCTCCTGCATTGCTTTGAGTTGGTTTTAAAATGAAAGTGGCAGTGGACAATAAGCTGAGAAAGGAGGTCCTGCTTCTTAAGGCTCCTTTTCTCGTGAGGCCACAACTTACTATTAGGTTCACTTTTGTATAAGCGAACACCGGGTTCACACCGGGTCACTAAAACGATATAGCCGGCATGAAGTGAGCAACTAAGAAAACAAGAGAATGTCTTACCTATTTGCAACAGGACAGGAGTGACCAATGCCGTCTCCATGGCGTAGCAGAACTCGCGTCCGAACATGACCGCCCCGTGCATGATCCACTGACGGAGCGGAATGCGGTCTATAGAGCCCTCGCTCGGTGACTCCTCTTGGCCCTCCAGGTCCTTGCCTCCTCCTCCTCCACCTCCTCCACATAGTCCTCCTGCTCCTCCACCACCTCCTTTGCCTCCGCCATGTCCACCTTTATCTCCCCCTCCATTCTCCAGCCCCCCGCTGCGTTTGGCGGGTACCACCACCACGCCTTGCACTTGCATTGCGTCGGCGTCAGTGTTCTGAGGCGCCATGGTCGCCGGCATGCACACGGCCGAGCTAATGGTGCACCGTCGTGCGGCCTCTCCAACCGACAACCGAAGGCAAAAACCCAAACAAGTGTTTGTTTAGAGAGGAAAAAACAAACTGTCAAACTATTACAACTTACAAACAATGGTTTCTCCTTTAAAAAAAAAAAAAAAGTATAAACTCCCTGTGTCGTCCGATCGTCTGTTAATGCCGTCGTCTTCACTGTGTTGCCGAGGTAACTCAATGAGGAGTGAAAACAACCAAAAAAAAATCTCTCAAAAGGTACATTCCTTGTGTGCTTTGTCCTATTTTGCGATTGTTTTTCTTTTATTCAGAGATGCTCCACCAACGCTGTGGGGTTATTTGGTATTGTTGCGTTCGCCTGGATATGGCTTTGTCATGAGGTCACTCCCTTTAAGGTACAGCATGCATATGTGTATATGTATGTGTAGGCATGTGTGTGTGTGTGTATGTGTGTGTGTGTGTGTGTTTATGTGTGAATGTGTGTGTGTGTATGTGTGTGTGAATGTGTGTGCGCGTTGGTATTTATTGTCTACTGAAATTAGTAAAAATCCATATTGATTGCCATTCAGTTAATACCAGTTTCATGATTTGTATGGAGGAAGTGCGGTAGAGGGAGGGGAGGCGGCGGGGCGGAGGGCAGACTGCACAGGTGGGAGCTCCACGGTGAATCCCCATCGAGTGGCCGATCAATCTGTGGGACACACAGACACAGAGACAGACATTTAGCATTAGCATGCATGCTATATATGATAGCACAGTGCACTTGCATTTGCACAAGATTGCCCTCAAAAACAGACATGTGATCACAAAGAACATACAAAGACTACGCAAACACACCAAAGGTCAGAAGAACCAGCTGTTGTTGTTGCTTAGGCAGCTAAGCTTGAGTGCATGTGTGTTTAAGGAAGTGTGTAAATGTGTACATCTGAATGCTTGTTCCCTCGCACATATTTTGACTAGAACATTCCGTGTCCGCAAAGGCATGAATAATGGTGCTTTTTTAATAAGAGTAGCGGTCAGTTGGGCAAACTCTGAACAAACAGTGGAATTAGCATGTTTCAGGGGATCGGCGGCCTATTGAGAGATTATCGCTTTTGGGCAACAATGGACAAGCAGCACGTTTCCCCTCAAAACACCTCCTGTCTGTCACCAAATACCCAACACGTGATGCTAATCGCACAACAATCACCCCAGCCTAATCTCCTAGCCTAATAAGCTACTTAAACAAAATAAGGAAATAAAATAAAAGGGTGCAGGGTGGGGTGGGGTGCTTGAGTTCCACAGGCAATGACCAACAATGACATCCTCTCAAAGCTTTTGGGAAGAAAAGGAAAAACAAAATGTGCAGGACTTTCCCACACAGTTGTGTGCATGTGCGACATGTACAACACAGGAGACATTGTGTGGTCTTAGCACTGTGGCTAAACCCTAGCGCCTGCAGAGCCAACCCTGATGGGGACAGTACAAATGAGGAAATTCACTCACTGGCTTTCAGACATCGGGCACTAGCAAAGGAAGCGCACGACAGAGGAAAAACGAGAATGATAGAGCCGGAGAGTGCGAGATGCAGGCTAAACTGATTCCTATCTTAATCAATATGGCAAAGTGGTAATCCTGACACGACCGACTTGCGCACTCCCAGAAGCTTATCGGCAATCATAAATCTATGGAAAGCGGAAAGCAGTGCGGTTGTGTTGGACATTTGATAAGAGCCTGATAAAGGCAGTTATCTCCCAGTTTGATAAGGGTAGGCTTGGCAGTGTAGTGCATAACCAAGATGCGGAATTCCTCTGGTCAGTTTTAAGAGAGATTGACATTGAAGCTGCATATAATTATTCAGTGCATAGATGTTTTTTTTTCTGAAGCAACACACAAATCAGACCCCATTCCACCCAATGGTTGACCCATGCCCAAATACACACAGCAGTACAAAAAAAAAATATGCAAACAAATACACCAGAATAGAAGGCTGAGCCAAATACTGTTATTCCCTCTGCAACCACCCAGAGGTCAAAATGTCAACCTCCTTATCTCACAGCTGATTGGTGGTTTAAATCCTTGATCCGGCTATCTGATACGGTGCATCAATTCGGTCAGCCTAATTATGAAGGATGCACAATGCACTCAATGGTTCCTGGAGGATGCAGTGCAACTGCACCCTCTCCTTTTCTGTCTACACATACCCTGCAAGGACACCCTTCCAACAGCCAGCCACCCCCCGCCTCTTCCCCTTCCACCTCTCTCTCTCAGTCTTTCAGCAGCACTTGAGGGCCTCATGAGTCATCTGCCGACACAAAACCTCCAGAGAACAATCTAGAAGACTGCTGAAAGGCGGACGGCTGAATTAGTCCGGGGGGTGGGTGGGGGGGGTCTCTCTGAATCTCTACTGGCACCACGATTCATTAGAATTTGTCAGCAACGTTCCTTACGTAACAGCTGAAGGAGTAGCACCCAAAGCCACCCCCTACCCGACCCTATCCCAGTGACGAGGTGCTGAGGGGCGGGAGGCAGCAAGTTACGTAAGGGCTCACTGCTGGGACTCCTGGAGAGGCTGAGTAACAAAGCTCTGCGGGGTGGGGGTGGGGGTTGGGTGGGGGGGACTAAGGGGTAAGGAACGCTGTGGTGTGGATCTGATCCCCGTTCATGTCCTCCCCGTGTTCTTTTCACACATTGTCGCATGTGTCCTCTGGCAGGAGATGAGTGTGAGATGCTGCTGTGGGGGGCGGGGATGTGTGGTGGTGGTGGTGTGTGTGTGTGGGGGTGGGGGGGGGGGGGGTGGGGGGGGGGTATTGGTTGTCAGGGACGGACTGTGTCAACTGCCACACAGGTATCCATATGAATGAGCAGATAATGAATGCACTGTCAGGGGTTGGAGCTGTCCTGTGTTGCCATTACCATGGCCTTTCATACATCATTTACAGCCCAGGAGGAAAGTGGATGAGCACGTGAGGAGGGAAGGATGCAAATAGAGAGAAAGCAAGCAAGCGAGAGAGAGAGAGAGAGAGAGAGAAAGAAAGAGAGAGAGAAAGAAAGAGACAGACAAAGAAAGAGAGAAAGAGAAAGAGAAAGAGAAAGAGAGAGAGAATGCATTATGGGTGAGAGACTGACTTACTCAGCTTTCAGTGGCTCAATCTCTTCTGCCCAGGATATGGTTTCAATCACCATTGCTAATGCACAAAGCATTCATGAGAGAGGGAATTCAAATTGCAAACTTGAGATGGGTGAAAAGAACAATTAAAGACAGGCACAGCGTGATGCCAATGCCACACCAAACCACAGGCCTCAGAATCACCACTGCAGATCATCTTGCAAGCTGGACGGATCAGCTCAATCAGTCTCAAGCCTCAAGCTCTGACTTTTACGTCACTGAGACCCTCTTCGGCGGGGAGGATGAAGCGAGAAAAGAGATGTGCCAACAGAGGGCAAATATTTCCACCGTAGTGTTCAGGGAGGGCAAAACATTTCCTCCGATCCATCCAAGTGCCCCCCGAAGCCTCCTGCCAACAGCTAATCAGCAGAGGAAGCGAGAGAAGATGAAACAATCAGGGCGCACTTGGCCAACAATTAACTGGTAGGAAAAACAGCAAAAAAAAAATATCTATAGATATACATATTTTCATAAGGAGTTTATCACTGAACTGCAGTGATAAACAGAGCAGTAAAAGAAGGCAACTAAGGCTACGCTTACACATAACAGCACTTCACAGTGCCAAACAAACATGACCTTTCCTCTTCCGTCACCTGATGTCTTAGTGCCCAATTAACGGCCTTCTCCTGCAAACATCACAGTCTCCCTTATAGGGAATATTTGATGATGCTCTTTGAGGTATGCGAGCTGGGTGACTAGATGACAGGACACAGGAGTGATGACCCCTCATAGGTCAGCAAGACCTGTGGCCAGCAACAGCATGGGTTATTTGATCCCAGGCGCCCAAATGAAAAATTTGAACAGAGGAGAAGAGAAGTATTTCAGTTTCACATTGTAAACAAGCAAGTGGTTGGCTTTTAGCACATCAGCCAAATTGGTGTGATTTTTGTCCCCATTTCTCACCTGGGTCTTCCAGCACTCAACAAGGGGCTTATATAACTCCCCTGTCACACCACAGTGCACTTATTCTGCTAAAAAAAAACTCCACACAAGGACTTGCAAAAGTAACAGAGCCTTCTGGAGGATTTTTCCACAATACCATGCTGTAGATTAGTCTGACCCTGTCTGCCTTGCGAGGCCTCAAGAATGGTCTAAATCCAATGCAGGTCATGAATGCAATTGCTTTGGCACACCACAAACACAAATACATGTGCCTGCGCACGTGCACAAACTCCTCCAAGGCTCGCACATACGTACGCACAAATGCATCGCTTCTTGACCCCATTAATCATTCAGGATGAGAGTGAACTTAGGGGGGGATCTTAATCTGTCACTGATAAAAACGGCTTTCTTTCATTCCACAGCCCAGAGGAAGCCCTGGATTTATTTAGTGTAAATAAGAGCTCGGAGTGTGCAGCCATGGAGAGGGGGGGGGGGGGGTAGAGAAAACAAACAAGACAAAGACAAAAAAAAACAATCGCACAAAGGCTGGAGTGAGACCCCCCTTTAACGAATCCAAAAACAACCCATGGGGAGTGGGGGGGTTGAGGTACAGTGAAGAGCATTGATTGACAGCTGATGACAGCCCTTTTAATCATCTCCAGCTAGACAGCCCTTCGTTCAGCGGACAGACCTGTAATGCCTAAGCCATTCTCTGGGTCTGTGCATTCCCCACTGTGGTGCGGTTACACCCTTCACTGATGGTAATAATAGTACGCACTCTGAAAAGCAACATAAAGACGCCTGAACGGAGAGCCCACCCAACCCCCAGAGCCCCAGGGTGTGGCGTGGGGCGTGACGTGGCATACCCGTACCCCCACCCCCAGGCCCTTTCTGCACGCGACCCCATGCCGAGCTGCGCAAACAGGTAGCAAGTTACACGGTCGCACGGCTCTTCCCAACCTAACTCACGTGACAGTGCCCCCCGACACGGTTTTATGGCCAGTGTCGGCCCGAGAGTTACGGTTAAGAATGTGATCCTCGAGAGTGAACGAGTGACGAGGAGAGAGCAAAACGAGTGCGTCCGAGGGGAGGCTGGCAGAGGAGAAGAGGAAGGACAGAAGGGTGGGAGAAGGGGGCAGTCCCTCAGTCACTTTAAGGTCAGCTAGGCTATGCCAACGCAGCGTATATGTTCAATTTTGGGGGTGGAGGCCAGCAGGGGGGTGGCCATTTTAACAGCCGTTTGTTTATATGGTCTGAAATTTGATTACCTGTGGCTTGCCAATCATCCCAAACATGCAGATAATGCCATGGCAACCCCACCACCAACTCCAGGGGCAAAATAATGTTTTTATTGGTCAGGTTCTGACATGAGTCTCATGAGGGTATGTGGTCACACATGCTTGTGTGTGTGTGTGTGTGTGTGTGTGTGTGTGTTGCTATGTAGGCAAGCACATAGCCAGCAACATCAATTAAGGCTATGTAAAGATGACGAGGAGAAATACAGGTATGGAGCTGTCGGTCAATCAACAGTGATGGACATTTCAGATCCCAACTTACTTACTTTGTTAAATTGATGACATGATAGGAATATAGGTGGAAAGAGGTCATCTTTCCTTCTGTGTGTGCGTATGCGTGTGTGTGTGTGTGTGTGTGTGGGCATGCATAAATGAAGTGTGTGTGTCTGTGTGTGTCTGTGTGTGTCTGTGTGTGTCTGTGTGTGTCTGTGTGTGTCTGTGTGTGTCTGTGTGTGTCTGTGTGTGTGCATAGCTCTAGACCCATGGGGTTGAACAGGAGCTACTGAGATTACGGTTCACCTCAGTGTCCCTAGAGTCCAAACAGGTGAAGCTGATAGCATCTGTGCACTCAAACAAATCCCTACACAGAGCAGGAACAATACCACAACAATAATATAATATAGTATGACATGCTCATATTTCCCTGCCAATCAAGAAATTGAGGAAGTGAAATCAACAGCTGTTCCAAGTCCGAGCAGTCGAGCATTTATCTGCTCACACTTTGGTAAAGACAAGCTATTGAGGCCTGGAATGAATGTGATAGTCAAATGGCAACTAAAACCACACAAAGAGTACATTTAGGATAGACCTTCTAAAATGTTCCTAGCAAGCACAAGAGTTGCAGGTGCAGTTTAGATAAAAAAAACAAAAAAAACAAATGCGGCTAGCCGTGTTAGCCACGGTTGTTGGCTTTGGTAACACAAGGCTGCGGTGAGGGGGTTAGGAGTTTGAGTTTGTTTGTTTGTTCTAGTGTGTGTGTGTGTGTGTGTGTGTGTGTGTGTGTGTGTGTGTGTGTGCAGACAAATGCCTGCTGCATGAGACGGCCGGACTCCGTTGACCCAAATTAGAGGCAATATGGATTACACTCACCAGGGGTGTGAGGACTGAGCTCAGCGACTGAACAAGAGCCATCAGGTTTTATATCTGTACTTTCCAGGGGCTTGTCTAAGGTGATAGGACAGAGAGATACAGAGAGAGAGAGAGACAGAGAGAGAGAGAGGGAGAGGTTGATCTACAGTACAGGAGAGCAGGATCACTGGCATTTCTCTCAGTCTCTCTCCCTCCCTCCCTTTCTCCCTCTCTCTCTCTAGTGGCTATTTGGGTCAGCCTCCTCTGGTCTCCCACACATGTGACTGGCGGGAAAGCAAACCCTGGCTGCCTGTTTATCTATTTATTTGGCATTATAGATTGATCACGCTCAGCAGAGGCCTACTGGGCTCCTGTTGGCACAGCACACACACAGAGGACTTGCCTGGGCTCTCTGTGCTATTTGACTTTGGCCAAAGTGAGCCAAGTGTTTGATGGCAAAATAAATTCCGAGGTGAGTTCGAGCCGCACAGGGAAGCAGAACAATGTCCATTCAGCAGTCAGACCTTTCAGAATCAGAATGATGACTGATGGATGACGAAATGCATTCAAGCATTCATCAGCTCAGCAGTCATTTCGCTATGTGATGCATGTTCACTCCCATTCCCCGTCTGCTGGTATGTCTTAACAGCCACTCTTTCTTATTGAGGATATTAAATACAAAATAAAAGTCAAAATGAATGGTGGTGGAGTTTTTGCAAATTATTATGTTTCCTGGAGGTGGCTTGCAGTCCTTTTTAGTGAGGAGACATAAGTAACGATCACTTTGAAAGACCACAAGACTGTTTTTTTTTTTTTTTTTTTTTAAGCAAGGACAGAAGGACCACATCAGAGAGCAGTAACACTATAATCACCTACACCCCTCCTCATGCTCGGCATCACGCAGTAGCTGCGTGATCGGGGCAAGAACTCATGTGTGGTCATGATGGAAACTCAGCCGGTCGTCTGATCCTTGCACTGTCCTACAAAGGCAAGGCCTCTTATATCACTTTGGCCAGGCAAGGGTGATCTAATAATAGTCGCTGTGATAAGGGTCGGATCAGCAAAGGGCTGTGGAGAGTGTGGGAGTAGGAGGGAGAGATAGAAAAAGAGAAAGAAAGGAAGAGAGAGAGAGAGAAAGAGGCAGACCGAAAGAGAGAGAAAGGAAGAGAGAGAGAGAGAGAGAAACAGGCAGACAGAAAGAGAGAGTGTGAACAACCTGAACAAGTTTGTTTTCTTCTTGAGAGCCTCTGGAGCGGTAGTGGCCTGCGCTGACCTTGTCTCACCGCTAGATTTCTGAAGTATACTCTGGCTTCCTTCACTCGCCGCCTCCCCTCCGGCACACAAAGACCACTTTGTTTTAGCATGCTTTTTTCACCCCCCTACACCCATGTAGGCTTGGTTGTGACACTCTTTAACTAAGAGAGAGAGAGAGAGAGAGAGAGAGAGAGAGAGAGAGAGAGAGAGAGAGAGAGAGAGAGAGAGAAGCAAAACCCCATTCTAGGGCCACTACTAATGATTGTTTTGATAGTCGATTAATCTGTCAATTAATTTCTCGATTAATCGAGTAGTTGTTTAATCAATAAAATGCTAGAAAAAGGTGACAAAAAATATCGACGAGTGTTTCCCAAACCCAAGAATGTATCGAATAGTCAAAAATGAATCAATTGATAGTTCATTGTTACAGCCCTATACCACTCTGGGAATAACCACCTACTTGGTCCTAACAAGGTAGCTCAAATCTTCAGGATCATAAAGCAATCCAGTTTACGATTACCACCTTAAAAAGACACCAACACAACAACAAGCACTGATCTATGTGACTAGGGAGGTAGTGGTGTGGGAGCTGGTGTAGCTGGTGGAGGGATGGGGGTGCCACTGCTGCAGACATACAGTGAAGAGGGGGAGGGAGAGAGAGAGAGAGAGAGAGAGAGAGAGAGAGAGAGAGAGAGAGAGAGAGAGAGAGAGAGAGAGAGAGAGAGAGAGAGAGAGAGAGAGAGAGAGAGAGAGAGAGAGAGAGAGAGAGAGAGAGAGTGTAGGAGGGGGGGTGATAGAGCAGAGTGGGAGTGGGAACCCACATGTGCACAAACTTGAGAGAATGAAAGAGTGGGAGAGAGGTGTGGAGGGGTGGGCAAATCCTTCTCACTCTCTGCACTCCCCCCCCCCCTCCCTACCAGCTGCTGCTCTGCTTACAAAGCTCTGGCTTCAGCCGCCGTTCCACACCACATCAGCAGGTTTACAGGTCTTGTGATTCCTGAAGGGACAGACAGCCTGGCCTCATACAATAGAGAGAGAGAGAGAGAGAGAGAGAGAGAGAGAGAGAGAGAGAGAGAGAGAGAGAGAGAGAGAGAGAGAGAGAGAGAGAAGTGAGATAAAAAGACAGAGGAAGAGACTAGAGGAGAGAGGGACAAACCGAAAGATGAAGAGAGAAAGAGGAAGGAGAAGGAGAGAATGCAGCCTCTGCAAATCTGCTGTGTGGTTCGCTGTTGGTTAACCACCATCGCTGGGTTGCACACCTGACTCAGCTGAAAAAACAAGCACCACGCCACACCACTGAAGGCAACTGCCCAGAGTGCAAGCCAACCTATTGGCACGGTTTCCAAAAAGCAAAGCCCCCTCATCATTTTCTGCAACAACCAAAAGCCTGAGCCTACAGTAACACCTGATGATCCTGGCCTGAGAGAGGGCAGTCTATGAAAGTCAGAGCAACATTCACAGAGCATGTTATTAACATATTAAAGATGACATAGAATGTTCTACTTTAGCTTTGTTGAATAAGGAAAGTTCGGTTCATGGCCACAAGGCTTCCATGAACAGAAAACATGGGTGTTTCCTTCGTCATATGCAAATCTCAGACTTGACCACTAAAAAAAAAACGGATGAGCACTAAATGACCACTAAAAAAAAAGGCTCTTCGATTGAAAGCGTCGACGAAGGCATCTCTAATTTATTTACATGGGCCAACGTCATGCGTTGGAACTAAATTGTGAGCCGAACTAAATTGTGGGAGTGTCACGTTGCTAGCGGTGATAGTGCCAAAAGTTGGAAATTGTAAAATATTTCAAGCAGCAACATGAGCACCAACCCATTAATTGCCATTTTGCTAATAAGCAAAGACGGCTCTCAAAATCAACCAAAATGGTGCTTGGATTTGGAGTAGATGGTCCAAGGCTTTTTAAGTATATTTTTTGGCTATTGGGCCGTGGGCACTCAGACCCGTATATGGTATGAGCGCTGTAGCTAGTTGCGCCACAGCGCCCCCTAGATAAATGTAATATGTTTTGCTTTTTTATGCTTGGATTTTGTGAAAGTTTAAAATCCAAGTCTAACCAAGCCTTAACCACTTCGAGATGGAGATTCAGGTCAAAGTGGCCTAGTGTGAGCCTATTGTGAATAGTATTTGGCTGCAGTAGTCTGGGAATACCTATACGAACTTTAAGCAAATTTGGAATTTAGAGTACTCTGCAGGTCTGTCTGGCCAAGAGGCCATTGAAGCCCATTTCCAATGTCCCTAAAACACAGGCACGCAAATACGTCAAAAATCCGGCATGGGCATGTATTTGTTTGGAATGGACTAAACAACTGCATTTAAAACCTTTGTTTACAAGATTGCTACATGTTTGAAACGATTTGGTAAGAGTTAAATGTACCAATTTGAGTTTAATTTCACTGCTAGTTACAGCCTTTCTGGAAGTCGTAAGTCAATAAACCTTTTCCAGACCCACTCCCAATTGTACAATTGTGAAGGTCTTGGTGTTCCAGGCTAGCCAATCAGCGTAAAGCTCACTTAATTATGAATGTGGGTGCCAGATAAGCACGAGGGGGCGCTAGATATCTACTAAACTGGGCAATTTCATTCCATGGCCTAATTACAGGGTTGCCATTATGGGCTTGTAAAATAGCATCTGAGCATGTTTTTGCAAACCTTCTATGTAAACATCAGGGAACAAATACTCTGTTCATCATTCGATATAATTTGATTCATGATTCGATATAATCAAATGTCTTTGTCTACTCTTTCCATTTAAGTAGCACTATTTTGTTTTTCTCAGCTGTGCAAGGTACAGTATCAACACCACCCTTGCTGACAGAGACTGACAGAAGAAACTACTGTCAAAGCCTCCCCGTCACAACAATCCAGATGCAAAACATTATGTGACTGGTTGCACTTGAGATGCCTGTCCTCAAAAACCTTAGCATGCGCACACACACACACACACATAGATATGTACACAAAGACACACACATATGTACACAGACACACACACACACATACAGTAGATATGTACACAAAGACACACACACACACACACACACACACACACACACACACACACACACACACACACACACACACACACACACACACACACACACACACACACACACACACACACACACACACACACACACACACATATATATGTGTACACACACACACACACACACACACACACACACACACACACACACACACACACACACATCAGCTGGGCTGTGGCATTGGCAGCAATAAAAAGAAAAGCGGGCATCAAGTGTCTGGGGCAGTCAGAAGGGTCTGTGGCCCGCGCATCACATGATGTGCCAGGTGGCGTGGCCAGCTAAGCAGTGGCGTTGGTTTTGGCCCTGACCCAGTTTCCAGGCGTCAGGTTACAGCACGGCCCCCGGGGCTCCAATTGCCCCTGCAGGCTTTACACACTACTGCCCCCTCCACCCCACCCCCACCGCCCCCCGACCTCCATCCCCCCCCCGCACACACCTTCCCAACGCTCTGACACGGGTAAGGGTTTGTTTGGGGGAGGGAGGGGGCTGGTTTGGACTGTGGGGTCCCAGTTCTTACTACCTTCATCTCTCATAACCTCCGCATTTAACAAATGTGCAAGACTGTGAATTAAATCACACACCTATGTACATGGACACACACGTGAATTGGAGACCCAGTTTCCAGCTAGTTGGGAGAGGTGGGGGGGATAGCCTTTTAAAGTGTGCTTTTAAAATACCATGACTAGCCTGTCAATGTTTGCCATCAATCAGCCAATCAGCCTCCGGTGGCAACGCTGACCTTCACAGACAGCACGCCAAACACATTCTGCATGAACACACTCCACCACACTCCTCACCACAAGAGCATGAGACAGCTAGCCCAAGACACATCCAGGACAACAAACCTGTCCCTTGAAAACACAGGGTTCTGGAGAGACGTGAAGTGCGCCTGGAGAGTGCAGTCCCTACCCCCACTCAACCCTGACAAGGCTACTACTCCATAATTACAGTTCTGGTGGCGTGACAGCGTGACAAAAACAAAACAACTCCAAAGCTGAAGCTCCGCCCAGCACTCAGACGTCGCATAGAACCTGCTGGAAAATTCCGCTGCCCATCGAAGAGAGAGATATACAGAGTGAGAGAGAGAGAGTTTGTCATCCGACGCATGCATGACATGGCTGGGTTTCTGATAAGGGTTAAACCAAAACGTCCTACCAGGTTTGTATTAAACACACACTTTAGACTTTTCTCATACACTTGCAGACAGACACACACAACACACAACACACAACACACAACACACAACACACAACACACAACACACAACGAGAGAGAAAGCCCTTCCTGGACACACGCAGAGCACAAAGCAGCCTTTTTGTCCCCCGGCTTCATCTTTACCGATATTTATAAACCCAGTGAAAGGAAACCTTATGGAGTGGACAGTGTGCTCCACTGTCACACCCATGATCATGCATTCAAATAACTGCTGCACCACTCCTCGCCTGTATGCAAGGTATTGTGCCGACACTGAGCCCATATTCATGTGATGCAAATCAATGGCCTTCGTTTATACCTGCGGCTGCGAGAAACACTGAGAACTTCAGCTTCATGTTTTATGCAAACGTGTTCCCAGGGTTCCCCGATATAGAGCTCCTCCATGCAGTGACAGACAAACAAACAAAAACAAACAAAAACAAACAAACAAAGCCCAGTTGCAGAGGTTAAATATGTCAGCCAAATTTGATTGACAGAACTGCTGTTCAAGCAGAAGCAACAAACAACATTTTTTAGTGTGACCGAAAGTCTGATTGAGGGGTTTGACCCTTGAAGCCTGCCGGCAAAACTGGTTTGGCTATCACTTGTCGCAGAAGACAAAAATTGTAGGTTCAGAGATTCACAACATGAACAACAACCTTTTTAAAAAGGAGCCTTGCGAGAACATGAACCTCAGTGAACACTCCAGGATTGGCATCTACTCGACTAATTAGGTGTTGGATCAGTGTAATAAAAGAGCTATTATGTTTAGAAATGCCATGCAAGGTCTAAGCTGACAACAAGAAGGGTGTCCTTTTCGACATCAAGTTTTGTAAACAAACTGCAACCAAAACTGTGAAACCCCAAGCACTTGTCCTCTGCCATTTTTTTGTAGCACCAAGAGCCAGTATTGGAGACAGAGCAGGGCAGGAGAAAGAGAGATATCTAGAGTCATCCATATTTCATGTTTTAATTGTCTTTCTCCCAGGCACCATTGTACAGTGAGCACCAGAGATCGATGCCAGGCGTGTCCTGTGCAGTGATGTTTATTTGCTTTCAGAGAAACCAAGGCCAGGACATTTTCACCAAAGCATTACATGCATAACCACAAGACAAATGTCAAACGTATCCACCTACAACAAAAACATTGCTTGCATTCACACCCCCACACACACCTACAAAAACATAGTTAAAGAGGTGGTGGATGCGTGACCTCAATGCAAAATAAAACATATAAACCTAAAACAAAAACATGCACACAATCTTACCAAAACACACCTACTCATAATCCTCCAATTAAATGTTCATGGCAAGAGAACTAGCCTAACACATTACCGAAAAATAAACTCCAACTTTCCTTCCTTCAGCCACGGCCCGGTGATGTCACCCCGGTTTCAAAAGCAGAGGCCAATGCAGTCCAGAGACGGAGCGGGGCAAATAGCGGTGACAGGGACCCTGGCAGAGCCAGACGCAGGGGTATGTTTGTCTGAGACGGAGCGGGGCAAACAGCGGTGACGGGGACCCCGGCAGAGCCAGACGCAGGGGTGTGTTTGTCTGAGAAGAGCTGGCCTTGGACTAATGTTATTTTTGAGCCTCTGCCAAGTTTTCTCCTAGCAGCAAAAGGCTAAGTTAACAGAGGCAAAATGCACCTGGTGTCTTCCTTGGAGAGATTGAAGAGGAGATGGAGGAGGAGGAGTAGGGGGGGGGGGGGCGTAGCTCAACAACTCTCATTTCAGAAAGGAATAATTTGAGATTCAACCATATTGCATGAACTGAACTCCCTAGCAATCAGCTTCATCCTGAACCTGCCTGTCATGTACTCCCAAACAAAGTGGTCCAAGTTTTGAGATGGAAAATGACCTTGTAGAATTCCCTAGAGGTAAGCTTCCTCATGCCAGTACCAGCTCACTGGGTGTGAGATAGCCAGTAGAGCTTTGTAGAACGAGTGACAGCTAATCATGAGTCATGTAATCTACATAAACAAAAGGGCATGGATAGCTGACAACAAAGGCTCAGACGATCACCTGAACCAGCAACCAAGAGATTTTGATTGGTCATGCACACAAACAAATACTTACATAGAAATCTACATAAGTACGTAATGATTGTGTTCTATTCTTATTGTGAGGCTGTGATAATCCCGAGAGTGTGACCCTCCTTGAAGTTGTTGTTGTTTTTTGTACAGTGCTTGTTGCCGTTTAAAAGTCATTTAAATTACAACACAGGTTCTGCCCCTCAACTTGTGCGCGCTATGCAACGGTCACAAGTCGACCATAAAGGCAATAAGCTGTGCAGCCATCTATTTATCAGCACTGGCCAGACAGCCGTTTCAGATGCTGCATCCTGAAGATCTAGACATGCATGCTAAAAAGAGAGAGTGGGAGAGAGAGGCAGAAAGAGAAAGAGAGAGAGAGAGAGAGAGAGAGAGAGAGAGAGAAGTGATATTACTGGGTCATACGACATAACACTAGCTTTGGCAAAAGTGTACCAACACTTCAGTCATGCTAATAAAGCACTTTTGAGAGAGAGAGAGAGAGAGAGAGAGAGAGAGAGAGAGAGAGAGAGAGAGAGAGAGAAAGAAAAGAAACAACACAGTGTGGGACAGAAGGAAATAGAGAGCAATGGTGAGCTGCACAGAGCACAGAGCGTGGGAGGAGTGGAGAGCTGTGGGGCCCACAGACGGCCGGCCCCTGCACTGCACACACTATTATTAGCCGGCGTTGTGCATTATTGAGGGGCACTTTAAATATCATTAGGAGGAGGCAGAGATAAGGAGGACAGGCTTTGCGGTTCGGTTCAGCAATTCCAAATTTCCATCTACTGTAACTGCTGAGTCAGACATATTGCAGCGGTCCGTGATTTCCTGCACTGTTCACAGGTATGGAGTCGGTAAACTGGAATTTCCATCAGAGCAAAAAGGAATGTCTTCTACGACAAACCTATGCGTGACAATGCACAATGGCTCTGCATTTCTTCATTTTGTCTTTGGAACAGCATGACTACTTCTCTCTCCAAAGTTTTAACAGCAGAGAGTGCAAAACCCAGAAGCAGTATATGGCCTCAGTGCTGCCTGGCCATCACAAAACAGAGGCAAACGTTCACACACACACACACACACACACACACACACACACACACACACACACACACACACACACACACACACACACACACACACACACACACACACACACACACACACACACACACACACACACACACACACACACACACACACACACACACACACACACACACACACACACACACACACACACACACACACACACACACAGACAGAGAGAGAGAGAGAGAGAGAGAGACACACACACACAGAGAGAGAGAGACACACACACAGAAAGACACACACACACAAAGAGAGACACACACATACACAGAGAGACACACATACACACACACACAGAGACACACACACACACACACACACACACAGGTGCATTTTGGGGACGGCCAATACTAAATTCAATTCATGAATTCATAGCCTACATCCTGATTTGTTGATATTGAGGCAATGATTCCATGCAAAGGCTTGGGCTTCAGGGCCCCCTGGGCCTGGGCCCGGTAGCCTGTGCAGTAATCCATCCCTACACACACACACACACACACACACACACACACACACACAGCAGTAGACCGTTTTTAAAATAAAAGTCTGTGGCTGTTTCGCCTGCCTTGGCCACAGTCCACCACAAAAGCCACACGGCCGTCACAGGCGCTCGACATGCCCATCTTCTGAATCAGAAGGATTAGGCAGCGCGCTGCACCCGTGGCTTTCTGCCTCTAATTCCCGTTACCGAGACGCTGAGGGTAAACATGACTCCCTTTCCCATCAGCCCAGAGGTCTACACAAAGAACCCAGAGCGCAGACAGAGAGAGACAGAGAGCGAGAACAAGAAAAACAAAACAGCCAGTAAAGAAAGCAAGGTCACAACTGAAAAAAAAACAAGCGGAATTCTTTCACCATTTTTGAGGTCCCCAATTAATGGTTAATTTTGATAGTTGTGTTACAAAACCAAAAACAGAGCTCAGTTGAATAGGATAAGAGTTGATCTGATTCAAAGGTAAACTGACTGAGATGCAATCCATCTACTTGTGATGATAACCATTTATTTATGATTATACACAGGATGATTACAGCGCCCAATCGACCCTGGGTTTGATTTCAGGGAATGGGCCAGTGCCATGTGTCTAAGATTGTGATGCCAGGCGAAGCGACTCTCTAGGCCTACACATTCACAAACTCCTACACATATATACAGATATGCAATAAACCACCCCCCACACTACCACACTACCCCAATCCCTCGCCTTTGCCGCTTTGTACCCCCAGTTTGAGAAGCGGGACTGTGTCCAGCGCTGACATGGCTGCAGGACCGGATGGCTGCTTGCCTGCACTGGGTTACCATCCACCCCCCCACACCACCCCTCACACACACACACACACTCCCCTCCCCTGTTGCAAGTCGTGTGTTTTTCATGTTGTAAAGTGTACTGACTATGTGCTTATGTTGCTGAGGTATTTTTTTTCCTGTTCCCACACTGTACTCCCCACAGGAGCATAGTCTGGGGGTTGCTTTTTCTCCTCCCCTCTCCTCATGTTATGCTGTATTTCACCTCAAAAAATACTGTCTACCCCCATGTCATATTGTTTGTATGTTTGTGTAATGTATGGACAGGTTGATGGTTCATTTCACTGGTACTTGTGACTGACAATAAAGGGTACTACTACTACTACTTATACTATTTAATGTCCCCTAATACTGTTCAGCATGTCAATAAAAGACCTACATAGGCCAACAGGGAACAGATTTGCAGGATTAGATATGTAGGGAGAAGTTGAACCTGACTGACCAGAAAACACAAATTACCCTGGTTTCTGGTTGAGACATGTGATGTGGCTAATGACTCTGTGTTCTCAGTCACTCATGAGCTCAGAGCAACAGAGCTGAGGCAGCACCAGGAGAGTTTAGCTAATCAAGAGGCAAAACAGGGAAGTCACGGTTTCACCGCATGACAATAGGCAACCGAGATCAGCAAAGACCAAGCCTTTTAGCCAGCAGATCGCTGTCAACTGTATGTGACTACAGGCTCGTGACATTGGGGGTTTGGGGGGGGGGGGGGGGGGGGTCGTACAAAAAACAGCATACATCAGACAATCTTAAAATCTGAAACTGCAGCACAGACACTGTTTACAAAAGACCAACACAACACACACAAACAGTCTAGCTCACCAAAAGGCCTTGAAAGCTTCATAAATCTCTCTGACTGCGTGCGACGGCAGTGCTTGTAAAGATGGGTGCGCTCGTGGGCCCACTGGAACAACGCGGCAGCAAACTTGGCACCTGCGAAGGTCAAACAAGCGAGAGCGGTTAACACACTTCTGAAAAGCAAACAAGTGTCCACTATGCAGGGCCCTTGGCATTTTTGGGCACTCTGAAGCAAAACATCTCTGTGTCTGCCTCTCTATCTCTGTCTCTCTCCCTCCCTCTGTTTCTCCTCACCCTCTCTTTTTTTTCCCTCATCCACCCACAAGCCAATCATCACATCATTACTATTGCATACTGTGTATGTCCATGTTACTTGAGCTGTGATTATTCTTTACACAAGAAATTATGTTGACATACCTGAATGTCAATCTAAAGCTGTGGGGTGAGAATGCAGTCAGTGGCAAAACTAAAAATGCTTGAAAAAAAGCACACTAAACTTCTGTTCATAACAGTCTACAGTCCAGTCTTGATTTGATGACTCATATATAAAAAAAAACTACAGTGAGAAACATTACCACGAATAACCAAATGATACACGAGTCAAAAGAGTTGATTATTGTCCAAACAAAGAGATCTTTAATTCATCGGCGAGTGTGTTTTGAGCTGCTATTTCAACGCTGCGGTGTCACAGATCAGGAGAACAAGTTATTGTGGAATCATTCCAAGACTGAAGTCTGGACCGCAGCCCGTATAGTGAGGAGGCGGAGACGCGATTGTTTATATCGGTCGGACTGTTGTGTTTACGGTCTTGTCGTTTTCATTTCATTTATCTTCTACGTACAGGTTTTTTTTCTCGAATAAACCATAACCACCTCAGTAGATACACAAACGCGATACTCGAGACAACTAAATAAACATTAACCTGTACGCTTTTGCACCATCACCCGGTCGAAATGTGTTACCGCTGCGCTGATTCCACTGCAAGGACACAGATCTGCTTTTCATTATGCGATCTAAACTTGATTAGGCTACTGCGTTTTGTTTAATGAACCGCTATTAATAACAGACTGCAATTTATGACAAGTGTCGCCAGTTACATATTAGACTACCCGTCCCGTGGAAAGATTAACGTCTGTCCACAAAAGCGATGACCGGCTATTGCGTAACAACTCTCACATTAAATTAATTAACTTGATGTCAATGTCACGAAATAGGCTAGACCAGGCTACTGTAAAGTCAGATGGCTCACGTATTTGCATCGCATTTTAATACAATAGATCAGCAATTATCTTCATATCAAAACATCTGCAAAACCCATTGGCTATCACAAAATAAGTTCCAGGTGCTTTTGCCCAAAGGTGCAGCTCTAAAAGGAAAATTACATTACAGTAGACTGCTTGCTGCCTAACTTACCTGCCGTTGCATGACCGGTGTCGGTGCCTACTCGAACCCACAACATGCATTCATGCAAGTTATACGATATTTTAAAGATACTTACACTGGGTCACATATGAGCTCATATTATTTGACAATCTGTCGTTGCCGTTCACGGTAGCCTACGTTATTGTGAAATTGCACCGACTGCCCAACTCTGAGGACATCAATTAACATAAATAGCAATGACAAGTGCAAGACGGTCGATGCAGTCAGTGTTGGATGTCGTTTCGACTTTTGGCAAGGCTATTTGCTCTAGATATGCATCCAAGGCTGACCCTATTTTTGAGTAGCCCTTCGCAGTCCTACCTTGGGTCGAACACTCAAGCTATAATAAGAGATATCAAGCTCCCTCACATATTTTGCTACTGTCTTCTAGAGCGAGGCAAGGCAAGTGGACATTTTTTTTATGCAAGTTCTCGCCGCCGCATAGCATTGGTCAAGTCAAGCGCTTGCAGCGGGCAACCTGAGATGCAACTGGTAACACTAGGTCGACATTGCCAATGATATTCGCAGAGACATCTTAAATGCTTACCCCAACACGTCTCTCCGCTGAAAAAACAAACGGCTGTGAGACGTTAGTGGATGTGTTTTGGCGTTAAACTCCCTTGCAAGGTATTTTGTTTTGGTGCATTGGCGGAATCCTCTGGGACGTCTTGCAGTTAAGCCAATGGTTTTAATACGCCTTTAAAAGGAATATCTGTCGGAAATAAATGAACCGCTTCCGCTGACGGCTGTGGTTAATTTAAATAAAGGGGCGGGATTTAAATTTAAAGGTAAAGACTCAAACGCTCGTGCGAATGGAAGAACTAAATGCAAGTTCTCTTGTCTGACAAAACGGTGTTGTTTTGTAATGTAGGTTATCTGATATTCGTGTGTCATATATGTTTATATTTTCATATGTTTTATAGTTGGCCTACAGTCACTATTCTGTCACCTTTACTTTTGGTAAGTATTTTTTGTCTCAGTTTTGTCACAATTCACTCATATTTTGACATTTTAAATTCAGAAGTCCTCTTTGGTAATGTAGGCTAGGCCTAGATATGTTTAGCTAGCTATTTTACTAAATATTTTAACCTTTTTTTGTAAATCAATTTTGGTTGGTTCCCTGGTAGGAGTAACCTAGTACAAATATGAACAAATCAGCAGTAGGCCTATTACAGTTTAGCTAAGTTTGAAGTTTTACAGTTTGAGCCTACTTCCAAAATTATAAAAGTGTGTGAGGGAGCACTAGGCAGGCTATATGTGTGCATGTCTGTGTGCATGGGCATGGGCCTATGTGCACTGTGCACATGCCTGTGTCGCCATTCTCCAAGTGGGGAAAAAATTCGTCCAAGGCCCTGGGTATGAGTTTCGTTTCCTAGTTCAATAGACATGCAACCATAACAAACAATGGGAATTCCCACAAAATACTTCCTGTTCGACAACTGCAGCTCAAGTCAATCACACCATGCAACCAGTACAAAGAGGCTGGAAGGCAGCCTTCTCTGGCTATTTCCCAATTGTGGCAGCAAACCAACATCTTAAATGGTTTAACCTTGACAGTAATGGAATTGAGTGCAATGTTCTAACTATTACTTTAGAAACTTTTATCTTTGTTCTTGACTTTGAGTGGTATTGAAGTACCTTAGGGATACAAAATATCTCCTTGAAAAAAGAGTGTATTGTTGTGCCTGCTGTCTTCAACAAAGTCTACTGGTCTAGTGGTCCTTCCTTAACCTGTCCCATGAATGCATTGAAGTGAAGTTATGTTATACAGTCAGCCATGAATGAGTGGATACATTTGCCACACCTTTAGCCTTAACATCTCTGCGAAAGCAATCACTTGCATGTGACTGGTCTGCCAAGAAAAATAAACTTCTGTAAGATACTCAGGCTCCTCAAGCAGGGACCTAATCAGCGCTCAGAGAGTGATGGATGCCCCAAAGAATGGAGGCCATCAAAGGCCACCGGACAAACACCCCGCTAACACCCCTGGCTGGACATCTTCCTCTCCCTGTGACGGCCGAGTGAGTGGACAGGAAGGCATTGTGTTCATAAATTGTCGGACTCGGAGAAGTCGGAGCGCAGCAAAAGGGCCCCCAAGCTTGGCTGTTCTCCAGGAGAGCTATTGTTCCCCTCCGTCAAGTGGATAATTATCTCCCGTGTCAGTGGCTCCTCACTCACTTTCACACCCATCGGAGCAATAAAAGAGCTCCGAGACGGCCGAGGCTCCTGACCAAACACGGACATGACTATCTACCTCTCTTCCTGCCCTGTGCTTTCATTTGTTTTGTTTCTTCCCACTACCTTCACTTTTGACCAGTCTCAGTCTCACTCAGATTACTCAGCAGCTCAACTATATATGAAGAAAGGGCAAACAGTGGCTTATGTAATATGCATGCGAATCCACTTCTGGACACCAAGTGTCACCATCAGGTTGTGAGGGGGGTCGTTATATGCTGGAGGTAAAATAGTGCCATCTGTGATAAGTCGCTGGGCCTCAACACCCTTTGGCAGGAACAGACGTGGTGCACAGTTACGTCAGGCCTCAGGAGGGATTTGGATTTCAACAGCCACTCTGATGTAAACAGCAGTGAACACTGTCTGTCAAAGGCCATCATCATTTGTCCCCTTTGCTATCGTCTTGTTCATCTTCTTGTCTTTCAAGCCTCTAACAGTCATCTGTAACCAAAGACAGAATGTGCTAAGCTATTAAAACAAAATGCATGGTGATGTTGGGTAATTCAGTGTACCTCTTCCATTAATATGACATTACTATAACATTAAGTAAATGCATATAGACTTGCCCTTCTATGACTCCATCAAGCCGCTGTCATTTACTTTTTAATTAATCTTCATTCTGACCGCATGGTGAGCTTGAAAAAAAGAATTCTATTAGATTTGGGGCCAAAAATTGAATAAAGAGACTTATTGTACTCAGGGTGTTTTTTTGAAAGTCAGTAAATGCCTTTGAAAAAAAAAAGTCTTTGGATTTACTGTAAACTCATTAAAAGTGCCCGAAATACCAAAGAAAACTGACCAAACCCCGGGGCCCACACACGCAATCTAAACTTCAAACGACTAAGGCATGAACGGACTTGACGGAAAGGGATTACAAGTTACTTATCTGTTTACATAACATCAAAACAATATCAAGTCCTAAAAGGACCCCATAGTGCCTTTAGCTTTAAGACATTCTGTCCCACCACTCATGGAAATTATGGAGGTTATGATGGCCAAGGCTTTTGAATGGAGTGTCCAACCTTTTACCATAAAAATGATTTTGTTTTGTGCGCAAGTTGATCTTGGTGTGCCGGTAATCCGTGTCAGACACCTCCGGTAAACTATTATGTGGAAATGGCATAGAACGTTTTGCCCCAATAGACACGTAGTTCCCTTCAGCTCCCCTTCGATGGAATTTTCATGTGTTCTACTTTTGACATCAGCTGTTCCTAGAAGGTTTCCAGTTAACAAATGCTGATACATTGTAATGGTACACTTTGTGTCTGTCAACTGGGGTCTGTCAACATTAAAATGAGGACCGTGTTGTTCTGTGGGTGGGTGAACAAATATACTATCTCAAATTGTAAGGTGTTCATATTTTTGTTACACAGCAGATGTTCTCAGGTCTGGTGGACCCACCACATTAGGCTTTTAAATCAATACAGCCATAACAATTTATGTGAAAACACAGATGTTCTGTAGCTCAATTTCCAATGATAGACATTATGGTTCATATTTTCCATTTACCCCTGTGTGGTATTTTTGTGGGAATAGCAGGTGCAGAAAGACAACATTCCCACACACAGACACCTACACTCAGACATGCACACATACAGACACACACACACACACACACACACAGCAGGAAGAGTTAGTATGAAAACACGGATCAAGGAAGGAGCCTCCACAGAAACGCCGTGCACACCAATTAATTACGTCTCTGTCCCAGACATTCTCAGGAGTATAATTTAATCATATTAGTAGGCTACAGATGGGTGCTTTATAAATCAACTCAACAGAAACTTCCTGAAACACTAAGTTGATGGAGACCTCACACTGATAGATGCTGTAGCCTACTCCACTTTTATTGAGGTCAAGGCACCGTTCATACTGTTTTAAGGTGTGCTTTAAGAGCGTGAACACAGCAAATACAAATCACTTTGTGGGAGTAATTGTCTTGACAGAAATAATTGACTTTTTGTTCTTCGCTCCTGATTGCTGAGAATCAAGAGGTTAATTGCCACTCTGTTTTCTGTTTTTTTTTCTTGCAAAAGTTGTGGAAGTCAAGGCAGAATGGTCTGACAGCCACGAGATCAGAAGTAGACCTGAGTCAGCAAGTTATTGAACATGAGTTCCCCGTCTGTGCTTTCAGACAAAAGGAGAAAAGTTTGACCTATGCCACAAAAAACCGCCTACCCTTACAGGCAGCTTCACACTTGGAAACACTGCAAGAGTGAGAAGACAGAGCCTCAGGGGTCATTTTGTGAACTGGTCCGGCAAAGGTTACCAGGCTAGGACTAGGCCGTAGCCTATGTGAGTCCCTGCAGAGAGGCTGTTCCTTTTGCACAATCTAAAACCTCAGACTACACCGTGAGTCATTAGCTTTCACAACATTCTCACTCCCAGTGATTTTGATCTGAATGATAAAGCATACCTTCAGCTATTGTGAGAGTGATATTTCTGTCCTATAATAGGTGCATGATTGATCACAAGTTCTCAGTATTGTCTTCATCTGCCTCTGCTAGAACCTGATTAGCCTGTTCAGGAAATGCTTATGGGCAGCTACGGTGAGCTGTCCATAACCCAAGGGAGGCACCCGAAGAGCAGGTGTTTATTTCACCTGAGGTCTCTTAGTCAAATGAACTGCAGGAGAGAATGGACTGTGAATGGGCGTGATGGTTTTAAGATGCAATGCAAACCAATCAGCCGTGTGGTCTATGCAGACTTTGCATGCCACTCATTTTCTTTCATCATAGGGTCAATATTTGCATTGAGCTCCGATGTCCACATACCCCATCAGGTCATTCAATGCACTCGGCCTCACAAGTCACAGATTGCTGCATTTCACAGGGCCCACACTCTAGCGTTTACTGTCTAAAGGTCACGGGGTCATGGCTGATGTCTATCCTAGCCTTAACCCCTTCAGAGGTGATCTCACACTGTCATGGTTATGGGCAGTTTGCTGTCTGACGAATAACATCGTTCTCCCGTGTGCAGCATCCATAACGTTCCATACATGAAGGTTACAAGTGACAACTTTGCAACACCATTTCTCATCCAAATCCTTATGAGATTATGGCAAGCCATCACAAGCGCTCTAAGAAGCCTAAGGCAGTACTTTAATCTTGAGCTGAATGATCCATTTGGATAATTGTTGCTTTTTTTTTTAAGAAGAAATACTTGAAATCTCTGGATTATGTGCTTGGTGCAAGAAACCTTTGATCAACACAGAGATGAATGCATATATGCAACAACAGTAACGAGTGAACACTCCCCATGGACATGATTTTATGAGATGTATCCAAACCCACCAGAATCTCTTCATAGGTGCCACTACAGCTGGGGAAAATAAAATATAACATTGTTGATGTGTGTTCAAAGCACTGAGGAAGCAGTCTCTTATGGATCTAAGAGTCAGGAGCTGCCTGGAAGTGATAGATGAGCTTCCTGGTGTCCAGTGAAAGACGCTGATGCAGGCCCAAGCAGGTGGTTTATCCGAAAACCTGCTTACGTCGAAGCAGACCTCACTGGTGTGTGTGTGTGTGTGCAGCGTTTTCAAAATAAATAGAAAAAAAAACATCCTGCCTCTGCACTTTCACGTCCGTCTTCTGACTCCACAGACCTGCGGGTCCTTCTGCCCCTGGAGTCGACAGGCAAACACATGCCCCCACGAGAAAGGGCTGGCAGCAGGGTGCCACTCACGCGGTCGGGCGGAGGTGCGAGGGCCCAACTGCAGACAGCAACTTGTTTAGCGTCCATGGAGAGAATGTCACAGACGCAGCCTAATCCAGCGCTCACACATGAAACATACGCAAGCAGACTCCACACTGTCGTGTTATGTTGCAAAGGCTAGACAGAATGACAGAGTGCGTGGACAGGACCGGCCGGAGGACACTGCCGTGTGAACTGGAGACTGACGGTAACACAAGGAGGGAGTTATTAGATTAAAAAAATAAATGGAAAGGTCACATTCATCACATACTGTCTGTGCTCATGGAAAGCATTTAGAGGATACGCTAGGTCTCTCCAGATTCCTCTCTGAAAGGCGACATTCAGGGAAATTCAAGTCATAAGTGGGGGAAGTAACCTAAAAGATGAAGGGCCCAGACAGGGACATCATAGGTCTTCATTTAGGTCAGTGTCTACAATATGACCCTATACAAGCAGCCTATAAAACAGACTTATTCTTGTATGAAACAACCAATTTAAGCATATTACAGTGTTTAGGAACATCTTAATGATTTTTGCTATAAAGCAGTGGCAGTATAATTGATCCTGTCACAATTATACCATGTGGCCAGATTTTCAGTACATGACCCATTGGTATTCATAGTATAAGTTACCTGACCGGCACTTGGCCAGCCAGAATATTACCCTCTGCTTTTATTGGCTAAACATTTGTGATTTGTACCACAGACTCATGAAAACTCTTCTACAACCACTAGTATACTGTATACACACACATTTTATGTCCAAGACTACCCCCTTTTGGTAGTCCTGAGTCACACCAGGCTGTCAGGATGGTCAAGAGAGCATCTGGGGCATAAATATCATACCAGGACATATAAAATCATTCCAGCTGGCATAAGAAATATAATATGAATATGGTGCAATGCAATGAAGTCTCTCAGAGACCACATATTGTAGGTGAAGAAAGGAAAGGACTGATTACACTTAAAAAACAACAACATAGAGCTGTATACATGCCCCCACCACCACCAGAATCAGCAACACCAGCGTGCAGCCTAAATTATATATTGGGTTGGATTGGAGTATTGGATTTGCCTTAGAGGCATGATCAGTGTCTTTGGTCAGTTTTTGTTAGTTAAAACTACCTCATGAAACACAACATAGTGCCCCCATCAGCTGGCCTGTAAAAGGTCATGTTCACTGGCAAACTATAATGTTCTGTCACATGTTTGTTGTTCATCGCCCTTGTGCAGCACTACAAACTGAAAATATACACTTTAGCACTGTTTTTTAAGACATTTATTGAAATTATGATGAATAATTTAAATGTAAATAAGAACACAGAATACATTTGATATTATGTATTACACATAAATGTATCGTATTTTGATACTACTGTATATGGTACAGTGTGAATGATGTTGCAAGGAAAACTACAGTAGTCAAAAACAGTAACTAAGAATTGACTAACACTGTCAAACTAAATAACGTATACACACCATCTATCTTTCTATGTATCTATCTGTCTAGCTATCTTCATAACAATGCTTCTGAAGAAGTACACTACCAGTCAAAAGTTTGGGGTCACTTAGAAATGTCCATTTCACTCCATTATAGACAGAATACCAGCTGAGATAAGTTGCATTGTTTTTTTAATCAGGTCAGCAGTTTTCAGATTACAGTATGCGCTTACATAATTGCAAAAGGGTTCTGACATGTTTTCTCAGTTAGCCTTTTAAAATTATATCAGATTAGTAAACAGAATGTGCCTATGACCGCCTATGCCGAGTCCGAGTCAAGACCGAGTCTTTGAAGGGTCGAGACCAAGTCGAGACCGAGTCGAGACCGAGTCTGTTGGTTTTCAAATACAGTCGAGTCCGAGTCAAGACCGAGTCTTTGAGGAAGCAAGTCCGAGTCGAGACCGAGTTCTTTAGGAGTCGAGACCGAGTCGAGACCAAGACCATAAAAAAATGTCAGTTTTCATATTCACTTATTAATTCATTAATTTAATATCACCCCAGTTAATAATCAACCGTTAGGCCTACAGACTAAGCTAGATTGGGAATTGTTTAGAGGAGCAGTCTTAACGTCTTAATATGGACTATGCTGACCTACAGACTCTCACCGGCAGCAGAGCCATGGAGATAAATAAACGGCTCTGACAGCAGTATCTTTGCATTGCACCATGGGATGCCATTTTCAAATAATGCCGGTCAACATTGCATTTTATTATTATTGTTGTTATGTGTTTTTTATAAGAACATAAAAAAATGCGTTGGTCTCGAGGACTCAGTCTGAAATTACGAGTCCTTCTCCTCCCACTGTGGTCCGAGACCGAGTCAAGACCGAGTCTTAGAAGGAACGAGTCCGAGACGAGACAGAGAAAGCAGAAATTGGTCTCGAGACCGGTCTCGAGTCCGAGACCGGACTCGAGTACTACATCACTAGTAGATATTGCATTAAAGATCAGCCATTTCTTTCTACAAGTCGAGAATCCTTTTGCAATTATGTAAGCACATAATGTGATCTGAAAACTGCCCCTGAAAAAACAATGCAACTGATCTCAGCTGGTATTCTGTCTATAATGGAGTGGAATGGAAGTTAGGTAGTGTATGTGGTTTACATATTCCATTCCCATCTGTTTGAAAAGAAATATTCCAGGTTGAGACATTAAAACAGAAGCCTTTATGTACCTCTGTGACTTTGTCCACTAGGTGTCCTAAGAATTGTGTGTGTGTGTGTGTGTGTGTGTGTGTGTGTGTGTAAAGAAAATCATCTGGGTGGCAGACTGGTGTGTTCCTGTTACTTTCTAAGTCGACAATCTTTTTAAACAAGTCATAAAAATGTTTAGTTTGGAAATGCCATGACCAATGTGAAGTAAGATGGCAGAGAGCAGTTAAAAGTTAAAAGCTGTCGGAAAAAAACAACCCACCAGTGAAAGCTACCCACCAGTGGAGTCTTAAGAGGTTGAACTTTAAAAGTGCTGCCATTTCAGTGTGGTTGGGACCTCAAGAAACCATAAACAAATGATTTCACTTGTCCATTAAGATAAGTGTGGACAAAAATAAACAACAAAAATATTCCCTCTGGTATGTGCGTGAGTGAATGTATGTATATTTGCCTGAAACTTCCACAGGGGAAATTCAACTTCTCTGTTTAAGATATGGTTAAGAAAAGAAAAATGCCACTTCTCAAGGTATTGCATTATTAAGGCCTACAAAGTGGGTTCAGTGATCAGGTCAATAGGCTAATGTCAGAACTCAAAAGTAGATCTGGACAGAGGTCGGATGAGTAGGTGGGGTTGATGTCCTATCTGTTTTAAAAGAAATATTCCAGGTTGAGTCTTTATGTAACTATGTGACTTTGTCCACTAGGTGTCCTAAGGAGGTGGAGGGGACAGGTCAGTGTAAAAGCTCAATAGACCTCCTTCTCTTGTCCTCTCCATCATATTTTCTGACATCTGTTTTGGTTCTCTCTCTTCCTGGATCATGGTTGCATTTCTGTATCTGCGTGTCTGTCCTCCTCACACTGGCAGTTCTGCGGATGACAGAGAACTGGGGTTGAGTGTCAGTGTGGCCACACTGTGGACCAGAGCTGCGGCGCTCCTCCCCGTTGCCCTGGAGTTCCGCTGGACACTGTCTGCATCTCCTTCCCCCTCTCCGTTGCCGCCGGCTCCTCCCGCCCCTCCGTTCCCTCCGCCGACTCCGCTAGTGCGCGGCTCACCTCCGTCCACCCCGCCTCTTCCCCCCAAGGCCAAGCGGTACGGCCGGGACAGGGCCGAGCGCACGCCGTCCGGCACAAAGCAGTACACCACAGGGTCCAGGCAGCTGTTGAGGCTGCTGAGGGTGACGGTGGCGTGGTAGGCCACCACGTGCTGAACCCGGCTGCCGCCCAGGTCAAAGTAGACCACCGCCTGGCGCACGTGGAACGGCGTGAAGCAGACGGCGAACACCAGCAGCACGGCCACCAGGAGCCGGACGGCGCGCCGGCGGCGCCCGCGGCTCTGTGGCATGAGGCGCCGGTCAGCGAGAGCGCAGGCCACGCGCGCCGTGAAGCCCACGATGGCCAGCAGTGGCAGCACGAACTCCAGCACGGTCAGCGCGAACAGCAGCGGCAGGCGGCAGCATGACGAGCCCGAGCCGCTGAAATCCATGGCCGCCGTGGTCTGCAGCGAGTAGGTGGTGACCACGGCGAAGATCCACACGCCGGCACTGACCCACCGCGCCACTCCGGGGCTCCGCCACCGCAGGCTGGATGCCCCGCCGGCCGCCCACACCACGGCCAGGTAGCGGTCCACGCAGATGCTGGTCAAGAAGAGGATGCTGCAGTACATGTTGACGAAGTAGCTGAATGTGTGCACGTGGACGCACGCCTGGCATTGGCCACCGCTGTAGTACAGGGCGATGCGTGCTGGCAGCGACAACGCCACCAAGAGGTCAGCCACCGCCAAGTTGATGGTGTAGATCACCGGGGCAGTCGTCGCTCTCGTCCGCACACAAAAGACGTACAGTGCCAGGCTATTGAGGACGGCACCCACCACGAACATGAGCGTGTTGACCACCATGAGGGTGATCCAGAGGCTGTAGAAGTCCTGGTAGAGGTCCTCGTCGAGGTGTGATATTTTTCTGATGTAGGAGGCTTCCAAGCTTTCGTGCTGGGTTGCGTTGAGGTCAGTGGCATTGAGGTTGATGTTTAATGTGGAAGCAACAATGTTGCCCATGGTTCTATCTCTAGGAAGAATCAAAATTTAAAAAAAAAATTAAGGATTCAAAAAGGTGAAAGATTTTGAGTATAATTCATAATCCAAAATGTAGTGATTGCTTGAAGCTGTCATTCTGACCACACAGTAAGATAAAATATTTAGGATGCAAATTAGCTTTAGAAAAAATATCTCTAGACATCTGACAAAGATGACCTAAGGGCCAAGGAAGAAATAACATCCTGCTTTATTGAGGGACAGAGTAAATGTTTGGCCACGCTTTTGTTTCTTTATCTTGGCTATGGTGCTGTTTCTTATTTACAGAAAAGCCAAAGATTAGAATTGGCAAATTTCTGTTGGCACTTTGGAAGTCAGGCAACATCACAAGACTTTTACCCTAAAAAACTTTAAGCTTAACAGTATTCAAAACTGTGATTCCAAACTGTTCTGAACCAAACACAATCCAAACACATATCCTTGTATGTGAAAAAGCCTTTCTAAGGCAATAACTCAGCTATTGACATATTTTAAATGTTGCAACTAAAAAAAAAAAAAAACTGCCCACAGTCTATCTAAAAATAGAAAGTACTTCAGTTTGCCAGCCTAGTTTGTGAGAGAGTTCATGATCTCATTACTTGTGGTCTGTCTTTCTTTTTCGGTCTCCCAGACACTATCTTTCTCTCTATTCCTCCATTTTTATTATATCCCTCCATCCATCTATCTGTCTACCTATCTATCTATCTATCTATCTATCTGTCTTTTATCTATCTATCTATCCGCATGTCTGTGCCTCTATCTATTTGGCACTGCATATTTCTGGTAAACATGTTTGGCCAAATCTATCAGCTTCCAGGAACTTAGCATGGGTCTTAATCTAAAGTCTTTAGACTTCCGATCTACAGAGTGTTTATTTATTCCAATTATGTGATTCTTGGGTAACAGGGAAAGAGCATGTAATAACGTCTCCTCTTTCACATGAACTCTCAGTGAACTTACCGAATATATCAGGGAAGAGCAGCTTGTGAACTATTCAATACAGAATTCAGCAAAAAGCACTTCCACTTACTTGTGTGACATTAGGTGTCAGTTTGGTCCAAAAGTGAAATATACATGTAAAACTCTTTTCTCTGCCGAAGAACCTCTGTATCCATCAAATGGTGACTTTGTGCACAGGTTCTTCATGCATTCTTCATGAAATCCATAACTCCATATCTCAGGCAGAGGACATCCATACCTCCATGAATGCTGTGAGGACCAGTCAATAACACACAATTACTAGGTATGTGAGCAAGGCGTCTGAGCAACATGTCTTCAGCTGTCTCTTCGGCTTTGGTTCCGTCAGGTCTTTTCCACATCAATTGAATAACCCTGGTCTGTTGCACCATGTCTAACAGTGTCCCCTCATGCTCCTTCTGACAGGAGGGATGTCTCGGTTCCCACTGAGCCTCATCCAGTCCCCCCCTCCCCCCCCCCCCCCGCCGCTGCAGTAATCCCTCTTTCCCCCTGGGCTGGAACTGAAGGAGGAACCTTCCCAAAGTTTACTTCCCAGTGCTAACGTCACCACCAGGCATTCGAACTCTCAACCGTTCACGGCAAGAAGGACAAGGAGAAAAGTCTGAGGTTCCTGTCCACTCCTAAGGGGAAGGGTGGGTGAAAAAAAACATGTCAGTTTCCGTACAACCTTGTTCATTTGACCCATGGTCACCCTCTGGACAGCTGACAAATGGACGTTTAAGCCTTCCATTTGACGGAACAGAACACCTCAAAATATTTGGACACTGATAAGCGACACTGAGGATGTTCTCACTGTACACAGCTCATTTTTCACTTTGTGGGTCTGCTGATACACTCCGGGGAAATGTGGCAGTTAAAAAGTAGAACTTCAAGAGAAGAAACTTTGCCAAAAAGAGGGAAACTCCTAAGTCCATATTCAGCAGATATTAACATGATGATCTATCACAGGATATGGGGGACAGAGGATCTCTCCACATATCATAGGGACAAATCACAGGTGTCCATTAGACGGCTGGTTTTGTTATGAGTAGGAGAGCTGTGGCCCTAGTGACATATGCCATGTGTGTAATCTGCTCACAGCTCTCAGTAAACAATGGTGCCCTAATTCATCCTCCTAGTGCAGGGAGACATCTTTATATCAGCCTTATGGCATGAACAGTCATGGTTCCCACTCTAAGTCAAATGTAAAATTCCATGATTTTTCCCTGACTTTCCCTGACAAAAAAACTGAATTTCCATGACTTACTATATAATGAATGGCACAATATACCGACCAATGATTTCAGAGCAGCCGCGTAGCGTTCAAGAATCTTTTAATTTTTTAGAGCAGGAGATGAATAAATGGGCATTGAATAAACAAAGCAGCCAAGCAGTAAAGCTAATAACCAGATATACACCAATTATGAAATATTTGTATTGATGTATTTTGGCAAGTACATTTTAAACTGCTACAACAATATTCCCTGATATTCCATGACTTTGCCCCAAAAATTATAAAATTCCCTGATTTTCCATGTCTGGAATAGACTTTCCAAATTTCCAGATATTCCAGAAATTCCATATAGATAGATAGATAGATATATATGGAGGAAATTTAGGTCAAATGCTCTTTGCTCTGTAGAAGCATGTTTAGGCCATGTAACCAAACCACAGGACCACATCAAGTGGACTCACATACATAGGGTCTAGTTCCGACAAACACATTGGTCATAATGTTCAAGGCCTTTGACTCGACCCATGTGACTTTTGATTCTTTTATAGTTAAGCAAAACAAGTGCAGCAGAGTATAGGGGAGAAATCTGGCCAAGATTTGGCACAGAGCCACCAGATCTGCACCAGATTGTCTCGCTCCGATCGGCTCACTGATGTTACTACACAGTTAATCATCTCCAATCAACTTGGCTTAACTTTTCACTGGAACAAAAAGCCGCCCAAAAAGGAACCCTCGGAGGACCAATAAAGATTATATTTATTCTTTCTCTAATGGCCCCGGTTATTCCATCAGAATGAGAATAACACAAACAAGTCCAAAATAGCACGAGGGGAAATTCAATTAAGCGTGAGGCCTCTTGTGGACCTTCCATGTGGTACCTCCACAAATCTGTCCAGCTGGTGTGTAGTTAGCTATTGTTCTTGAAGAGGCAGAGATACACTTTGTTCCGCATGAGTGAGGCTCCAAGGTGGTCTTTCAATTGCTATGTTGACCTGGGCTGCTCTTTGGTGGATAAACAACATTAGTAGACCTGACCTGGACATTTTCTCTCTCTCTCTCTATCTCTCCTTTCCTTCTCACAAGGAATGCATTAGGTTTTATGATGTGACTGTTGCTTTAGAGGTACAATAATGTTCATATTCCTAATCTCTGTATACTGCCTACATTTCTTACACTGTAAGCAAAACATTAGCATGGCAGTTGCATATTAATCGACATCTCCCTCCTTGAAAACCTGGTGTCCAAGGCAGGTAGTATGATTAGCAGAATTCACTTAAAAGGGCCCATGTTAACGCTAGCGCACGTAGCCAGTCTTAAACACGTCATTTTGACAAAATCCAGACAAACCAGAGGAAGGCAGGGTAAAAAGGCAGAGTGAAAATCTGCACTTCAAAACTTTATGTAATGAATCATGAAATGCTGTGCTGTACATGACTCTGCTTTGTTTTACTACGGTTGTAATTCAAAACAGCTGGGTAGTGGAATTTGTTGAAAAATATTTATGACATGACAGTTCAAATTATAGCCTACGGGGATTTACAATGTTTTATACAAAAAGCACATAATGGCAGAATATTGAGACATTCTCATGATTTACTGAGTGAGCCACATACAGTATATAATTGTGTGTATATCAAAACTACATAAAATTCTGATTAGAACATAATAGTCGGCTGGAAAGAGAACTGTACACAGCACAAAGGTCATCATAAAATATCCACACAAAGGTCATCATAAAATATCCACACAAAGGCACATCACACATGACTTTGTTGAATTTCATTCATCGTAGAAAAGCTCCATACGACACTTCGTATCGTATTCCCATTTAGGCCTAGAGGACACTAGAGGACTGTCCATTTATTAAAAAAAATAATAATATTCACTCCCTGAAACAACTTGGAGTGTATTTTATTGAGTTTTCATACCATAGCCATACAATAACAGTTTTAACAAAGCATTTTTGTGAAGAGTGGCATGAAGGTTTTTTTTCTGAACTTTCTGGCTGCTTTACATTGACCACCTCCACGTTATCTTGTCTTGTTAGTACTATGTTTCGTCCATCAACAGCACTCTCGGAGTGGTTCTACTATCTTCTGTCCATCAGCAGCACTCTCTGAGTGGTTTCTCTATTTAAAAAATCCCCGATGGTCTTATTCGGCCGACGTACTCTGACACTGACTCATGGACTGTTACAAGCTTTAATGGCATCAATCAGCCAAAGCACAGCCTGTGCTTGATCCTTCCACTAGCCAGTAGACGAATGACATCCTGTCCTGTCTTACCCGCTACGGAGAGAGGCCCTGGTTTCCCAAGCGTTACAGACTTTATTAATAGGAGAGCTGTGAATCCCCTTGTTTAATTTAGACCCCAGCGAGTTGAGCAGAGTGGGTACAATATTTACAGATATTTCACACAGCCATAATTTAAAGATATGCGTTGTGGAGTTGGGAACAACTCTGTTCACCCATAAAGGCTCTATTAGCTGTCTGTGGATCTACATGTACATTGAATACAAGTATATGTGTGTTAATGTAAGGATCTGCAAAATACTTTCAAATATTGCCATAGAGCTCCATGATTAAGTGTGCTTCTGGAGTTCGTTTCAATGGTCAACAGTCAGAACATGATGACAATATTAGTCATACAGACTAGATTACACTCGTAGTAAAAAAAAAGCATGCTAAATACATTCAAAGAGATAAAACTGCAAGAGGAAATTATCTTACCAAAATGGCAGTGTTGTGAATGTCAACCTGAAGTTAGGTTCATTAGTGGTTATTTAATAGCCACATGCTGTCTTGTAAATATGGTCCTGATTTACAACACATCTTGGTTTCTGTAGAAAGTACTGTGAGCTAGAAACCAGAAATAAACAGCATACTTGCAATGCTAACACTAGACCCGACAGTGGCTATATCACCAAATGGCAATTACAAGCACATGAGAACCTAACAAGGCAGTGTAATGATGTTACAGATGTTACATTGACACATCTTCTTGATGTAGTTAGGTTCTCAAGTAAAGCTGCTTTTTCACCTCACAGTTACATTCTCTTGTCTTGTCACATTATTATCCTTCCTTCTCTCTCTCCAGTGGGTTACGGTCCCTTTGTGGCTGTCCATGGAGGGCGAGGAAACGCAGGACCACCGCTGCCCAGTCCACCACCTGCTCCACCCGCACCTGCCCACTGCCCATCTGCCTCGGGGCCAGTGAGGCTTCACCAACTGAACACAGGACACAGCACGACCCACAGTCACAGCATGGCATGGTCACATGCATTTGCAGTCAATTAGCATGCAGTGCTAATCTAGAGTGACTAGCTATTTATTTAGCCCCCAAATGACTTGAAATGATGGTAGGCTACATATGCTTACTTAGAAACCATGTGCTAAACCTTTCATTTGCACCTACTATGCAGCTCCAGTTCAACTACAGTTTAAAAATCCGGTTCAATAAATGTATTGTAGTCATGGGAGAAGCTACATCCTCTGCAACAGCTCATAAAACTGAAATATGAAATAACAGAAGGAGAGTGCACACAGTAGAGGCAGTCCCCTTGATCCTGCTTTGATTGGTGTGTGTTTTGAAGTGGAGAGAGAGGAGGGAGGAGGGGAGGAGCTGTACTTGCCCTCAGGAATGACCTGTGTCCTCCTGTTACCCCGCATCCAGCTGACGGATGAGTGGGCAAGCATGTCCAGCGAGCGACTGTCGGACAGACCCTCCACATCCTCCTCCTCACCCATCAAATCTCGGGCCTCCGTTGAGCAGATCTTACCTGCGATGGGGGACAACAAACAGGTCATTTTTAAAAATGCACGCTGCATCACACACTAAACCGGTGAAGGTTACAAATTATACTGTTTTTGCACATTTCACGTCGTTGGAACGCCTCTATAAGTTATTTGCCAAAGCCGTAAGTCTCTCAGGCGAATCTGCTTCCTGAAAATCTGACTCATCTGTTTTTCTTATTTGGTAATGTATGACCAACAGGTTTCATATTTACACCATTGACCCAGAGAGCACATCATTCGTATTACCCAAGCCCAAGCAGGATTAGCTTTTATCAGTAAGAGTGCAGTTCTGTTTAAATATTTTATTACTGACTCATGCTAATAATTACAGGACGATCATAACAAACCTCCATGTTTGCACAGAATCTTGGCATAGAAGAACAGGTTGGTGAAAAGATTGAACGGCGACGGTGTTCCGGACTTGCGGCTCATGTCACGGATCAGTACGGCCCGACCAAACTTCCACTGCATGTCCGACTGGGCCTGGATGCGCTGGTAGGTGTCGCTCATCATGGCGATGAGCAGGTTGATCAGGACGATGACCGTCACCACCAGGTAGATGCCGAACGCCAGGTGGGCTACCACGGCGGCAGCCGGGGGCGAGCGCTCCAGGGCAGGCATGGCTTCGGGCTCGGTGAGTCCAAAGAGGGCGAAGAACAGCAGCACCGAGACATCGAGCGGGGTTAGCTCCGGCTCTGGAGCGTCCAGGGTCTCAGTGGCGTTGTCCGGGTCCACGTCTCGGACACTCGCGGGATACACAGGCTGGCACACGGCAGACAGGCTCATGGTGAAGGCCGCGTGGAAGAGCACCAGGATGACGGCGAAGCGTCCCAGGTCCTTCATCAGGTCACGGATGATGATGGCCCAGGGTCCGAAAAGGTGGTGGAAGGTGAGGAACTCCAGCAGCTGGATGAAGCCCAGCGTCATGGCCACGGCCAGCAGCACGTTGCGGGCGAACAGGCAGTGCAGGTGGCTGGGCGGCCACCACTGGAGCACCACGGCCAGGAGGTGCAGGAGGACGGCCGCCAGTGAGAAGCCCAGGAGCATGATGCGGATCCAGGCTAGCCCGGCCCGCTCACCGGGGTGGGTGAGCTCGGACACCACCATGCCACAGAGCCAGGCCAGCAGGAGCCACTCTGACCAGGCTGGGACTAGGTGGCCCAGGGAGATGGGGTTGATTGGGGGGTAGACTATGGTGAGGATGAACAGAGCCAGGAGGAAGACATGGGACACCAGATGACTCATGAACTTCACAATGGGTATGGTATTGAATCTAATGGGAAATAATAATAATAATAAAAGTATTGAAACATTTCAAATTGCTAGGATGAATATTTGCCTTTCCCCCATATTCACTCTGGCCAATATTTCAACCCACGGGAGTTTATAGCAAATATAGTCTCTCAGTCTTTCTCTCTCTCTCTCCCCTCTCTTAAAATTGCTATTCTGATATCTGTCCTTTATTCACAGAACCAAACATGAGTACCAAATCAAGGATGCCCAAACCAAGATGAATGCAACCGGTACATAATTAGACTCTAGAGAGAGTGTAACTCTAACCTGTGCTTGAGAGGCAGGGACAAGACCAGCCAGAGCGGGGGACAGAGCAGCAACCCGAAGAACAGCAGCAGGATCTTCCATGAGTCCCACTGCAGGCTGCCGAACCACACCTCCGTCAGGTACTTCTGCACAGCAGGGTGCGACACCACGCCCTTCTGCCGGCACTCGATCAGGCAGTCCAGGACGCTGGCCCCGCGGTGGTCCACCGCCCGTAGGATTTGTCCCGCTCCACGGCCCCCGACGGCTGAGGCCACGGTGAGCAGGTCGGAGGCTAAGGACTCGCAGTGCCGCGCCGCCGCCTGGAGGTCCACAGCGCGCTCCTTCTCCCGCAGGGCTGCCTGGCCCAGGGCGCGGGACAGACGCACGGCCGTCTCCAGTGGGGCGGTGGAATGGAGCACCAGCTCGTCCAGAGCCAGGTTCCCATTCAGGCGGCCGCACACCATCAGGTCAAACACAAACTAGAGGGATAAGAGGAGAGTAGATGTTTCGGGGAGTGTTATACTAGTTCAAGGCTGCCCTCTAGTGGCTGGATAGACATTTGGCATCCACTGGGAAATTCCATTCAAAAAATGAATTTAGACATAGACCTAGTTTCTCCAATAAGCCCGAGTCACGCAAGGGTTCCTTTCTCAGGCAGGCATTAGGCCAAGTTTTGGACTTTATTTGCCATTTGAAATAGAAAATCTATTCGAAGTTCAGTTTTTGGTCTGGGCAGCAGTGCCTATAACAACAAGAAACCAGCCATTTAAAACAAAAATACTGTGAATAGACCGAAAAAAGGAGAGGTACTGTACAGGCAGGCAGAATGAGAAAATATAACGCCAAAACAAAAAAATGAGTGAAACACTACAAACAAGGGAAGGGCCCCATATTGAAATAGTGAAGAAAATGAATAGGTTTCACAATTGTCATGATAATTCTGTGGTAAATATATCACATATACATTTATTATTAGATTGGCATAACACCCTCAATATGCAAGACTGAAAAAAATAAATGAAAGGGGCCATAATTATGTGTGTTGACACTGTAATCATACATAAAGTATATGGATATGTATGAGTTTTACAGACTTTTTCCATATAGGCAGTGGGAAGGGGGGAAAGAGAGAGACAGGATCAAATCCAAAGACATGAAGCTCAGCTAACCCTCCTATCCTCCAGTAGGTGTAGCGTGTTGTTGTCTCTGCACAGCAGGAAGCTGACGGTGGCCTGATGGTTCTCTCCAGCTGCGTACTGTAACGGCGTCCGGCCCTGGAGACACTTAACCCGCGCTGACGCGCCACTCTCCACCAGGAAACGCACCATGTGAAGACACCCAGCCTTAGCGGCATAGTGCAAAGGAGTCCAGCCCGTCTGAAAGGAAATGGGGGCTAACTACTACATTTGTCAGGTAATATCACAGTTACCATAGAATAACATTACTCCATGACACATTTGCTTGGTTCACACTAGCGTAGTTTAGCATGTTTTTTTCAAACTGATTAACAATTATTAACATGTCCAGTTGTTACATGAAGTCTCCAAGAAGTGAACATCTCCATACCCACATATCCCTGCCCACCTCTGTGTATCATCACCTGGTCTGTGAGGTTGATCTCTGCCCCTTGGCCCAGCAGCACTCTCACCATGGCCACATGCCCATTGGCGGCGGCCAGGTGGAGGCAGGTGCGCCCACGTTTGTCTCTCAGCTGCAGCAGGGAGCCGGACCGGCTGAGGAGCAGACCCACCACGGCCGTGTGGCCACTCTGGGCCGCTAGGTGGAGCGGGGTGGAGCCCTAAGGGACACAGTGTCACCACATGATAATGCTAACATGGCATCAACAACCACATGCTAATGCTAACATGGCACCAACAACTACATGCTAATGCTTACATGGCACCAACAACCACATGATAATGCTAACATGGCATCAACAACCACATGCTAATGCTAACATGGCGTCAACAACCACATGCTAATGCTAACATGGCATCAAGAGACACATGCTAATGTGAACAGGGTGTCAACAACAAAAAGTTAACTTAATGCTGACAATGAGACGACAAATATACTTCAGTTAAAAAACACCCAGCTACAATTACTAGGCCTACGAGCTTTTTCCACTTCATTAGGTATTTCAGGGCAACTAAACTGTTGATTTTCAGCCACTCTCATGGCCTGACTGGGCAGCCAGATGCAGGGGAGTGTATCCTGACTGTGTCGGGGGGGGGGGGGGGGGGGGGCAGAGAGAGGGAGAGATATTAATATAATGCTGCCAAATCTTCAGTCATCCCAATAAAGCTTATTGAACTGAATAGATAGGGAGAGGGGGAGAGAGAGACAGAGAGAGAGAGAGAGAGAAAGACAGAGAGCTTTTCTGTTGTTCTGAATAACAGCTTCTGGTAAAGTGTCTGCCTGTAGGCCTCTACCTCCGAGGGAGGTGGCTGTCTGTGAGAGCCCTCTCCACTTCTCTTGAGTGTGCTGTGGGGATGGTCACTGCGCATGGTGGCAGGCACCTTGGTCAACATCTCTCTCACAAATTCCACTTGACCAAAACAGGCAGCAACATGCAGAGCTGTCAACCCTGTCTGGGAATGCACACACACACACACACACACACACACACACACACATATATACACAATAAAACTGTTACATTACATCACTGTACAGGGTGCGATTTGTGTAAAAACCAGAGGGGGGGATGATTTTGAATAAGTTTGTAAACCCCCCCCCCCCAAAAAAAAAACAAATGAACGAACGATTCATAGCCTAGTAATGTCATGGCTAATAATACCCTTTATTACACGGCTCTTCATAGTGCTGCAGAATGCTCCATTCACTTGAATGGGCCTTCCCAACCTATTATCTCCCGACAATGACCGGCGTTCTATACATTATCCCTTAAATATTATTTTTGCAACCTTTGTAACATTTTAGTTTTAGTTTACCGTGGTGTATGACTTTAAACAGATTATTATGTAGGCTAGCCTACTAGACTGTTCTCACGTTGCAGCGCTTTACTTATATGAAGTAGCATATGAAGTAGCATTATGATTATTATATCAATATGAGGGGCAGAGGGGGATAAATGTTGTCCCCACCGCGGATAAAAATTATTTAGCAGAGGTAGGGATAGGAAAACCAGAGGGGGGGAAATCCTCACCATCCCCCCCTACAAATCGCACCCTATCACTGTAATGAGAGGTACCAAACGTGTTTATTTCTGGCAAAGTCACCTTAGAGCTGCTGATCTTCAAAGATATATTGTTCTTCAGCACCTCCAGGATGTGAATGTGACCACTCCTGGCAGCCAGGTGAATGGCTGTCATTCCTTCCTGAAGACAGAGTGTGTTGAAACAACAAACATTGTCTGAAACCACCTCAAATGATTAAATAGCACAGACTGAAACCAATTACGGTACACAATTTCATACTCTGGCTGACACTGAACTCAAATGTTGGCACTCACAACGTCCTCGTCTGCTGCTGAGGCTCCGGCCTCCAAAAGGACCTTCACGACCTCCGTGTGACCTCCAGCTGCAGCCAGATGTAGAGGACAGGAGCCGTTGGCCTGATGAAGTATGGGAATAGAGAGGGTTAAAATAAAACAACAATCACCATGCTCACCTCCATGTAATATTATGTGGTCTAAACATTATGCAATTATTTGGTCTAAACATTATGCAAGACACTTGGAAGACAACCTATTTCTAGATGACTGCAAGACATCTAGAAGTGTTGAGGAACTTCCAAGATATGTGGTAGACAAGATCAAAAACTCTAAAGTCTAAACAGTTTATACTTTCACAGTCAGTCCACAAATCATTCAACTATTCCTGAGACAGCAATATTCACTTTTGGATACAGTATGTGGCCTCATATGGTAAGTATTATATCACATTAAGTATGCTATTTTGCCAACTACCTTTTTCATGTGAAAAGTGCCTTATTGATTTTTTCTTGAATTCACAATTACGCTATTTTTCCCTTCGTCCTTAACTATGGTGGTCACAGCCCTGCCGTGTCCATTTCATTCAAAAACATACAGAGTATTCCATCACGGAAACCATGTGAACCACCATTCCACCTCCCAGTGACATTCCAGTTGGTGATGTCAGCTGACCTTGTTGTGCAGTGTGCTCACGCCCCCCTGGTTGAACTTGAGCAGCTCCCTGATGACCGCGACGCTGCCCTTTGCCGCGGCGATGTGGGTACAGGTGGCACCTTCCACGTTGGCCAGGGTGGCTAGCTCCGGCCGGTGCTTCAGGAAGAGCTGCACCACCTCAGAGTGGTCATTCTCTGCAGCCAAGTGGAGGGGCGTCTGCCCATGCTGGACAGGATAGGTAAGAATTACAGGAGAAAGAAGGCAAATTACTATAATATACTAATGTACATTTTAGAAAATCAAAGTACTATAAAGACATACAATGCATTAATATATATGTAGATACATATAGATAGGCAGAAGGAGAGATGTATGAATCTGTGGTTTCACAGATGAGCAGATGGATTGATTAAACTCTTCTCAAAATGTTCAAATAAATGACTAGATGGATGGAACGACAAATCAAATCAGCACAAAGAACTGAAACTAACAATATCAGTGGCAGTGATGTCAGCTCTCAGCTTTAACAGGCTACTGCAGACGTCCAGTTGTCCACTCATGGCAGCGAGATGCAGAGGCGTCTGTTTATTCTGGAGGACAGGGAAATAATAATTGCATTAAATCTGTGAGACAGCAATCTTACTTGAAGATCCACCACAATGTATTTGCATAGTGGACAGTAGAGGAGATTATAATGGTAGGGAGGATGTGGTCCTCACTCACAAGGGAAAGGGCGTCTGTACTGGCCATGTGTGTCTCCACCAGCAGTCGGACCAGACGGGTGGAGCCGTTTTGCGCGGCTAGGTGCAGTGGCGTCAAGCCCAGTTTGGTCTTTGCGTTGACAAAGGCCTTATGGGACAGCAGGAGGTCTGCAATGTCTTCATGGCCATTCTCAGCCGCCAAATGAAGAGCTGCCTTGCCATCCTGCAGAAAGGAGTGCCCATAGTTACCATACCACACGCTCTCAGACAAACCAACCATTTCATCATATTTGCAGATTCAGGCAAAAAAGAAGAAGAAAGAAAAAAAAAAAAAAAAAAGAAACACAGCCAGGGTCTCGTCTAAAAGCAATCACGGTATTCCTTTGATGCGGACTGGAGCCAACGGCAACAGAGGAAGCATCCATCGAGTAGTCACCTCATCAAAGACATCTACCCTGGCGTGGTTCTGCAGCAGTATCCTGACCACTTCCAAGTGACCTCGTTCGGCAGCCAGGAGCAGTGGGGACCAGCCATTCTGTTGGGCACAGCCAACAAAAGAGAAAGCCTTTGACTTACTGAAGGAATCCTTCATATATGAGAGACACAGAGAGAGAGAGAGAGAGAGAGAGAAAGACAAGACAGAGAAGAAAGAAAGAAAAGAAAGAAAGAGAAGAAAGAAAGAGAGAAGAGAAAGTGCCCTTGATAGACAGAAATAGCAAGAGACACTGAAGTGACACAAAAATAGAGAGTGAGAGACAGAGGAAGAGTTGGTGATAGAAAGAAGGAAGGAGTGAGAGTGTGCCAGAGACCAACAGAAATGGAGACAGAAACAGAACAGTGGGAGAGAAAGAAAGAACTAAAGTAAAAACAAGAAAGAAAGAAAGATGGAAAGAAAAAAGAGTGAAAAAGAAAGAAAGAAAGAGAGAATGACCGTCCCATAATCCTAGAAAGGCCTATTAATCCAGCCTGCGATCTGGCACAAGCAGACCGGCTTTTCCCACAGCCCTCATTAGGCGCCGAGCGGAGTGGCATACGGTTCTCATCAGCCAGCCAGCCAGGCGGGCGGGCAGGCAGGCTGGCCGGGCGCCGTACCTTGGCGTGCTTGTTGACAGCCATCTGCAGGCAGCCAGCAGCCACGCCACGCAGGATCTCTTGCAGGACAGCCGTGTTTCCCACCCGGGCACAGTAATGCAGCGGAGTCTCCCTTAACTACAGGACCACACAAACACACAGCCGAGCACGGCGACTCACTCAAGGTGTGCACTCATTATAATATAGTCTATAAACAAATCAAGGAAGGCAAGGTCAGCACATCTAAACACATCTAAAGGCAGCACATTGACAACACATTGATCAAAGTTTTCCAACTGAAATTATGTAATATTTTAAGTAAAGACAACAAGTCATTACCAAGTAATACGCATTACTACTGAATGTGCTGCACTACTGATTTAGGTCAGTTCTACAATTCCTTCAGATTCTCCGTGAGGAAGCGTAAATGTGCAGACCTCTCTTGTTGTTGCAGTAACATTGGCATCGTACTCCATGAGGGTTCGGACGATGAGGACATCCTCCCCGTTCTCATGGACGCTATCCTTCCTGAGTTCGGCTGCCAGGTGCAAAGAGGTTTCCCCCCTCTGCCAACACACATGGTCACATGGCATCACTGACATTCATTTCACATTCAGTTTAATTGTAAGCTTCAAAAGAATAGATGGGTATCAGAACACTAAAGAACACCATCAGATATTTTATTTCGAAGGTAACAAAAGTTATGATGGGGAGATTTATCGCAACACTATAAGAGCCTGTATCCAGCTCTGTCAGAATTTAAGGGTCGGTTATTTCTCAGATACATAAACATCCAAAATCCATGGTTTCATCTGTTAGCGATTACCACTGGCACACGCACACACGCACGCACACACGCACGTACGCACAGACACACAAGGTCTTCTGTGTGTGATAGCTCAGGCAGTAGCAGTCTGACCTGGTTCTGCTGCCTGACGCAGCACTGTGCCCCGTCCAGGCTCCTCTCCCTGGTCAGGTAGCTCAGGATCTCCTCCACTATGGGAGCATGGCAGTGGCGAACGGCCACATGGAGGGGATTCTCTCCTGCCTACATAGGACCATTCGGTGGAAATATGATTATTAGAAATGTCTCACAGGGTGGTTATAAGAAGGTTATAAGAGTGACAGTGCTAGGGAGGGTGTGAGTGTGTGTGTGCGTATGTGTGTGTCGTGTGTGTGTGTGACTGTGTGTGTGTGTGTGTGTCTGTCTGTTTGAACGTGTGTTTTTATATTGTTTCAGGCATATTTACATATCTTGAGGAAACCTGAAAATGTTCTGTTGCAGAAAAAGGTAAAAAATCACTACAAAAACTAGATGCATTCATATATTTACAAAACAAAAATATGAAACCCATTCGCAGATGCACCTTAGATTTCCATGTCAGGTCACCTCCCTCTTCTATAAGAGACCTCAGCATCTGAAGGCTACCGTGGCGAGCAGCGACATGCATGGCAGTTTCCCCATTCTGGAGACGACACGGACACAAGAAGAGGTCAGAGATGACTGCAGATAGCGATTTTGACATATTAATAATATTCTTAGAGACCAATAATCCCCACAGAGACTATAATGATTATCTCTGCCAAAGTGATATTTTTGGTTTGGCTTGTATGTCTATTTGTCAGCAAGGTTACGTATTAATAACAGGCCCGATTTTTCATGAATGCCATCCCCTTAATGAACGGGGATAGCGAGGACCAGGGCAAAAACCCAATAACATTCTGAAACTTTAAACTTTTGTTAAGATTGCGAGATATAGCAAAATGGCCTTGGTGGAGTTATCCAGTCTCCAAGTGCCCTTCTAGTTTTCCATGTAATGTTGATCCCTTCAATTTAGACTCCTTAAGAGGCTTAGACAGACTTGAGGTTGAAATTTTTTGAGGGCTTAGATTCTGTCGATAGCTGCTTCTGTCTCTTGAGGGTCTGGAGAGTGATTTGAGGGATCTGCTCGTCTTTGGAGTGTTTTGTGGCGCGGTGACCCTGCTGACCTCCTGCTCAGCGTTCACATCTGCCCCGCTCTTCAGAAGCATCTCGGCCACCTTCTCCCCCTCTTTCACGCGGGCAGCGATGTGCAAAGGTGTCTCCTGATCCTGGGTACGCAACCCCAGCCCCCCCACACACACGCACACACACACATACAGAGAAAACACACATGAATCACCCTGACCTATCAATCCATCTCTTTCAGTCTGTACTCGTACTTGATCTTCCACACATAGGATCTACAGTACATGCCTACAAGAACCACTGCACAGTTTCTATAATGGGGGTTTATGATGTCTGTAGCATCCCTAGAATTATAACGATGCTGTGACCATTCATCATGACACACTACACATCCACACTACAACATCACCACGGAGCTTCACCTTGCCACCGTTGAGCTGGACCTTGGCCCCGAAGCCCAGCAGCATCTGCACCACCAGGGGCTTGCAGTATTGCACAGCCACGTGGAGGGCAGTAAGGCCATCTTTAGTGGTGGCGTCCACCTGCGCCCCCTTCAGGAGCAGAGCCTTCACTACAGCAGTGTGTCCACGTTTGGCCGCGGCGTGCAGACAAACGGCGCCAGACTACAAGAGATTATGGGAAGGGAATGAAGAGAAACAATATAATCAACAATCAACAGTCCACATGAAAATCTAACATTCTTCATCACCAAAGGCTTTTTGGTAAATAAGTGTAGTTCTCTGTCAGTGAATGCCATTATCCTCCACTATGTCGTTTACCTTATTGGGCATATGCAGGGGGACACCTTTCTTCAGGAAGGCCAGGGCAGTCTCAGGGTGACCACACTGAGAGGCAACGTACAGCAGTGTGCTACCATCCTACACAACACACAGGGACACACGTTTACAAGGGCAGAAGCTTGAATGTTATTCTATTGCTGTAGTTGTAGCTCTGTAGTTTCAATGTTATTCCATTGCTGTGAGTAGCTGTGGATAAACGTGCCCGCCAAATTAATACATGTAAATGTAAATGCAGTATGCAGACCCAAAAAAGAGAAACGTGTCTGGAAAAACAAAATCAGCTTAGAATATTTTTGTTTAGATGTGGTTTCAATGTGAGTTTAGTATATCTCGGTTAGATTTTCGTTCGAGAAATCTTTTTTGGCACATGTGAACTACATCACTGATGAAGATGGAGTGATATTTCTTCTTTTCAACACCACAAACGCATTACTGCACCTGTAACAACTTAATGCTGGAAAACGGAGTGTTTGCGTGTGAGAGACCAAAACCGAGAATCTCACGCCAGCCAGCGAATTCTGGGAAGCCCCAGAGGCACTCATAATCAGTTATCTCTGACTACTAGCCTGGAGGCTATCCCACACCACCTGGCCTTCTGGACCCTCTGTTTTCTTGGACTGAGAATCACATTACCCCTGAAGTTGAACGATTAGCTCTGGCAAGTGTGGTTACAGCAGGAGGCAGAGGTGGCCAATACCTTGGTCCTTGCCAGCACGTTGGACTTGAACTTCTCCGTCAGCACCTCCACAATGTTGGTATGGCCACGTTCGGCAGCAACATGCAGAGGGGATCTATCCATCTGGAGCAAGGACAGAGGAGTCAGTACACAGTTAGAGAGCCACACCGAGCTACTGCACACTCACCTTCACACCTTCAGAGTTTCATATGAACACCATGATGAATCTCAAATATGCAAAGATGCAATAAATTAAAGGTGTCAAACAATGAATTAGTTGATTGACTGATTGATTGATGGAATAAATGATTGATGGTTAAATGAACATATCGATGAAAGAATGAATAAGTATACATGACAGAATAAAGAGCAGAAGACAGAAATGTTTTTAAAGTATTACAGTAGAAACTGTCGGAGCTATGAACAAATGTCCTTATAAAACAGCTCTGAATGATTATCAGCCACAAGCTGACATAACGTCTGGAACATTTAGGACAACTGTTCAGCTTTGACTGCTTTGAGATTGATCATGGGGTCCTGTGATAAGAGGTTTAAGTGACACGCAGCCAACTAAACCTCAACACGGGTGAGACACACAATCATTTCATCGTGGAAAACTCCGGCAATGATCTGCTGCCAGCATCCGTTGTGTCTAGCAGTATACTCCTTTGAGACGGCGAATGACAAGTAGACTGTTAAATGGTCAAACTGGGGCTTATCGGATCAGCACCGTCTGAGGCCCAGTGCCCACTGACTCACTCCACACACACTGCTCACCTTGTCTGCTATGTTTGGGTTGGCCTTGCCCTGGTAGAAGACCTTCAGAGTGGCCTCATCTCCCTCCCAGGCAGCGATGTGAAGAGGGGTCTGGCCCTCCTCCTGCAGTCAGTGGGGGACAGAGGACACACCAGTCACACAATCTATGGCACTCACACTACACCCACCTTTACAGAAATAATAATGACAACAACAACAACAACAACAACAACAACAACAACAACAACAACAACAACAACAACAACATCAAGTCTACCAAGGTTTGAGACTCAGTCTGTATGGTACATGAATGGTACAGTGCAATGATACAGTGCAAATACTAAACACTTGTGAGCACTCCTCTGTACATGACATTAAATTACATCACATAATACTCAGGGCAGGGTAAGTGTTAAGCAGGCATTTACAAATTATTATTTAAATGTACTGTATTGTAAACAGGATACCAAATGTTGAACTTTCATGAGCTGGTGGCTGGTCACATCTGACACTAGAAAAAGAACATCTTTGTAGACAGAAGTGAATAATGTAGAGCCAATTCAGATCAAAGTTTCATATAATGCTCCATAAAATGGGGTCATGCTCACATTCTGGAAGTCAACATTGGCCCCAAACTCCACCAGGATCTTTGCCATCTCTGCATCCTTTCTTCGACAGCAAATATGGAGGGCAGAGTCTCCGTCTCCCTGGTAACACAACATCCTTTGTTATGTGCATGTCATGTCATCTGTGACACTTCAATGATAACCTCTTTTCAGATTTTGCTTCTCTGGAAAGGATCCCCAAAATGTCAAGCCATTGGCGTAATGAAGGGAGAAGCTTTAATAAACTTTCATAGCGATGTTGTGTAATTAGATTACATGCCCCGAGCAATTGCATCAGTTTAAATATCCTGCATGTGGGCAAAGAAGACTATAATATATTAATGCTGGCTCTGTAACCACAGCGCTCAAAAATACTGAGCAGTAAAAACCCAAACACAAAGTTGATAAAGATCAGGCACGGCTCCAATCAGCTCTCCAGACACTGTAAAAAACTGTGATAAAATGGCTCAGAGAATTAAAAGCTCTCGCATGTAACTTTACATTGTTTTATTGATTGGACACACACACACACACACACACACACACACACACACACACACACACACACACACACACACACACACAAGCACACACACACTTTCAACTGCAACTGCAGATTCTAAAGGATATATTTATAAGCAATGATGGCATGAAAATGACTATGATATCGGTATGCTGTGATCCATCTATCATCAACAAAGCCACTGGAAATCCTTGTCTGATCCACCTAAGATGGAGCAATATCTCAAAATGCCTGATTGCCATTTGGCTATACTTTATTATGTAATTTCCACAAGTAACACATTCCCTGTTGCAGGAAATTCATGACTGACTGCTATGGTTGATTACAACTGACAAATATGTCTCTAGTCGCCTCTGTGTCAGTATGAAATGACACTATTACAATTGGCCTGGTATCTGGGGCGTGTATAACGATGGGATGGCGCTGCCAGCTCTTACACGTCTCCGGGCCCGCAGCTGAGGCTCTGATAAAGCTCCAAGCAGCTCCTTAACGATTCCAACATTCCCTGATTCAACAGCCAGAAGAAGTGGAATGCAGCCATCCTGAAATGAAAATTACATTGCAAAATACACACACACACACGCACACACACGCACACACACACACGGAAACAATGATACGGTCTTGGCATGTCTGAACGGCTGGTGCCCAGCCAAAATGAACAAGAAGGGTTAACACCACATTCAGACAATACTGGCGTTCTGTTACTGTCTGGTAGCTACATTGGGTTCCAACACCAATATGGGGATATAAAGAAAGTCCAAGTGCAGATGCAATTACACCATAGGAAGGGAAATATATGCTGCCATTAAAATATCCGATATCTAACTGATAAAACATGTTTAATGGCCAATAAAATACACCTTTTTCTGTACATTTGCAATATGCCAAAACTGAATGATTCTCTAGACATATACCGTATCTGGGTGCAGACGGGCATCCTTGCTGGAGAGTTTGAGGAGGGTGTGGACAGCTCCGTGGGATCCTGTCGGTCGGCAGGCGGCAAAGTGCAGAGGCAGCTGGTCCTTGGGCTGTATCATTATCAAAAACACTCTTAGTCTTAGGCTCAAGGTGTCCTACTTTAATCCCAATAGAAACAAAGAGGCAAACTCAAAACTGTAATGTAATAAATGTGTTGTCTGAGGAATTTGTCTGGTTATTCGGATTACAGCAAAGAACCCATAAATCATTCATGCTGACAGGACAACAGTCCATATAACCTCCGCAGAACACATGAAACACATGATGAGCCACTGGCTAGTTCTTAAGGATGATGAAGGGTTGTCTGGTATTTAGCACTTTTTATCCAAAGCTACACGGACTCGCAACAACGGGTTTGGGAATCCAACCGGGGTTCTTAGAGGAACACTGCAAGTGTTATATCAGGCTAAAATGGTTACTTCATGAGAACAGCCCTAGATTAAAAGACCAATATACATATAAAAGGGTGACAGTTAAGAGAAACAGTTTAAATTAATTACATCGACATACTTTGCATAGCAATTTGTGGTCTTGCAAAGCAATTGGTGGTGTAGCCTACTTCATACAGTACAAAATGTTAAATTCAGATATTTAGAGGTCTATTGTCTTCTAAATTGAATTCAGTGGCAATTTAAATGCATCACAAGAAATTAAATGCATTTGGGATACAAGACATTAACTGCATATTAATGTGATTGCAAAACCACAATTGTTCCAGTCAGAAAGTAATTATCCGTGTGTAATCAACAGAATGCTATGGGAGAGTGTGTTGTACATCACTGACAGACTGCTCCTGACCCAAAAGCCTCATGGCGGCAATTTTCCCGCCTCTGTGTTTTGCCTTCAGAATGTGTGACAAGTGATGTTATCCCCCTCACACACCCACACGTCCCCAATTTTGCTCTCAGATTGGTCTAAATGAAAACTCTCTCTCTCTCTCTCTCTCTCTCTCTCTCTCTCTCTCTCTCTCTCTATCTTCACTCATTCTCTCTCTATACACTCAACTCAAATGGCATTTTGAAAAGTCTTGGTAGGGGGCATTCTGTTAACCCTCTCCATACAGTCTCTAGTGTTGCTGAAGCACTAAGTCAGACTTAGTTTGTGCTAAACAAATCTATCACAAACCCCCAAAAGTCTAACACAAATCCCACCAAAAACAAAGATTTGTAAGGCGGATTACATATTCATTCACTATTAAGAACATTCTGCACAAACATTAAAATCATATCAGACTTTGGGTAGCAAAGCGCAGAGGATCCTGTCCATCAAATCCTCAGTGCGTCACAATCCCTTAGCTTCCCTGCCAAAACTTACATAAATAATGGCAGTCTCAGTTAACATTTGTAAAGTAGAGAGAAGCTATATGCCAAACCACTGGAATGCCACTTTTCACAGACTCTTCTCAGCAGTTAATACGCTTGCCAGTAAAAAGAGACAGAGGTAGAGGTAGAGAGAGAGACAAAGAAGGAACCAGAAATAGAACGAGGTCAGAGAGGAAGACATTGAAAAAGGATGGGTGGACAAGCAGACAGTGGGACAAAGGGAAGAGGGAGACAGAGAAAGAGAGAGAGAGAGAGAGAGAGAGAGAGAGTGTGTGAGAGTGAGAGAGGATGAGGGTGTGTATGGGTGTGCTTCCTACCCCTCCGGGAATATTGGGGTCTGCCTTTCTTGCCAAGAGTCTCACAATTTCGTCTTTGGAGTGAGCTGCTGCTATATGCAAGGCTGTCCTGCCATCCTGTGGGACACAAGAAAACAATTCACACTCTCAAAGTCATCTTAATGTGTGAATTGCTTTTCAAGCCTTTCAAAATATGAAACGTTCCTGGCAACTCTGCAAAATCAAACACATGTGGGTATAATGACTTCATATAAATACATCCTGTAATAATGGCCTTATCATTTGGATGAAACTAACTATGCAAAATGGCTTTTTCTGAATGTGCACCTCACTGAAACAATGGATTGGGAAGCTTGAGGACTCCACAGACACTTTTCCCAATTTTGTGAGTTCAGGGGTGCTCAGACACCGTTCAGTCACACTTTTACAAGAACCACCAGACATTCCAGCAGTGGGACCTAGGGTGACGGCATATGTCAGGTCCTTTCGATCACCCCCTTTTCAAAGCGGACACATAAAATATTTCGAGGGGGCTTTCCACGAATTTAAGGGAGTGAAGACGGGGAGAGAAGATTGAAGTTTGGCAGCATATATAAAGCAGGCATTAGTTTTTTTTTGCAACCACTGTCAAGATGTGGTGTGGTCTATACCCGGCTGATGGAGTGGGATTACCAGTTATTTACAAAGACAGCGTTTTCACCCTACATTATGGTATTTTAGGCCATGGCAAGGAATAGACTGAAGGCTGAAACTACATACTGTGGAGCACCACAGAGAAAACAATTTGGACTCCCAGTAATAAGGAACTGCCGAAATTCCACAAACCCCCAAATTATTTTGGAAATCACTGAGCAGGGAAAAAAAAAAAACGGTTACCTCAACTGGGACAAAATGGCTCTGTTGGGACGCGCAGTGAGAGCACAATGAGAGCCAAGTAAGGAAGCAAACACAAACACCCCAAAAAATTCCAGGGGGAAGAGCAGTTACCATGCCAACACGGCGATGGAAAGCCGACTCCACGGGCCTCGGGAGGGAAGAGGGCAAAATGTGAGTGCCAGGCATGTGCCGTCCAACTATTGCCACACTAGCGCTCATGTTAATTACACGCATTAACTACCAAGAGGAGGCCCCCGCTAAGGACACTGCCAGTGCAAACAATTCCTGGCTCCTTCCCTGAAATGGTCTTAGGTAACAAGCACTTACAGAATTTGTCCAGGAAAGCACAGCTGTCAACCTGTCAAAAAGAGCCTGATGGAATGACTTAACACTGTGGGATGTGAGTGAAAATGGAAGGGGATGGGGGTATATAAAGACAGATGCAAGGACAACTCTGAGGGGTGAATGAGGGCATTCGAAAAGTCAGATGGTTGAGCTAGAGCGTCTGAGGTGAATTGGGTCTTACCGCACACCCTTCCCCACAATGCATACGTCAAAACCGCAGCCTCCGAATGTGTTAACGACCGAAGAATTCCCCTCTGTTATCCTCATTCGCACGCCATGCCATTCTGGGCCAGAGGAGCCATAGGAGCTCATAGCGCTTACTGAGACTTGGGCTCAACCACCCTCTTTTTGGATAAAGCCTTAACCTTGCCAGACTCCAGTAAATTCTCCCAGGCCAAGCAGCACAATGGACACCGCATATCTATGCACTGAGGAACAAAGCTGGGGGAGATTTATCATCTCAGCACACAAGCAGGCTTACTTTCGACATTAAAGGGGCAATTTATGTTTGTTCTTTTAGGCCAAGGTTGACCTATAAATGCTAGCGGTGCATTTACGATATGTCAATGTGGTTTTCAATGGTTGATAAAAAGCTGTAGTCTTTGACTTAGTATGAAGTGAACTGGTTTTCTAAAGCCATGGCCTTTTTATGCACTGAAATAAGCTCAGCAATCGTATTGAATTCCGCAGATCAGGCCACCTATGATAGATGCATGTGAGTGGTTGCATTAAAAATAAATAGATGAGCAAAGGCCCACATCCAAAGATTTTGGGGGCTCACATGTCTTAGGAATGGACGCAAGTAAATCTCTCAATAAGTCAAAGTGAAGTTCCTTTAGTGAATTATGTGTTTCAGATGACATGGAAAAACGACGGCAGGGAAGGCGTCCATAGACTTCCAGCTGTAAATTAAAAGGAAAATGCAATACATCATATGAAAAGCAGAAAACGTCCAAAAAAAAAAAGAAGTGGAGGAAAAGAGAAAAGGCATGTTTATTGGAAACACAACATTTGAGCTCACTCAAAACAGCCTGTCTGTTTAATAGTGGAGATTGTGATGCTAACTGTTATAATGATTCATAATTTTGCGTTTTCCGAGCCGTAAAATTCTATTAATTATTCCTGAATGAGGCATTTGGGCCTGCTAAGACGTGTAAAAGGACCTTTTGATAATCTCAAATTGCTGGTAAAAGTCATGGCTGCTGCCACTGAGAAACTGGCACCACTCTTAACAAGGTTTGGTCTCCTTCCAGTTCAACCTCAATTGTGATGCCGCAGCCATATTTGGTGAGTAGGAGGTTAATGAATGCCATGCCGCACTTCAAAGTGACATCCGTCTTTCTTCATTTATCTCTCTTGGTTAAGCTTGGATTTGTGTTTGTGTGTGTGTGGGTGCATGTGTGTGTACTGTATTTATGCATGTGTATGCATGTTCTACCTATCTATCTGTTCTGTGCACCTCTTTTATGCTCCCAGAAGAACACAAATGAATAATTTTCATATACAAATCCGGGAAATACTTCCCACTGGAATAAAAGGAACTCCCAGATAGCCTGCCCTCTCTGCGGCCAGGGCATGTTCCGAAATACGAAATGTTAAAGGCTTTAATTTGTTTTGTGGGTGAAAGAAACAGTGTGGATTAAATGGTTTTAATGACAAATTGTGGGGAGACAACACCTGCAGCAAAGCATTATGTCACCACTTTATGGGCATGTTTTGTGGGAGGGTTCCAGGAACTTGCTGTGACTGGGCAAATTACTATATGACACAAAATACTGGAAAAAAGATTACAGAGGTATCATAATAGTTCTTAGTGATCGCTGTATACTGTATGCTGACACATTAAATGTGTCCAAAATGTAGAGACTGTGAACAGGCCATTTTTGTTTGTTTGTTTCATTCTTGTTCAAGTAGTCACAAAACGGAGCATTTAAGGGTCTCAGAAGAAAAGGTCAGCAATAACAAACAATCTAATACTGCATTCACACTTGCATTCTCCTAATGCCCAACCCACTGTGAGGTAATGGCCTTTTCCCTGGTACCTCCTCAAGACCCTCAATGCCACTCAACACAACGTATCTTTGATGACTTGAGGCAAGAGATTGCAAAGTACGGGATACAGAAAGCCTTTACTTGTTCATTCTACAACAGCACATGACAGGCAAAATACACAAAAGTAGCCTACTTTCAGGGAGTTACATTTTTAATGGATACATCTTATGATTTTTTATAAAAGGGTACCCGTCTTTTTCCACGCTTTTGAGTCCTTGCTGTTTTAATCACTGCGAGTGAAAAGTTACCTTTTCCCACTGTAGGCCTACAAGTCATGGTGATAATTGTTCGCATTAATTTCAATGTGTCTGTCTTTGTAAGTAATAGCTTTGGGTCTGGCTCACCTTGCTTTTGTCAGTTGGATTGACTCCCATCTCCAACAACCTCTCCACTACAGCCACACGGTTCTCTTTCACAGCAATTATAAACAGACTTAATCCTGACTCCTATACAAAAAAAAAGACAGATAAATAGGCTAAATGTAATACTGACATATTTAATATTGCAAATATTAAATGTAGAAAACTATTAAAATATTAAATGTAGAAAACTATAAAATGTAAAACTATTAAATCTTCTACATCACTATGTAACAAATGTCTTTCTAGCCTAGTAAAAATATAAGACGAAAATAGTTTCAGTGGAAAAAAAGTCCAGTGGACTCCATAATATCAATGAATATTTTGTTTTGGTTGTGACAATGCAAACTAGTGATGGAAACTAGCATGACAAACCATGAGGCATTAACTCAAACAAAAAATGTCTTACCTCATCTGTCTGGAAGATGTCTGGGTCTCCTTTCTCCAGCGCTTTAATTGTCTGCTCGACCGCAATCCATTCTCCCTTGAGAGCAAGCTGCATGATCCGCTGGCTGGACGCGAGTGATCCGGAGTGGACAGAAGAAGTTTCAGACATTTTTGAAGAATAGACTACACACTCTTTCTAAGTCGGCAACTAGATTAAAATAGTGGCTATGTCAGCCAGGCATGACAACTGTACTACTTCTACAGTAGCAGAATATCATTGAAGACTTGTAGCCTACAGTGGGAGAAAAGACAATGATGGTCTTAGCAGGTGAATGCAGAATGCCGCCGTTCAGGGATGCAAATTGCTGTCTCTGTAGGAGGCAGCTGAGGGTACGCTCCTCTGAATGTTCCAGGACTATCCGGTAGCGACCACGCAATCACTGGTTAAAGTTTTCTAACTCCGCCTTCATCTCCTGTTACCTTGGAAATGTTAGTAGGCCTAAAGGAAAAAAAGCTGCAACTTCAGAAAAAAGTGGTAAAAAAAACTTTGTAGTTAGCCTATGCAGCCTACAGTTTGGCAAGTGTTTAAATGGGGAAATTTAGGTGGGGGCGAAGAAAAAGAAATGAGCCAACCAAGAGTGCCAACTATTTTTATTATTATTATTTCGCTCACGCATTGTTCTGAATTCTGTATTTTAAGGCAATTCATGTTCCCAGGGTCCACTGTTCTCGGGCAAGTTAGGAATTTAAGACCTAATAAGACCCTGCGGAACATGGCAACTACATACCATCAGCGTTGATATTGTGTTGTGTGTGTATTTGATGTTGATTCAGGGTCGTCGATGAACATTGTAGCCTATTTTGGTTGTAGACAGGCTGCACCAGACAGTAGGGCTGCACGCGTAAAAGATGGCATGAGGCTGGAACATACAGTCTATGGGCTGGAACTTTGGCAGCACCATGGCAACTTCAGAAGTAAACAGAGATCAGCTCGAAATGACAAGGGACCTGCGTCTCGTATCATAGCAACTCCAAAAAAACAAAAAAGCGGACAGCTGGCATGTGAGGTGCAGGGCAGAAAAATAGTTGTAACGTTAGATTTATATCTAGAATTGTATTTTAAACGAATTTGAGATAGGACGGAATATTCTATTGTTTCATGCGGATAGGTTTTCACATATTTACATTTCAACACATAAACTTCGAGAAAATTGGCGCGCGCGTTATTTTCGTCCAGTTTTAGCTGGCACATTTTGACCAGCTGTAAGGACCGGAACCTTTTTTCTTAATCTGCCGCTGCTGCAGCACGGAGCCTACTAACTCGAGGAAAAGCCCAACTCGCATCAAAACATAGCTAGGCAGTTGCATGCACTTTGGCTTTATGGTATAAAGCTAGGAACATGTTTAAAAATACTTTTCAGAGTGGGTTTTTATCGATTTTGTACAGCATTGGAAGCAAACCTCTGCAAATATGGGACAAGAAGGTAAGAATGGTCAATCCCCAGTTAAATGTGCAAGCTAATTTATGTTAGCTGGCTGCTGAGGTGATTCATTTCATGGATGATTGGCTGGCTTCTTTTTACTGTCAATGGTGATGGGCTATAGGTGATGTGACTTAGAAGGCAGCTAACTTAGCAATAGCTGATAAAACATCGGGTGAATGTTGCTAACGTCACATATTTAATGTTGGTAAAGTGCCTCTGAGTAATATACTGTGATGGCAGTTCTTAGTTTGCTAATGAACTTAAAGGCTAGCATGGCAAATTACCTTAACGTTACATGAGTTGATTAAACGGTGGACGCATTCCTGGTGGACGTCATTTGCTGATGTCTAAAATCGCTATTCGCTATCAATACCTACATACTAAGATCTAGCTTTACCCGTAAGCTAAGATAACCGACGACAATAATATTTAACTAAGCAGTGCAGTTGCATTGAATGGTAACGTTACAGCTTAACTATAGCAGAATTATTGCTTCCCTAGGTGAGAAACGGTCACATTAAAAGAATAACAGACAATGACATCCAGTCTTTGGTTCTTGAAGTTGAAGGAACCAATGTCAGGTAAGGTGGCTGAATTTCTCATCATACTTGTCCACTGGTCCATCAAGCACATTATGATACTTTCCCACTGTTCTTTCAAGGAATGTTGATTATTCAGAGCTTGCATACCTTTATTCCCAAAGCACAACTTATATAACATGTCCAGCGGATCCCAAAAAGACACTAGGCATCAAACTCCCCTTTTTGGTTATGATCATCAAGAACTTGAAGAAATATTTCACCTTTGAAGTTCAGGTAAGTCTACATTTGGGCCAAGCACTCCTACCATAACTGGCTTCAGTAGATACAGACATGCATGGTCATAGTTCCTGCTGTTTATTATTCTGTGTCATTTGTCATGGGCAAGGTCTTAGATGACAAAAATGTGAGGCGGAGATTTCGGGCGAGTAACTACCAGAGTACCACCCGAGTAAAGCCCTTCATCTGCACTATGCCCATGCGACTGGACGACGGCTGGAACCAGATCCAGTTTAACCTCTCAGACTTCACCAGAAGGGCATACGGTACCAACTACATAGAGACGCTTCGTGTACAGGTGAGAAACATAACTCATGCTGTGCGTGTGTGATTTTTTCCCCCTTTTTTTTGGTCTCGGTATAGAAATTGAATAACACTGAAGGAATTTTTGTGCTGGATGTCCCTATTACTGTAGGCCTAAATGTCTTCACTTCCTGTTCCATGTGCTGCCTCCTTATCTCAAAAGGTTTTAGTTATTAATAGATCAAGACATAAAAAAACTGGAATTTTTTTTTTACACTGGACACAAAAGGGTTTTTATTTTGATGCCACTGAACACAGTGCTTTACTCACAAGTCTCCTTATCATGCAGATTCACGCCAACTGCCGAATCAGAAGAGTGTACTTCTCTGACAGGCTGTACTCTGAGGATGAACTTCCAGCTGAATTTAAACTTTACTTGCCTGTACAGAACAAGGCAAAGGTAAGCTTGGCTGGATCAGATCATTAGAAATGTGGTTAAGGACCAAAACATACTATTAGATTCAGTGAAAATGTGCTCATGTTTTTCCTCTGTTCCTGTAATAGATAAGGAAACAGACACAAAAATATAGTCAATTGAATGAAACAAACAAAAAATTGTCAGGACAGGACTTACATCTATATGCTGTTAGTTTTGAACTAGTTTAATTTGAACTAGTACATTTGAATATATGAATGATCACATACAGTATTCACAACCAAGCCATCTCCAGTGTCATTTGGAATGCAAACGAAACAGAAGACATAATTGAATGCTGACATCCACTTCTCTTTTCCATTGCAGCAGTAGAGCAGCCGATCCCGCTCCTCCATTCCAGACGTTCACTGTACTGGTGTTATGTCCTCCAAAATCCAGCTGGAGGTTCTAGTGCTTTTTGTTTTCATTTTTACTTTATTTGATATTATTGTTATTATTATGGAACCATGTGATTGTCCCACCCGTTTCCTAATGCCTTGCTCTCTGCACAAATAAAACCCTTTTATAGGCACTGTATGAACATGGGGTCATGCTCTTGGTATCGTTTCCACACAGAAGCACCAATACTTTTTTTTTTTCACGCCCACACTCAAAGACGAGAGAGAGAGAGAGAGAGAGCGCGAGAGAGAGAGAGAGAGAGAGAGAGAGACACACACACACACAAAAAGAGTAAGCTGAGGCGGTTCCATGGGCAGGATTTTATTTCACTGGTGACGCAGCTGCCAAAGGTCTCAGTGTGCAGAAATGCACCTGAACTGCACTGCATTGCATTGCATTGCACTGTACTTACAAAACCCTCTCCAGAACAGGTAAAACAGAAGAGGACAAAATCTACACCCCAGAATCACAAGATCTACACTTGCTTACTGTTCTTCGGCATGGCGGTGCGGTGTGTGTTCTGCTGTTCGAAGGGGTTATGGGTTACTTATACACACACCTCTTTGTATTTGACTGACATCAGGTCTACGGCAAGTTATAAAACGTAAACTTAAAGTCATGCTCAGAAATATCAGATGAACTGCATCTAAATGAAGTTAAGCCAAAATCACAGGGCGTGGTTCATTATGAGGAAATTCACCCTTTGCATTGAAAACAAGGAAGCTATTTCAATAAGCCTAATATTTTTTTGTTTGAAATGAAAATAATGATGTAGTTTTGCACTTTGGGAAAAGAAAACCCAGAATGAATTATTTACAGACTGATAGCATAGATAATTAGACACAAGAAAGAATTGGCAACAGGTTTGTTTGAAATGCAACTCATCCAAAAGATGCAGACAACCAAAGCAAAATTTGACTCAAAGGAAACGCCTCTGCCAAGAACACTGAAAATTTTCAATTTGACCTCACAACACAAAAGGTCAACAAGCAGGAGTAAATCAACAAATATGTTGATAATGATAATCATGATGATTATAATTGCAAAACAACACTGCTTTCTATGCATTGTGCAAATAAAATAATTCACAATTAAAATCAAAATACTTGTTGTGCCATGTTCCTTTCAAAAGGAGCACCTCCACAGCTTTGCAAACTATACACATGCATGTTGATAAAGTGCAAAGAGCGAACACAATCATTTCAGAAATCAAATACTTTAAATGACATTGATCACACTAATTATAGAAAAATAAATACATATGATTAAATACTCGCACAAAACGTAAGCCACTGATATACAGTGCAGCTAAAGAAACAATATAAGAAGAAAAATAAGTTTTCAGCACATAAAGCATTGCAATAGGCAACAGCGACCAGTCACACAAATACCAGTAGTAGGCAGATATACTCTGCATGTATATGAGAACACGTTTGCATTGATCATAGTGCTGGAGTTTCAAGTAAGAAACATAAAAAGGCATAAAAAAATGTTCTCGTGCTTTGGTTGGGCAGTGGTGGTGTCAGGACAATTGCACATGATAACAGCACAACTAGCTCCTCCCTGCAAAATGTAAGTGCATTGCCAGAGAATTGGTCTCGGATGGGTAAATTCTTCAACTGGAATACAAGATAAATTTATTACAAACCATCTCGGGCGGAGGCTCAGTGTCCTCTGTGTCCTCAGGATTTCCCTTTGAAAAAAATATACTGTTCATATACATTCAGTATTTTCCTATACGGAAGGGCACATCTATATTGCATTATGAATTGAGTCCGGCCATTCCAACGGGTGTCCCTTGGTAGTGGAGCACATAGTAGTCATGGACGTACATGAGCACAGCAACAGGCTGGCCAATGATGAGGGAGATCCAGACAGCCGCGTTGCCGTAGTTACCCCTCAGGAACCGTCCCACAAACCAAGCCAATGGAATCTGGAGAAAAAACAACAGAGGAAGGTGGGGGCAGTCAAATTAGTTATTAAATAAACTGGAAAGGAAAGCAATGTTAAATATAAAACTAATTAATCAAATAGCAGTGGCTTTGGTTTTGCTACTCCCACGTCATCTTAAAAATGAATGAGGGTGGTACTCTAAAGTGTCTAGAGAGAAAGGAGTCACGATGGCAGGAGTCTGACCTGACTCATCATGCCCATGAACGCCCACAGACGGAACATCTTCAGAGGCACGCTGACCAAATACTGCAGGAGAGAGAGAGAAAGAGAGAGAGAGAAAGAGAGAGAGACTCAGTCAGTGCTGGCAACTCCATCACATTAGCCCAAGACATAAGCAGGAATACTGTGTGTTTCTCTGTGTGTAAAAGAATTGATGTAATTTTAGATAGGTCTATGTTTCTGTATCTAAATATAATGCATGGATACATGCTGGTTTCACGCCTATGCATGATTGTGCCTGTTTTGCATGTGCATCTGTAAGTGCTTGTGTATGCCTATGTGTGTGTGTGGCCGAGTGTGACAGCTTTACTGGAGCCCCCACAAACCTCGTGAAAGAAGGCGGACACCAGGAACACGGCGGTCTGGGCGAGCAACTTGTTCACACCTCTACTCAGCATGGGCTTGTAAAAGTGGCTGTGGAGGAAACAACAAACGCCCACAAGAGTAATTCATCTGACGGGAAGGGTGAGAGGACACAACGTCCACTGCGTGGCCTTTTAACAGCCTAGGGAGGAGACCCAAGGGCCTGTTAATACAGTAGCTCTTGCTTTGCAAACAGAGGCCTTGGTTCGGTTCTATGCATGATACTAATTGATGATATCTGTTGGTGCATTTGGTCTTCTGCTGTGTAAAGGGTATCTGTGCAAGTGTTTAAGCTGCCAACAGCATCTGTCATTAAAGACTAATTATTTTTCACTCCGTAGGCATAATGTGCCAGTCCAGAAGCTGTACTCACCGGAGACACCACTTGTGTACTGGAATGTTCCAATTAGACCAGAAGTATGTGACAGATTCGGAGTTCCTGGAAGAAAAAAACATGAATACAAGTGAATACATTTACAGTGTGTATGTACACGCACACACACACGCACGCGCGCACGCACAGACACACACAGATACAAATACAAATGAATGTGCATACACAAACACAAATACAAAATCACACACATACACACAAACATTCAAAAGTAGCCAGCAGAAAAAAAAAAAAAATAAGAGTAAAACTTTTCCTATGCATCCCATTCCACATTTCCCTCACGATGACGGCCATTTTTATTCCATACGGCTCTTATCAGTCCCTGTGCAGGCCGACGCCAGCTGCGCTTAAGCCAGCGGCTGCTAAATGACTTCCTCTGGACGTTCTCTGTGAAAAACCCCAGACCAGACAAGAGCTGAATTTAGCACACAGTTAATCCCCCAAAGAGAGCCCTTCTGGAGAATAAAGACACAACGTCGGACGAGCTTCATAGGGGAAAAAAAACAAGTTTCCTTCCTCCATACCACTCCCCACCCCTGAGCCAATCTAGGAAATGTCTCTTTCCATCTATCTGAAAGAGGCCGAGCAGAACGTTTGTGATGTCAAGAGTGATGACAGTGCGTTCTTTTCCGGAAATGCGAAAACTAACTTTTGAACAGACATCTTGGAACGGCTCGCACCACTGAGCCATCAATCATCCACGGTACAAGGCTGGGCCACCGAATCACAAGAAAGCTGACAACAAAGACTTGATGCTTTGCGTTTGATCAGCACTGCACTACACTCTACACAACACACACACACACACACACACACACACACACACACACAGAGAGTAAACATCACAATGTCATTACATGAAGATGAAGAATCCTTCATCCTTCGTTACACCCATCGGAAGATATCCACAGCACAACCAACAACAGGAAACAGCATAACCACTGTGCTGTGACACCAAGTGTCTCTCTCACACCTACACATGCTTATGTACCATCCTATTGAGTTTTAGGCTGATATTTCAAGGTCAAATGCTAACATACTGCTGCTTTAATGAAGCCAAAGGACATACCGACAGACAGACTGACAATCTAATGAGAAGTACTCACCACCAGTCCCGGTAAAACTCCCGGTCACCAAACTGCAGCAGCTCAGCTACAAAGTTCATGGAGGAGTGGAAAAACCAATAGAAAAAGATGAGCCAGATGAAATGATTGGGGACCTGGGGTAGATGGAGGAAAGGAGAGAAGAGGAGAGGAAGGAGGATGGGAGGACAAGAACGCAAGGTGGAGTGAGGAGAGGAGAGGAGAGGAGTGAAGGATATCACACCCACACAAATCACAGGTTTTCTTCACGATGCTCCATCACAAACATCTCCATCACATTTGTCTACCCAACACTCACGGCTAGTTTCAGCAGTCGCTCCAGTATCCTGGAGAGGTCCATGTCCTGCAGGGGGAAAAGAAAAGAGTTGAAAGTTGAAACTTCTACCTTCAGATTAGCTTCTGCAATCAAAAAAACTGATGAACATCAATTAAAAGTAAATATATACACCTTACATCCACTTAATGGTATTTATGAGTACATTTGTTCAAATATATTTAACAAATAATCTACTTTAAGCAACCCTCAACAAGGTACATGTTTAATTTACAAGTAACTAATTCATACCTGAAATGGCTTCATGGAGTTCTGAATGGTAGGGACCATCCACTGCAAAGGAAAAGAGAAGTCAATATAAATTGAAACCATGATCAGTTTTACTTATTGCAATGCAGTGCTGAGCAATTTATGTATGATGAAGCTGGCAAAACTCCAGTCGGCAATAGCCATTAAGGTAAATTATATTTTTTCTTTTTTTTTTTTCTTTTAAAAAGACCAGCTGGCAAATCAGATTGATTCTTCAGATGTCATACCTGTTGTATCAGCCCCACCAACAACTGTATAAAGAAAAGCTGTGAAAGGAAACAAACTTTAATATTCTCAAGTTTTCACCACAATAAAAAAGCATCCTTTTGTAAAAAGATTGAGGGCAAGTGAATCTGTGTTGTGTGGGACTCATTGCCAAAAGTTCTGGCTCACCATCTCAAACAGCCTCCTCAGCAGGAACCGGACACGTATCCTTGGAGACCGAGGGAAGTTGAGCTCGTAGCACAGTGTCGGGGCGAAAACGAAGTAATACAGATCTAAAGGGGATGAAAAATGACCAGCCAGAACTCAACATTCAACCATGCAGATTTCAGAAGCCTTTTATAACATATCCACATTGTACCTCAGATATTGCTTAAAATCCCATTCCCATTTTTTACCATTACTATTATTATTATACCGATTATACCATGAACCAGTAATTATACCTTTAAGATTATCTTATGCCGTATCATTGTCAAATACAAAACATGCACTATAGTAATCATCATCACCACACATACATACAGCACACTGCTTGCTACAGTAAGCCTCCTCTACATACTTGCTGCACACTGCTCCCCCCTCCCTACATACACAGCACATTGTCTTCAGGATCTTCTCCAACACACATCATCTACATACTTACAGCACACTACCCCCACCTACCCACACACACACTGCACACACACACACACAGTCACTGCTCCACTCCCCTCCCGCCCACACACACATCTTCACGGTCATCACTCACATACATCATACATACAGTACTCTGCTTGCAATAGTAAGTCCCTTCACCATACTTGCAGTACACTGACCCCCCCCCCTCTCCCCTACATACACAGCACATTATTTCATCAGGAAGCTTCTCCAACACACATCCCCAACATACTTACAGCACACTAACCACCCCCCCCCCCCACACACACACACACACACACACTGCACACACACACAGTCACTGCTCCACTCCCCTCCCGCCCACACACACATCTTCACTGTCATCACTCACATACATCATACATACAGTACTCTGCTTGCAATAGTAAGTCCCTTCACTTCACCCCCCCCAATACACAGCACATTGTCTCATGAGGAAGCTTCTCCAACACACATATTGCACACTGCCCTCTCCCCACATACACAGCACACTATCCCATCTCCCTTGTCATCCCCCCAAGACCCCTGGCAGTTGGGTTAGCCCCTTGAGCCGTGGATCTGCCCAAGGTTTCTTCCTTGGTAAGGAAGTTTTTCCTTGCCCCTGTTGCTCTTGGGTGCTCCTTGTTGGTGCCCCCCCCCCCCCCACCTTTCTTATGCAGCCCTTGCCACTTAATCTACTAAACCCCTCTTCTACTGCACTTTTTACCCCCCCCCCCCCCCCATAAATGCACAAAAAGGCTGACACCAGACATAATTTCACTGCATTTCTTACTTCCAGTAACTATATGCATGTGACAATAAACTTCCTTGTATCCTTGTACGAAGCTCAGTCTCCTCATACACTCCTAAACCTACAGCATTCTTCATTGAGAGCTCCACACTGACTCCTCACATGTCTTGGTCTGTTCAGTCCACTGCACTAAAGAGCCTGAAGCATATAAAACCCCCAAACAGGCACAGGCCTTGGCACAGTCAAAGTGCCCCTTCATGCCCCGATGGCAACTGTGACCGAACGCTTGGCACGCCCATAAAGAAACGGGCTGACAGCGTGCCGAGGCATCCCTCTACATCAAAACACGTTTTTGCATAAATCACTCGATTTAATTTTCCATATGAGAAGTTATAGTTTTTTCATTGAGTCATGACTGGAAAGATGGCCTGTGCTTTTCTGTGCTTACTCTTCGAGGTGTGTGTCTGTGTGTCTGTGTGAGTGTGAGTGTGTGTGAGTAAGTGAGTGAGTTAGAGTGAGAGAGAGAGAGAGAGAGAGAGAGAGAGAGAGAGAGAGAGAGAGAGAGAGAGAGAGAGAGAGAGAGAGAGAGAGAGAGAGAGAGAGAGAGAGAGAGAGAGAGAGAGACTGAGCACGGCTGACTCCCTAAGCTCCACACAAACACACTCACCTCTGTGTGTGAGATTGCCTGGGTAGGTCACCTGAGCGTGGGCCGCCACCCCATTGGCTTTGTGCACAGATGGACCTGGCGAAGGGAAAATCAAAAGAAAGACTCAGCAATCCTCGGATGAAAATTGAAGCTTTACAACAGATGAGACTAAACTATACCCAGATAAACACAGAGACAGAAAAGCAGAGTGAATCAAGAGCACTGCAACTGATGTTTAAGGTGCCTTTATGATTTCAACTTAATATACTTTATAAGTTATAGAATTTATATGGCTTACACATAGTAAGAGGATTTACCTAAGGCCTCTTTCAGTACATAAAAGCCACACTGTTTAGTATCTGAGCTATTTTTCTTTTTAAATAAAAACTATACATGTATGACCTTGATGTTACTGAAGACCTCTGTTACACTGTTTAAGTTCAAAGAATCTAAGAAATCACAAGCTATTGTGAAAATGGAAAAAAGACCATCCCAGATGCACCTACTGAATGCATGTGCAATGCAATGCAATGTTTCTTTCAACGCCATAATCAGTAGCAGGGTGATGGAAATCACGCAACACTGTCCTTATCAGTAAGCTGTCAAGGCTCTTTGTCTTGACATGCCTCCTATTCAGCTGAAGTAAAGTTTGGACTGAGCAGCCTGAACCATTTTTGCTACCAGCAGGTGGCAGCACAGCACAGCCTCAATAGTGGCATACCACACAGGAATAGATAACAGAACTGACAAACTTAAGCTGAGAGGAAGAGTGGGTGTGAATGATAATATGTGTGCTGTGTTTGTATGTGATCTATGCACACACACATGAGGGTCTGTGTTGATATGCATGCCTGTGGGTCTTCATGTATGTGTGCACGTGTGTGTGTGTGTATGTGTGTGTGTGAGTATGTGCGAGTGTTAGTGTGTGCGGAAATGCATCTGTGCACACTGTTTGCTCGGGAATAAAAGACTCAATATTTGACTAAACGCTAAAATCTCCTCCCGGTAAACAGCGGCAGAGCCAAAGACACGCGGGTCACAGGAGTTAAGCAGGCAGAGGCGCACACTGAAACTAATTAAACCTTCATCAGCCCCCCCCCGTCATACCCACTAGATCAGCTGCATTTCAAACAGACAGCACAGGATGCGTGGGGTGGGGTGAGGATGTGAGGCAATAACAACTCATCAGTTCTGCACCACTCATGACTCTCAGGGTGGAAATGAGCAAACACATCTCTTCACTGACAGCATCAACTGCTGCAGTGTCACAAAAGTCCCTTTTACTTGGAAGGCAGATGTTCTGACGTGCGTGTTTCGCCAGTGTGCACACAACTTTATAAGACAAAGCAGTTCTTCAGTACAGCTTCAAAAATGTTTGAAAATGTATTTTGATATTTATTTTTTATTAGAAATGTTATGTTAGTACGGGTCCTCAGCATCACCACACATACATACAGCCCCCCCCCCCCAATAAACACTATATATATTCTATATGCTCTCTGGGGGCCCCCTGTCAGTGCTGGGCCTAGGGATGTAACAATTATTAATGGTAAACCGCGTTAAAAATATTGGCGATAACAATTACCGTTTTCATTTCAAATATCATGATTATCACTGTTGATTACCACGGTATGGAAACCGTGTGTTTAATCCTTCCCAGCTTCATCCAAGCCTGCTTTTGGTAGGCCTGGTACAATGAAACAAAACTGGTACCCTACTGATTCTGTTCTACTTGATGGATTTAACTGTGGCACAAAGCCAATTAAACATGAGCAAGGGAAAAGTGGGGGGCAACACACAATGCCACGGTAACGTTATGCTATGAATTAAGAATGCTCAGCTCAGCCAGGTTTGTTTGTGCAGTCAGGATGTAGGCCTATGAATGTGAATGAAAATATGCCATTCTCCAGTAGCAAATGGGCCACCTTAAAATGCACCAGAATAAAGAAATCACATCTCCTCAGTAACAAATGTTTTACCCTCCCTCAGCACCCCCTCTATGAGCACCCCCAGGTGAAAATGAGTTCCAACGTCCCTGGTTAAATGTTGCACTTTTGATAAGGTTTTGCCTATATTTTGTAATATAGTAAATGCTGTCACACTTTTTGAAACTATTTCAGCTTGTGTAGGCTTATTATTGCTTTCTGAACATATTGAACACACTTTTAAAAACACTGCGATAATTCCGAAAACCGTGATAAATTTGGTCACTATAACCGTGAGGTTAAATTTTCATACCGTTACATCCCTAGCTGGGCCCTTAGAATCATCCTACCCCCCCCCCCCCCCCCCCCCACCCCCCCCTCTTAGCGGCGCCCCTGTTGGGACGTGTTGTTTCAAGACTTTCGAGGGGGGGGCACTGGGGCTGGCAATGTCTTGACAATATTTACATGAGTGCAATGTTCTGACATCCTTCATAAGTCTGTTACACAACACAGTTCCTAGAGATTTGAAACTTATTTTGGGAGTTGGCTGGAGCATGGAGGCATCACCACCATTCACTTCAATGGCCAATGCTAGGCTAGCTAATTCAGCCAAAAATATACTCAGTTGGCCGCTGCCTAAAAATGCCGTCCAACGTGCTCACTTGCGGCCACACATTAACAAACAAGCCAATTAGGTGCCACAATATGGATGGTCACAAATTATGTATCCCATGTAGATTGGCTGATCTTTCTATGGAGAAATTGCCAGTTCATCCACCAATCCACACAGACATATTTTTGTGTCAACCAGTAATGTGGCACCTGATTGTCTTGTCTGTAAAGTTTGTGGGCGGAGGTAAAGGCATGTCAAATGTCATTTTTAAAGATGGCGGTGTCCAACAGGCTGAAACTAATCCTCTAATCGTGTGATCCATTTGTCCATGGTGCTCGTCTTACGAATATACTGTAGTAAATTGACGAAAAGCGGAAGTTTCGCAAAATTAAAAAACTTAAAAAACACGCCTGCCTAAACTCAACTGATAAGAAAAAATCTCGTACAAATCAAAGGATCCCCAGTTCATGGCGAGTTCTTACGACAAGGAAGTTACGTCATTTCAAGTTACGGGTTGTCACAAGCCGTCAGCCTGTACAAATGGAACACACGATAAACCCTGACCCCCTTGCCTGGAGCCTTCTTAAATTCACATCTTGCCCTAGATATTGTAAACAACAACAAACAAAATAACAAATCTTCAGTCTGGGGGGTACTAGCGGTCATTAGCACGATTCTGCGCTTTAAAACAGGGTGTGTCAAACAAACGCTAAATCTCTCTGTGACTGACTGGGCATAGCGGTTATTGTGATAAGCTCCAGAGCAGAGGCAGGACTCACAGGAGTGTGAGCGGGAGAGGGTGCGGGCCTTGGCGTGTCTAATCTCGCGACTCCACTTGTTCACGTCCTTGTAGGAGTAGAGCTTCAGGAAGAGGATGGTGTAGACGGCCAGGGAGAAGACCCCTCCCACTGCAACACAAGAAATGCCCACCGTGGGGTGGAGAGGGTTAAAATTCATCGGCTGGTTGTAAAGGTGGAGGGACAAATGTGATCTGGAGTGTCAAACAGGTGGATAAGAAAGCACTGGGGGGGAGAGAAGGCAGTGAGAATGTCAAGCGTGCACGGTTTGTGTGTGTGTGTGTGTGTGTGTGTGTCTTTCTGTGTACCTGGGGTCATGGAGGTAAGGTACAACACAGTAGCCGGGGGGAAGATCAAAATGGCAGAGAGATTGATGGTGTAGAGGAATGTTCCGGTGCCCTCTGAGATGGTGCCCTGTGGGAAAAGGAGCAGAATAGAGCCATGGGACAGCACAGTGGAGAACCTCACTCTACATTACATCACAAGAAGAAAACACCAGCAGTCATTCTGCTTGGGAACAAGACTCATTGTGAGCAAGCGATAGATCTTTCCCTGTTTTAGTGAAGTTTGTGACTGTGGAGGGTGTGTGTGTGTGTGTGTGTGTGTGGAGGGGGTTCTCGCTGATGGGTGCGAGGAGAGATTAGAAAGATTTCACAGTGCATCCTGCGCATTAGTCGCACGCGCTGCGCTGTGACACTCACCACAGCGAGCCTCCGCTCTGTGTACAAAGCTGCCATTATGGACACGTTGGAGGCTGAAAGAGTAAATAAATAAACAAATTAGACGTGGGGGATCAATGCAAAAAAAAAAAGAAAACTGCTGCATAATATTAGTTCCGTATTGCTCAAGAGTGGATGGCAAGCAAAAAATGTGGAAAATTGGTGGCTTCAGCTTGGTAAGACTCTGCACTTGTTGTCGAGAGGGCCCGAGCCCCAAAATAGATTAAGCCAAATAACAACGAATGGCTATGATTCAATTATGTTATCAAACAGCTCAAGCTTAGGCAGAAAAAAAACAAAACACTCGGTCACTGAAAGTTGAACAAAAACGTACCAATGATAAGGCACGCTGCAGGCCAGCTATAGGGGTCCTTAAGGAACAGAGAAACCACCTGGATAGGGTCCACAAGTATCCCATACCTGTAAGAAAGCAATGGTGTCACAAAAACATGCAATGGCATGCATAACATTAAACATCTATTGCAATGATAGCCCCATAGTCGTCTTGGGCTAAGAGTGACCTCCATGCCTGCCAGCTGTATGTAGGCCTTGAGCAGGGTGAAGTAGGAAGTGAGCTACCACGCACGCACGCGGCAAGAACACCATCCCACTTTGACTATCCTGTACTTTTTTGGGAGAAATATGACCTTCAGAAGACTTGCCAAAATGTAGGTCACTTTGGCCAAAACACATAAAAAGACACTTGAAAAGAACAAATAATCAGAACTTTTGCAGTTGTGCATGTTTCACAATTGAGCTGGTGTTGTGCATATGACTTACTTGATCAGGTTTTCCAGGAAAAGGCGTGCATTGCTCAAAACCTGTGTGAGACAGCATGTTGTTATTAGTGGGAGCCTGCAATAGAAGAGGGATGGTTTGCTTGCCTAATGACAACAACCTCTCCTGCACACACATCTACGGTGATATCTCTGCCAGCCTCCCAGCAGTCAGGAGGGGAACAAAATCAGATCAAAGTCCCCCAACTGAAGCGCATTCCATGTCTCTTTATCATTATCAGAGACAGATAAAGCATACAGCTCCGTCAACAAAAGCAGCTCACCCTGCCAAATCTCTGCCATACGACAGACATACTCAGTAAGGTTATTTAGTCTGTTGCATGGAATGTCAAACACTGCACTGTCTTCACTGCTCTGTTAGTAGATTGAGAAGATTTCATGAAACAATACTGACATGTAGTCACATAGCCTATTCTTGGTTTTGTTCTGTTTGTCTCTGTCTCCTGGACAGGTCCCCTAAAGAAAAATAAAATGCCTTGATGTGTTGTTGCAACTGTGCTGTGTGACTGCGATGAATCTTCATTTATTGATGTAACTTTTATAGAACTGGATCTGCATCTCAGCTCTCTTCATTAATTCAGGTCGTCACATATCCCATATTCCCTCAACATATTATTTGCCACAAGCCATATAATTAATCATTCAAGGCCACTATAAGCTCCATTTTGAAGAGGTTATTATGAATGGTTGCCTACATGAATCCACACAAGAGTACTACTCAGGGACTACTTGCAGGTAGTTGATGAGATGGCGCATGAAGACCAGTTTATCAGAGGTTCAATAATTATAATAAGTGAGAAGTCAAAACCATTCCAATGTGCCTGCAAGTAGGTCTCCCGTTAAAACGGGTCCTGAAGAAGTGTTGTCAAATCCAGAGTAAGTTTAAAAAAAGTGAATAGCAGCACAGGATCTGAAGACATTTTCCTGAGCTTTAGGATTTTTTTTCTCTTGAAGAACTGAGTGCCTTTATGTTTAATTGGCTCAGTCTGAGACCCTGGTATGGTTCTATTTTTTCTTCCTCCCTTCTTCCTCTCTCTCTTTTGCTCTCTCTTTCTCAACGTCTCTTTCCGCTGCCCTCCCTCCAGGAGGCGCGAAGCCACAGAAGGCGGCCCTTGGAGGCGGCGAGGTCTGCACTCCTGGCCTAAGATCTTCTCTCGGCAGCCATTTTCCGCATGGGTTTCATAATTATTCATTACTGGACACAAAGAATTTTGAGGATGTTCTGAGGGGAATGCAAGGAGAGAGAGAGAAAGAGAAAAAAGGAGGTGTTTGGAGGGGCTGTGGGGGGGGGGGGGGTAGAGGAAAGGAAAAAAGGGTCCAGTGAGAATGTCAATGTGATCTTGTTTCAAAGCCAGGATTAATACTGGCTTTTGAAATTACAATTTGCTCTCGGTGGCTTTGAAGACGACAGACCAGTGCTCCAGATTCTCTCCAATGTGAGGGGAAAATTGATGTTTATTTTTAGAGGGCATGTCACATTCCCAGCAGTCATCAAAGTAATCCATTTCAAACTTCTTGATTGAGCATTACTGTGCAAAACAGCCCAAAAATACCCACTGGATACACCAATGGCAGAAGGGGTGGAGGGTTAAACTCTTGATGTCCCTCTTCACAGTGGCAGAAGTGGCTGTAGTCTTTCACATACTAGTGGGAGTGAGTGGCAGTCAACGTGCCTGGAGGCTTGCCCACTGTGGCCAGGTCACTGGACATTCGCCCGCTTCACCACTGGCACTGCCAGAGCACCTGGCCAAGCTTGTCTGCAGGGTGAGTTCCACCCAAAGAGCAGACAGAAAGTTTGAGAGCTGATAAGAGAGCTGGTCTGTGTGTAGTTTGTGTGTGTTTGTGTGCATATGCGTGTGGGTGTGTGTGTGGGTGTGTGTGTGGGTGTGGCAGAGTGCAATAACACTCTTGTTCAATTAACATAGCTCTGTTCATAACATAGCTTATTCTTTGAGCCGGACATGGTTTTTAGGTATAATAACGATTTCATCTGGTAATACTATTTCACAGGGGACCTCAAACAGGCCGAGAGAGGTAGACTGAGGAGGGATTGAGACTGAGCAGTGAGAAGAATTAGAGGGACAGAGAGAGATACAAAGTGGGATAGAGGCAGATAATGTGAGATCGGAAAATGGGGAGTGATTGGGCAATAATAGAAAAAGAGATGAATGGGGATAGAGGGCAAGATAGATAGACATGGAAAATGAAAAAGAGAAAGAGAGACAGAAAGAGAGAAGGAGAGAGAGAGAGAGAGAGAGAGAGAGAGAGAGATAAAGAAACTTGGCTGTCCTGCTCAACTGAACAGAGCAAGCGGCCGGTCACACAGCCAAGAATCTCCGTCTGTGGTCCAAAGTCTTCCTCTCTCTCTCTCTCTCTCTCTCTCTCCACAAAGCCACTTTGGGAATTGGACACTGGAGAGAGAGAGAGAGAGCGAGCTGATTTATGGCTGCTCCCTGGGGTCATGGTGTTAAGTCAGGCTTTCAGATAGGTGAGAGGGTAGGCCACAAGTTCAGATTCAGTCTTTTCTCTGCGAGGTTGTTGTTGTCGGTTGTCTTTTTCCTGCTTCAGTGGGCTGTCTCTTCATTTTACCAACTTATGTTCAAGTTGATATTCTGCTCTGAAAATATGCTGTATTCCTTTGTATTTCTATCTTTGAAGACATGCAATGGTATGATGATGCAATGGTAATTATTAAATTATCATTGCTGTTGTTGGTTGACATTAGTGCTGACTGCACAAAGGACTAATCCAAAGCACTCATAGTTTAACATTTATGTTACATCTTGGACCCAGGCACACTGGGCAAATTTGAAAGCCATTAACCAGATCCTTCATGGGTAGGTAGACATTTATTTGACTATAAATAGCCCTGTGACATTTAAAATACTTTAAAGCAATTAATGGCACACCAGTAGAACAGGTGACACACTGGCCTGCCATTCTTGTGTAATGATGGCAAGAACTGTTCTGCCAGTGCACAAGACTTGTGTTCAGATGGCAAAAGAGAGTAGAGAAAGCCGAGTTACCCTCCATGAACATTATACCTTACATGTGAAGCATAAATATTTTAACCTACCAACCTTTAATTGCTATCTAATTATAGGGAAAATAAAGTCACAAAAAAGAAATTTGCCTTAATGTAGGCTGCATCCTGGTACCCTTTGTCCTGATTGAGGTCTCAATGCCAGACCCTTGTCTGTACCTGTACTTGAGCCAACTGATAAACACAAAAACATCACAGCAAGAGATTTGCACACACACAGCCTTGCCACATGGCCTCTGGAGACATACAACCCTGTGCCCACAAGCAACATATATGAGCCAATCTAGGATTTTCCTGTGACATTGGGTCCAAGATGAAAAGAACAGAACAGAACAGAATCTTCCAGAAAAGAGTTTAAAAACTTTTTTTTAAAGAATTCAGAAGATTCTAAAAATGTTTTCTGATTGTTCTACAGAAATAAAGCTCATGCTGCACTAGAAACAGCCACTTCTAATAAATGGACAAATCAAGCAGTTCAGCAGGGGGCCGTGGTAAAAAGATGTCGCTGAAGGTCAGAATGAAGCAACAGATTCAAGTTTCACTTGTAATGTGCACACATTGTACACGTAGGTACTTACTAGCATAACCACACACCAGTTAAGGATTCCCCTGTAATTGCTGTAGCCACTGTCAGAGCTGAGCAAGGACTCCTGATGGGTGTGACATCTACAAATAAACAAACAGGAATAACAAAACAGAATATTTATTTAATTACACAAATATGTCCAATGGTAGGGAATTAAGGAAAGGCTGTAAACTCAAAAAGGGCATTAAGGGTTTAGATGAGAGCTCTTGTTTTCATTTTCGGAACCTATAATCTAAGCTCAAGTATTACCTTGACCTTTATCCACAGATACTCATAACTCAACACGACTCCACAGTTGTGAAAACTAAGGCAAGGGACACAATTGCCCGAATTGCCTAACTGAGAGAAGACGGAGTTGCTTCACACTTTACCAACAAGCCAAATGTCATAGTAATATCCCCCTTCATGAACTCAAAAGAGGAGTCCTAATTATGACAGTTATTGGGACAGTTCCATGCCAATCACTCTTCTCTACGAATATTATGTTCCCAATTGATTTCCATTGTGGAGAGAACTGCTATCCAGCCAATTACTCAGTAGGCCTAAGAGTCTAAGACAAATGTTTGGAATATGTTGGACTGCTCTGAAGTCCTGAAAAATACAAGACTGATATGCAAATGGACTACAGTTCAGAAGATAGAGTCTGAGATTACGAGCCACTTTGGGAATATACATGTAGAAAACGTGCCTGACGATCAGAACTTTTTTTTTCTGTCCATGAAGTATTTTTTCATGAAACATTCCATTGCTTGATCTTGTTGAAGACTGATTGGCACAAGATAAATTGTCTTCAGTGACACATATCCTGTGTAGCTCTTACAGAGCACGTAATCAAAAGGAACCACATATGTAGGCTACGTCACAAGATAACAGAATACTGGGACAACTTCATTACGCTGCACTGAAACCACGAAATGTCATATAATAGGTAATGAATACAGAGCATTAGCTGTCATTCGTAATGTAGCCAAATGTTATTGCATAACCAAACCCCCTTTAGATCAAAATGTTGACCCTACATCATATGGAATCTAATTTGGCGGCCTTCAAATGGCCTGAACTGAATTATGAAGGACGGAGACACGTGATGCTCAATATGTTACAGTGACACTAGGTGCACAAGGCTACAATATTACAGACCAGTCAATAGCGAAATTTGCAGGTCTTGGTGTCTTCCTTCCACATTTACATCAGGCAGACACTAGCATGCTAACACATTGGTGGTCTTGCGCACGGAATCCACAGGAGGTGATGGAAGACATTGCCATGTTGATTTAAAGGAATGCAGAGACTATTACCTGAGCCTTTCTCTAATGGCATCGTTGTAGCTCTTGTCTCTGCGTGGTGTCGATGATGTATCCCGCACCTTACGTGGACTGCTTCCATTGTTGACACTGGACTCTTCGCCAGCATTACCCGGCTTGCTCCCGTTGGCTTGTTTAGAATTCAGCACCGGAGACGCGGTTTCAGAAATGGTCGTTCTCCTCTTGCGTGTTAACGGACCCCTCACGTATTTGTCTCCCATGTTTCTGTTTAAGCTGCATTACGACGACACATCGCAGGGAAAAAGTTTCTCTCAAGTTCAACGTAAGCCTGATTACGGGGCTGATTGAGATCAGAGGTGTAGTGGGTGTGTTCTACACGCGTTGGCGTCGCGCAAATCGTCAAATAAGGGGCATGTTCGTGGTGTACAACCTACTAGTGTAGTCGACGTTTGATTGGTGCTAGAAATTATTATAAAAAATAAATGCTATCATTTAAAATAAATAATGTAATGTAATGTTACTTTAATTTGTATTCCCAAGTAGTAAGATGGAAGACTGAAAATGTGTGTGTGAAAAATTGTCTCTGAGAAGGTCTAATAACTTTTCACTGGTTTAGCGTGCACTAGTAGCCTACAATATATGTGTGCAGGGATAGGCAAAAATATATCAACATGTATTTTGAAATAAAATATCAAATACCCTAATTTAAGCATATCAAAATGAACTAGCTAAATACAGTAGGCTAACTACACCATGTATCAAAATAAAATACTGTATATTTGTATTTTGAAAATATATTAAAAAAAACTATTTAAAGGGAGCATGAAATCATTTTACAAACCTTATATCTGTCTATTTAATCTATTTCTTCATCAGTAGCCTACACTGACTCTGTTAAGTAAGTGGACAGTGTTTGAGAGCAACAGCTTTCCTCTGCAAGCTTTTCTATGAGACATGCCATAAACCTGCAGTCAACAGATCAACTATGCTGACTTGCCTGTTACATCTCATACATCTCATACAGACTAAATACTGTATCAGATATGCACTGAAAAAGTAACAATTGAACTTGTCAAGTGGTACAAAGTGAGTCAAGTCTCTGACATTGTCAATGTATGCCCAGATTGCTTGACATTGCACTGTGTAACGGTGTTGATCAGGAAGTATTGTGAGCCATTAAGTTGTTTTTTAACTAACTGTATGTCAGCCCTGAATGGTGATATATTGACATCAGGGGCATACATATGAATTTTTCACTGTGTTACTTTAGGTGATACATGGGGCAACTTTTTGAGAAATGTTGCATGGGGCAACACTTTGAGAAATGCTGCAGGGCAACCACATAACAACTTCCATGTTTTCTGGATGATTCTCAAGAAACTGATGACTTTCTCAAGAAACTTGAGGTTGATCTGACAGGGAGTGTATTGTGTGTGTGAGTTACCTACACATTACTTATCTTCCACTGGATCTTCTTCCTGAATTCTGATCACAACAAGTCTGGGCAAATTACTAAGTCAGCACAAGTCAGAGGCTACATTCATTGTTTGGCACTTTTATAATATCATCACATCACCAAAAGTTTTGGTTTTACCAAAAAATACACACCTGTAAAGTATTTTGATACAAAATACGGAGCAATTTTCTTCAACCCAATAAAATACAAATTACAAAATACTATTTTGTATTTGATATATTTTAAATACATGTGTCATAAATACTAGCCTACCCATCCCTGTGTAGCTTATAGTATATGTATGTGTAGCCTATGTGTAAGTAGGCCTTAGGGCTAAGCCTAGATATTTGTTTGTTTCCCAGATGCCACTAGGGTTGTAGTGGTATAGCTTACCAACATTTCTGTATACTGTGGCATGAATATCCACAGTAATCATACTGTGCACATTTTCTTCACGGAGGAGGAAACACTTATTATGTTCACCTATCTCAAGAACACCATCCCTCTGCAGATCAACATATGTGTTCCATTTATTAGGCTACTTTAATCCCTAACAAAAATGTGTGAACATTTCAATGTGATGATAAAATGTCATAATATAATAATAAACTTTTTCTACACAACAAGATTGCCTGCAACTCCAGTGCCAGTAGCCTAAATGGTGTTTTACAAACGGAAGTTCGGGAGGAGCGTGACAAAATTTGCCACGCCTCCTTCTTCAATCAGTTAGGTTATCTATTTGCAGTCTACCTGTCGAAGTTGCAGCATCGGTGTTACTCCGCTCGCAACCCACCACCTCCCCTTACGCCTCCCGTCTTCTATAGTTAAAGGATAAGGGGGTGTATGGCGGAATCCTGCCCGACTCCGGCCTGCGCAGTCAACTCCGGCACGATTCCGCTAAGCCCTTCAGGACCATGGCCAGAGACCTCGCCAAACATGCTTTTCTATTATGCTTTTATGTTTTATGCTTTTATGTTTTATGCTTTTATGTCTTTATGCAAATTCAGGAATGTGAAATAGTGAACTTACATTTAAAATGCTAATATCCTTGATTTTGAAAGTGAAAATGTTATCTGTTACCTTGTTATTACAAAGGGTCTCAATGTCTCTACAGCTGTAAAAGACCTGATGTTATCCGATCATTTTTGTGTGTTCTTTGATGTGTCTATGTCCCCACACACTCAGAACAGAGCTAAGGAGAATCATAAATGATCAGACAAGTGCTCTCTTTGAGCAAGCACTTTCACAGACGTCAAGTCAACTGTCAGATTTGGTAGAAAACTTATTTGATCACATAATGGCAAACATTATGGATAACATTACTCCATTACAATTGAAGAAAGTTAAGGACACCATGGAAGCAAAATCCAGCAGTTAAACTCCTCCGCACATATAACTCTGAAATATGCAAGAAAGCAAGACAGTCTGAAAGGTGAAAATGGGTATTTTGATTACTTTCCGTCTGGTTTTCGGGCAAATCACAGCACTGAAACAGCTCTCATTAAAGTTTTCAATTACATACTGTACGCCTCAACACAGATTCAGGTAAAACATCAGTCCTAGTGCTACTGGACCGTAGTGCAGCAAATTGACACTGTTGAATATTTTACTACACAGACTAACACTGGGTTGGCTAAAATCATATCTACAAGAAAGGAGCTTCTTTGTTGCCATCGGAAACTGTACTATCGGAAACGTCCTTGACCTGTGGTGTTCCCCAGGGGTCGATCTTGGGGCCACTATTATTCAATCTCTATATGCTCCCACTTGGACAAATCATCCAAAATAATTTGATTTCATATCATAGCTATGCAGCTCTGTCGCCAAATGACTATGGTCCCTTTGAATCTATGTGTCAGTGTATAACAAATCAACACCTGGATGTCTCAAAATTTTCTTCAGGTGAACAAAGAAAAAACTGAAGTAATTATTTGGTAAAAGGAGGAAAGACTTAGGGTTGCCACTCCTTGACACAAAAGGGTTGAAAGCAAAGGATACTGTTAAAAATCTTGGTGTAATAATTTGACAGTGATCTAAATTTCAAAAAAGCCACATGAAAGCGATAACTAAATCAGCTTTTTACCACCTCACAAATATTGCCAAACGTAGAAGGCTGATGTCAAAACATGATTTAGAAAAACTCATTCATTTATCTCCAGCAGGATTGATTACTGCAATGGACTCTTCACAGGCCTTCCTAAATAGATTATCAAACAGCTTCAGGTGATACAAAATGCAGCAGCTAGGATTCTCACAAAAAGTAAAAGAACTGACCACATTACTCCAATTCTTAAGTCCCTGTACTGGCTTCCAGTAAGTCACAGAATTGATTTGAAAGCTCAACCATGGCCTCCCTTTTGGGAAGTTGACCCATGCACACAAGCATTCCTCACACATCCTCCAGCCGGACTTACTAGTACTTCACCCTTCTCTGGAGTCCCTTACACACAGGGGTCACCTTCAAGGGTCCTTCATACAGCTCACAGGTTAGGCCTTCATTGACCTCACTGCAAGCCATACCACACCAGCAAAGGAAGAGAGTAGTCACCCTTCCCCTTGACCCTTGACAGTCATCTCTGGAGCTTGACCACGTTGTTCGGCTTGTTGGTATGGCAGTCAGAGCACATGCTCAATCATAGTGACAGCACTCCATTACAAAAAGCAATACAGTTGCATCAGTACAGATGCATTATTGCCAGCATTGCAAATAAAAAATATAATACTGTCTGTGTCTGTAAGGCACAAGGGTCATTTTTATGTCAGTTCAGATAAGGTTGTTGCTGCATCTCAGATTTAGTTTAAACCTTGTCAATGGTCCCAAAACCAAGGCCTGTAAAATATTTCTGTTCAAATCCTATGTCTTCATATTATTTTCAGCCTTTTAAATTACTTCAGTTTTGCAGCCTGAAAAACACATGATCTAGGAAGCAATGTTATGGTATTGCAATCATGACTGAACCATTACAAGTTAGTATGGCATGCTAATTGATTTTCTAAAAGGCCCTAGATTTGAATTAGAGGCTGCTTTGTGGATCCCAGTTACTTCCACAGGGATGCAGACAGTCCAACAACTGTGGAAAGAAAACAGGGTCTTAATGAGAGAAGTAGAATCTGTAGACTGTCCTAGTGTGTCACTCAGGCTCTTAGACGAAGACCACTGACCAGCAGATAGCAGAAAGGCATTAAGCTCATCAGTGTCATTTAATATAAACATTTCAGGCATTTTGACCTATCAAAGCAGCAAGATTCTTTGTATGGACGGTACTTTTTCTTCTGTTACACAGAAATGTGTAGCCTACTTGACATCAACTGTTGGACATTTGCACACTGTTAGTTTGTCCTCATGTGAGTGTCCAACTGTATTTATTGAATGCTCTCTGTCCACACTGAATCTGTTAAATTTGCCTGTATATTGCGTCATATTTCTTGTCCAAAATAGCAGAACAACAAGAGTGACCAAGAGACATCCGACAAAGGCATCCGACAGACATCCGAAAAAGGTTCTGCTCAAAATGTGCCGCATAGCACTGAACAGCACTATGTCGCGTGACTTCCAGTTAAGACATTCCAATTGAAAACAAAGTAACCAAACTGATGGTGTCTCTAACGTCTGCTCACATTGCATGTAGTTAGGACACAGTGTAAATATCTCAACAGTTGAGGCTGTTTGCCATTTCAGGCATGTCTGTGGTCACAGAGTGATGCAGTCTGAGGAAATCCTATAGAGATGTGCATCTTTTTGGCATGTTGTTTAAATGCCATATTAGTCTTGACTAACAACAGAGATATTTTGTATTTTCTGATCCGGTGAATACCATATTGAATTTCACAATGGCTGCAGGTTTGCAAGTACATTTGGTTCCTTGACCCTGCAGGGTTATACCTTTCAGATAAATCTGGTTGTCAGTAGGCTATGAGATGGCTTGGTAGATTTGGGCTATAGGCTATAGGCCTAGGTAGGCTATGGTATTTCAGGTTTATTAGGCCTATTCAACTAGACAAAAAAGTTCAAACATTAATGAAAATGGAATGGATAAGGTTTATGTTTCAGATATTAGTTTCCACTATCAAAACTTTTTTTTTTAAACTTAAAATCCAACGTTTATTAACCACATGAAGGACATGAAGGCTAATATCACTTTAAGAATGTAGATCTGGTCTAGAAACTTTGTGTAAAAAAATAGATAATTGTTGGCTTACATAATTTTTGTTGACAAATTTGATAAATTACTATGAGCTACTGAATGGCTATGAGTACTGAATTCTGAACTATTTGTGGCCCATATTGTAGGCCTGTGATGTTAATTTGTGCCTTCAAAATGTACCCCACCAATCTATGCTTACCAAGGTTAGGCCATAGACAGTAAAAGAAAGGGTTAGGCCTACTGAAGCTGTAGACAGCAAAATTGACCAATCAGCTGACAGAGGACCGCCCTTGCGGCAAGCATGTTTGGTTAACCCCTCTTGAATCAGGTGTTGGTTGCGTGACAGTGACATATGTTTGATGGGAATAACCAACCGGCTCAGCGATGTTGTTATGGCGATACATTTAAGCTTTATTGACATGACATTTTAATTCAAAGAAAACGAATTGGAATGAACTGGTTTTAAACGCTAATGTCATAAACAAACACAGGGAAATGAAAAAGGGAAAAAAGCACCAGCAAGTAAACTGTAATGGGAACAACAGACCGACTAGTAGCACTACTAATCGAAACGAGAAGGGACATGGAGGTAAGTAAAAGCACAATTACAGTATGTGGTGAGATTATCATTTTTCTACATGTTAGCTGATAACTAAGTTATCTCTAAAGGTGGTCAGTTGTGAGAATGGAAATACGTGCAAACCAGTCAATTTTGAAAGTAGTTAAGAGAGTAGGTGGCTATCCTTTTTGAAAAGGCCTGTCTAGCTAGCTACGTGGACAGGGGCTAGGACTGGTGCAGGTTGCAGGCAAACATTTCTTTTCTAATCGCAATTTAAGAACAGTGCAATCTCTTTCCTATACTAAGAGATTCTGACATTTAAAAATGAAATAAACAATTGAATGATCAAGGCTATTTCACTAGTTGCCGTTGCCAATGTATCAGGAAGTGTTCTCGGCTCGTGTCCAAATTGATTCGACCGGTTAAAACCTAACTGTGAAATTGGAGTAGGAGCTCGTGCCAAATCGACGCGTGTAAATGATCAGTCGTAGGCATACACCGCTATAGCGAAAAGTTATCAACATGAAATGACACCACATACCTGGAGATTCTACTGTGCTTAGTAAGCCTAATGTATGATGAGGACACTCAAAGTCTGGCTAAGGTGTGATAGTATTATGAATTGCCGAATCAATGCTGCTGTTGTTAGTTCAAACCAGTTTTGCGGGGGATTTAGCACAGAAGTATTTTAAGTCATGTACATTAGACTAGAACTACAGTAGGCCTATTACTAGAATGCATTTCATTGCTGCAGTTTGTTGCATAATATTCCATAGATGCATGGTGGAAACTCTCAGACATTTCTCTTTTCCTCCACATAGAACATGTGTCATGGAAAAAAAAGAAGCTCCTTGACATACACCAAGCTCTCAACAGTGACCCAGTGGACATTGAAACCCTGCGAAAGGCGGCTGTGAGTGAGGGTGGTCTACTGACAGATGATATCAGGAGAAAAGTCTGGCCCAAACTACTCAATGTTAATGTGTACAACCTCCCAACAAAACCTGGTAAATTTTGAACGGCAAGATTGCAGATATTCCTTATTTGACATCAGTGCAAGAAGTCTATTAAAAATGTACCTTTAAAATGACAGCTGGCAATCCTATCCATTTGATTGATCAGTCTAGAACTCTGAGCCTCATTCTCTGTGTCTTTTGTTTGCTCTGATTGATTCAGGGAGAGATGTCAGGGAGAACCACAAGGACTACAACCAGGTCCTTCTGGATGTCAGGAGATCAATGCGTCGTTTTCCTAGAGGTAAGCCTGCTATTGATTATAGCTGCAGTCATCAACCAAGTCATGGTGATGTAGTCTCTACCACTCTGACAAATTCATAATACTGGATCCTGACTTAACTTTATGGGTGTTCAAGCTGTACATTGCTGTCTACTAAACTTACAATACCAAAAGCTTTTTGTTTTGGTTCTCCAGGAATGCGGGTTGCTGAGAGAGAGGTGTTGCAGGAACAGCTGATTGACATCATCCTGGATGTTCTGAGGAAGAACCCTCAGCTGCACTATTACCAGGGCTACCACGACATAGTGGTCACCTTCCTGCTGGTGGTGGGGGAGAGAATGGCCATAGCCCTGGTGGAGACTCTCTCAAATCACCACCTCAGGTGGGCTGATAGATATTTATCTAGCAAACACCTGTTAATAGAGTAAATGAACAGCTCTGTTGTCATTTCATGATTAATATGTTATGTGCTTTGGGAGCAGAGTATGATTTTTATTCTGGCAGAATTGTTCTGAATTCAAAATTCTAGTTGATCAAGGGTTGTCAGCAAGAAGTAGTACTGTTGTTAATGCTGTCATTTTAGGGGTAGATTTGTATTTTTATTTGTACCTGTGTTATCAACAGGGATTTTATGGACCCTACAATGGACAGTACGAAACACATCCTGAATTACTTGATGCCAATTCTGGAGCAGGTGGACCGAGAGCTACATGACTTTATGTTACAGTAAGACCTCCTTTCTATATTCTCTATTATGTTATGTTACTAATGGAGATGGTCTGGGGTATTGTGACCTTGCAGGAAGGCACAATAGTGGTGGTATGGGGTGAAATTCTAAGCTAAAGTGTTACCCTGACCTTGACTACACAGGGTTGTTTGTCCTTTCTTGATAAATTAAAGTCAGCTTCTGTTCCTGAAACTAACTTAAATACACAGTGAGTTACATTTGGTCGAATTAAGGATTGATTTGGAGTCAATATGTCAATATGGTGTTGCTGGGGATTACCGTAATTCAGTTTGGACGTAATGTGACCACCTCAGTGTGCCCTTCCAATGTCTGCTGCCTGTTTTAGAACAAGATAATTCCATTGCTTGTTGATTTTAGTAAGTCTTTTTTCCTTTTGACATCTGGAACTTTCCCACTGCTGTTTGAGAGCCCTACAATAATGAAAGATTTACTGATCTGCTACAGTACGTGCACCTTTTAAAGAAAGAGACTCCGGGTGTACTTTTTTGTGCAACTGATTTGCAATGCATTATGGTTAAAAAAATGTATCATCACAAGCTCTGCAGCGCCCTCAATCCTAGCCTGAAGCGCTCGCTGATTGATAGTGTTTCATCAAAGCAGTTTATTACGAGCCGAAATAAAGCCAGTCTCTGGAGGCTGCAAAACTAGTCGTGCTTCAGCAGCTCCTCATAACACCACAAAGGGGGTGTTCTCTATCTCACAGCCCCTTAAATCACACACACACACACACACACACACACACACACACACACACGGGGTTGGAATTGATCCTTTGCCCACGATAACGATAGCATCATATCACAACATCGGAAACATTGTGTAAAGTGCATAAAGTTTTAGCTCAGAGCCTCTTAAAAACATTTTTTTTAAATAAACAAAAAATATACCTCTGTCAAGAAATAAACACATTAAAATGCATATTTCAGTGTTTATACACACATGAATGAAGTAGTGAATCAAAGTTAAAGTTAAGTTAGAAGATGCGTGTACTGTAATTAGAATACAAATTGTACAATTTAATATTTTGGTGAAGATAATGATGGAAGCAGAGCGCATCGATAATGTATCGCAAAAGAAGTCATACAATATATTGCCGTATCAATATTATGACACACACACACACACACACACACACACAATTGAAGGTGATCAGGATGGGCTCATTTAGCTACTTGCTGAGATTTGTTTGGTGTGTCGTGTTTGCTTGGCATGAAGAGAAGAGAACCACCTGAGGGGGGCAGCAGAGAGCGCGCAGCACTGTGTGAGCCAGAATGCCACTGTGTGGAGTAAGAGGAGGCGAGATTGCCTTCTCATTCAAACTCTGTAAACAGAGTAGAATAAACACTGGTGGTACATATTGCATATAGAAACCGTTATTTTATGCCAGAATAATCATAGACTTCGTATGAAAGAACTGTTGACTGTTGGTATCTATGTTTATGGTGCAAGGCAACACTTGGGTGGGCCACACAAACATAGCACAGACTAAGTAAGAGGAGGGAAGAATAAGATGTTCTGATTTCTTGTTTCTTTTAGGAGCTATAAGTGCAAATCTGAAAGAAATGGATGCTGACACATTCGCAGCATTGACAGGAGCATATGATCATGTGCGATCTAATTGGGGAGCTGTCTCGAGACGGCCGCCCTTGTTTCAAAGCGACTGTCGGCAAGCTGATGTCGTTTTGCATATTCCTGCGCCGCTGCTTACATTCTGACACTCCCGAACGCACACTCCTGTGATTGTCACCAGTCGTCTGTCTCCGCGGCACCTTTATGTTGACGCCGGATATTACATTTGTCATACCTGTGTGTGTTTTAACTTCGTTAAAAAGCTCTTTATTTCTCATCATCCACTTGATGGACAGGGAAGCAGGTGTGTGATTTAGAGAGTAAAAAGAAAAGAGTGGAAATGAAAAAGGAAGAGTCTTGTCTCTTCCGGCAAGGTATGTGAAAATGTTTGGACCCACAACGGCCCGCAAAGGAGTGGATGCACCATTTGGTACCTCATTTATAATTCATTCTGTGTTTTCTGTTTTTTCAGTGTTGCTGTTTTGTGTGTGTGTGTTTGTGTGTTTGTGTGTGTGTGTGTGTGTGTGTGTGTGTGTGTGTGTGTGTGTGTGTGTGTGCTGGTTGAGCACACAAACCTGTACTATGAGTCAGCTGGAGAGAGTGAGAGTGAAAGAGAGTGAGAGAGAGAGAGAGAGAGAGAGAGAGAGAGAGAAAGAAAGAAAGAAAGAGAGAGAGAGGCTGTTGCGTGCCACTGGCTCAGTCCCAGCTGTAAAAGCGAGTTATTTTTAATGGTAGCTCATCTAAAATGTAAAGAATAAGAGGCTCCTGATAAATATTAGATATGCACGTCTTGGGAGGGCCCCCGTCTAGCCTAAGCTCTCACTCGGGGCCCCACAGGTCTAATGGTGTTGCTCGCTTCAGGTACTGTTGCTCTTTCTTACTTTGATGCCACTTTCCCCCGAAAATCCAGGAAGAGGAAGTGAGTTCTAATGCAGTCCTCTTCCTCCACGCCGAGCCGCTCGAGCATTTCATGTGTGGAAGCGTGCTGGCACGAGGGGCCACGCCAGAGCCCCGTCCAGGCGTCAGTCTAAATTTTCGCCACAATCTTCAGCGGGAGGTATTTTTAGTCGCACAAACCGCCTGATGGGATTGTGAGATGTGTGTATGTGTGTTCCCCCCCCCCCCCCCCCCCCCCCTGTTTTTGAAAGGGTCTTAAAAGGGACAGGTTGCAGCTTTGTGTTGTGGGGATAAGCAGTCAGAGCTGCTTAGTTCTGTCGCCCAGAGGATGCTTTGAGGTGTAGTTCCTGCAGATTCCTTTGAGTCCCTTTTCTCCTTTTTTTCTCAGCTGACTCCACAAATGATCTCTCAAAAGGCCATTTTCAGTTCCTAAAATAGAGCAATGTTACTGTGGTCGGGGGGAAAAAAGGCCACTGAAGTGAACCATGCTTAATGTTTGGCCTTGAGGAGAGGTCTCTCGGGCGCGCTTTATAATTACATCATCAGTGACATCATACTCATTCAGGGCGACGTGCAGAATTTATTTATCATGCACAACGCTTGTTTATTTATTTGCTTCTCTCTTGCCTCAAGTCGCTTGGAAAAGTGGGTTAAGTATTGCATGTTGTTCCAATGAAATTTTCTAACCATTCTTCTAATTCTGCGTGTCTGTTTTTTGGTGTGTGTGTGTGTGTGTGTGTGTGTGTGTGTGTGTGTGTGTCTGTCTGTCTGTCTGTCTGTCTGTCTGTCTGTCTGGGGCTCCAGGGCTGAAGTTGGCACCATCTTCGCTCTCAGCTGGCTCATCACCTGGTACGGCCACGTCCTGTCCGACTTCCGGCACGTTCTTCGGCTCTATGACTTCTTCCTGGCCTCCCACCCTCTGATGGCCATCTACTTTGCAGCCGTGGT
>NW_027468685.1:24566722-24582626 GCF_046254945.1 Alosa pseudoharengus
AGTCTAATCTAGAGCATTTCACTTCAACCCAAGTATATGTAGTTGGTTCTCTGACTTTTCCTTGTTGTCGGTACGGTCATTTTTCTTACCGGGCCCTGGAGGTACACCTTGACTGGGATCGCTAAGATGAACTGTCTCACTACTCACTCCGTGCTGCAAGAAAAAGTGTTTTCCAGACAAATGTCCCAGTGTATCAACTTGGGTGCACCTCAAATTCAACTTGTCATCCATCTAGGTGAGATGCGTCACCTTCCCCTCACGTCCAGCAGATGGGGCTGTTGAGTGTGAAATCTCACTGCCCACCCCACACACAACCTCTACCCCCCATCCCCCAGTCTCTAGCTCCCATATTCTCTTCCCAGTCTATTGGGGGGGGGGGGGGTATTGGAGGGGAAATGGAGGGGGGCTATTGTGAAGTGACGGGCATTAAATCTCCGGTTGTCCACACTCTGGCCTATTGTATCTAAATGCTGGCTGTCAGGCTGGAGATTGAGTTTGTAGATGGTTCTTCCATGGTGCAGGTAGGAGCTGGACTTTTATGATGTTATCACCAGCAGCAGGAGGTAATGAATACCTTTTACCATCCGCTTGTGCTTGGACAGGTGATATTTGTTTCCTCCATTCAAGTCTCTCTCTCTCTCTTCTCTCTCTCTCTTACTCTCTCTCTATCTCGCTGTCTCACTCACTCTCACACTCTCTCTCTCTCTCCACGGCTTGCGACGTAAAGGAGTGGAGAAAGATTCCAGCCATCTGTGTGTTGTTAGCCTAGCATCGGGCTCTGTGCAAAATCCTGGAGCGGAAGACGTTCTCGTTCTCTTTCTTTCATTCTTTTCTTCTTTCTTTCTCCCTTTATTGTGTGCATATCATCCATATTTAAAGAAAGAGAGGCGCCAATCTTTTTTGGGCCCATATCCAATAAATAAACCTGGTCTCTGGATAATTATGTCTGCCTGGTCTTTGCATAGTCCCAGCCCCCCGCTTCAGCCTCCACTCCCCCTCCATTCTCCTTGAGCATCTGTGGCCCTTCCTTGGGGGGAGAAGGACCGGGGACTGATGGAGTGGTGTGTGAGTGTGTGTGTGTGTGTGTGTGTGTGTGTGAGTGAGAGAGAGAGAGAGAGGGACCTCGCTCCATTGTTCTTTTAGGGGTTGGCGGTGAAGCGGGCATGCTCTGGAGCGTACACACACTCACCCCTGACCCTCGCCCGCCATTGTCCCAGCTGACCCTGGCATGTGTCGTAATGAGGGGAATGAAGTGGAGCCACCACACACACACACACACACACACACACACACGTGAACGGCTTTGACCCCCAAATGTTCTTCACTCACATTGCCTCCCCCCACCACCACCCCACCTCAGTCATGCTAAGGGCTTTGTTCCTGAATTACGCTCAATGTCAAACGCCTTCTCCTTCTTTCCATGTTTTTCTTTTTTTTTCTGTGGGGGGTGGATGTTCAAGCGCTTTTTTTGTTGTTGTTGTTGCTGCTGACGGCTGATTTCTCCAGCTCAGCCATTTTGGCTCGGCTCGTGTGAGCACGCGAGCCTGTTGCAAGCCTTTTCAGCTGCCGCCGGTACAGCAGTATACAAGATGCATCAGGGGATTAAAAAACACCACCAGAATCACACACCTTTGGAGTGAGAAAAGGGAAGAAAGCCTTCCCCCCCCTCTTTTTTTCTCGCATGCTGCAGCAGCCCCCACCTGTATAGTGTGTGTGTGTGTGTGTGTGTGTGTGTGTGTGCAGGCTGGTGCAGAGGATGACTGTGATAACACCTTTTCTTAAAACTCAAGTGTGTGTGTGTGTGGAATGTGGAGGGTGAGTTTAAGGTGGGGGCACACTTCCTGTGCACTGAGCACGCTCAAAGCATGAGACTCTGGCACGCGCACACACAGAAACGGAGAGCGTGTAGCAGCACTTCAGTACAGCATGCTGGCATTTCCTTGAGAACACTTCCAAAAAGCTTCCACTCCCATTTCTTTTAGAAGGAAGCCAAAGGAGATCGTCTCCCCCCCACAACAGTGCTGGTGTTTTTGGCTTCAGGACAAATGCTGTATCGCCTGAAGGTCATCATTACCTTTGTCAATGCTTCTGGTGTGTGTGTGTGTGTGTGTGTGTGTGTGTGTGTGTGGTGTGTGTTTGTGTGTAAGCTTGTGCTGCTTGTTTGTGTGTGTGTGTAAGCTTGTGGTGCTTGAAATAGATGGATAGGCAGATTTGTTGAATACTGAGCCTTATTGACTCCCACATTTCCATAGATCCGGGGCTGTGTTACACAGACCCAGACACAGGCGTCCGACCTGCTGCAGCTCTCACGCAGGAAGCAATGAAGTCATTAAGGGGATGTAAAATGGCCCTCTCTCTTTTCTCTCAATCCATCTTTCTCTCTCTCTCTCTCTCTCTCTCTCTCTCTCTCTCTCTCTCTCTCTCTCTCTCTCTCTCTCTCTCTCTCTCATGGAGGAGTCCGAGGATGCTGACTCAGCGAGGGCTGAGAGGCTCTCTTCTGAGATGCACCCGACAGACGGTCCTCCGAGACATCAGAGAGAGGGAGAGAGGGAGGATAAGATGGAGGAGGAGAAGGAGGTAGACAAAGAAGGGTGGAGGGACAGAGACCAACAGTAAGAGAGAGATACGGGGGAGTTACAGGGGAAAGGAGAAAGAGGGATGGAGGGAGAGGAAGGAATAGAAAGAAAGAGAGACTCCGAGAGAGAGCAGTGAAAAGACAGCAAGAAAAATGGGGGGGGGGGTGTGAAGAGAGAAGCAGACAGGGAAAGAGAGAGAGAGAGGGAGTGAGGGGGAGAGAAAGAAATGGAAAGAAAGAGAGAGGCAGAATCCCATGAGCCAGACGAGTAAACAGGGAGAGAGGATTCATGTTTGCACCTGTTACCACGACAGGCAGGAAGTCAACATGGTGCTGTTCTGATTTTATTTTTTTCTCTCTGTCTTTCTTTTCTTCCTTTTTATTCCTCCTCCTCTCTCGCCACTAGAAATGTCAAGTGTGTCTCTGCCACCACTTGCCATGCAAATCTAATGTGTGTGTGTGTGTGTGTGTATGTGGGTAAGCCTCAGGGGCCTGAGTTGAACTCTATGCAAACAGACTGTAGGCTGCAAAATGGTCTGTGCTCCCTTTCTGTCTCTTTTTTGGAGTGTCTGCATGTGTGCATGCACATCACCGTGTGTGTGTGTGTGTGTGTGTGTGTGTGTGTGTGTGTGTGTGTGTGTGTGTGTGTGTGAAATGTATTTGTCTGTGTGTGTAATGTGTGTGTGTGTGATGTCTGTCTGTGTGTGTGTGTAATGTCTGTGTGTGTGTGTGTGTATAATGTCTGTCTGTGTGTGTGTGTGTGTAATGTCTGTGTGTGTGTGAGAGAGAGAGAGTTGCAGGATTAAATGTGTGTGTGCTTGACCAGTTCATGCGCGTAAAGGGTACTGTATGAGGAAGACCTGTATACTCTATGGCCTACATCTAAGGGGGTGTGGCTGTTGGAGATGCTCCATACCTGACCAGCTCCTCATTGGCTCGCAGTGGTGGAACTGATGATGCTGTAGAATGTGCAGTCAATGCAGAGAGAGGGAGAAGACCGCAGCAGGGTCGGCTAGTCCAGCCAGTGCATCCCAGGGCCTACCCCCCCACCCCCCCCCCCAACACACACACCCACACACCCACACACACACACACCCACACACCCACACACACACACACACACACACACACACACGCATGCATGAGTGAGCAGAGCTGGCCAGGGGGGACTTGATGGAGCTGCCAGGGCAATAGTTGGCACTTGTGGGTCAAAGGGACATCAGGACCACACAAATACAGCTGAATCATACGCCCACAAGACAGACACACACACACATATAAGCATGACGGCATACAGACACCCACATATGCATACACTTATATTGACACCAACAAGATATAGGCGTTCAGACACATACACACACACACACACACACACACACGTATCAACAAATCAAAACAGTTCAGTGCATGGTTCACAGCATGGTTACAGACAAATGGGACACACAAACAGAGCATTATAGACACACACACACACACACACACACACACACACACACACTCACAGAGAGTGAGAGAGAGAGAGAAAGCTCTGTGAACTGACAGCACAAAAGCCCAGACTCTCCCAGTCCCTGTGCGTGCCAGAGCAGCAGTTACAAAACCCTGCTGTCTGTTTTCAACAGTTCTCTGACCTGTTTCACAAGGCCCTGGCCTACAGTAGAGCGTGACGCAACCTTCCTCAGAGCCTCCGAGTGTCTGTGTGTGTGTGTATGTGTGTGTGTGTGTGTGTTTATGTATGTGTGCGTGTGTGTGTGTGTGTGTTTGTTTTTTTACATCTATTTTCATTTTTTGTATATTTTATTTACTCAGGCGAGTGACTGCTATTAACCTGGAGGGGGGACAGCAGCGCATCAGCACTTTCCAAAATGATGCGTCATCCTGTAACAGAGAAGTGCAGGGGGGAGGGGGAGATGTAGAGAGAGAGAGAGAGAGAGAGAGAGAGAGAGAGAGAGAGAGGGAGAGGGAAGGAGAGAGAATAAGAGAGAGAGAAGGAGAGGGAGCGAGAGGGAGGGAGGGATGGATGGAGTGGATGCAGGAGACTTATGTCTTCCGGCACCAGTCTGTCTGCCCACCCTCACAGACATCAAAGGGAGACTCACTATGGGTAAAGCCTGTGCAGGGCGCAGCATTAGAGGCGGGCAGGGAAGCTCCAAAGGACAAGGGAAAGTTCTGGAAAGGTTACCCTGCGTTCCTCCTCCTCCTCCTCCTCCTCCTCCGCACTCCTGACAGAAGTGGTGGAGGTGTGTTTATGGCTGTCACTCGTCACCAACACCCCCGCCACGCACGTACACACACACACACACACACACACACACACACACACACACACACACACACACACACACACACATATATATTCTCTCCCTCTCTCATATACACACTCACTCATACACACACTCTCTCCCTCACTCACATACACATCCACACACACACACACACACACACTCTCTCCCTCACTCACATACACACCCACACACATACACACACACACACACACACACTCTCTCCCTCACTCACACACACACACACACTCAAACACACACACACACACACACACACACACACACACACACTCACAACACTCTAAAGCCCCTGGCTCTTCTGCACATCTCTGAGCGACAGAAGCGGCGGGGGGTCCTTGCGGCTCCTAGGCGGCCATGTCGTCGTCTTCATCACCGCGGCAACATCATCAGCATCAGCGTCAGCAGGCAGCTTCATCATCAGCGGGAGGAGAGAAGAGGGGCCCGGCCTCTTGGGTGCTAAGCTGTTAAAGTGAAAGTTTAAAAGTTAATTGCTCTGCCGCTACCTGTCAGCTATTTTCAGCTTTGGAGCATTAGCCGCCGCTCGCCTAATGAGAACGGGAGAGGGCGAAGCAAGTGTCTCGTTTTCACCAAGAAAGGAATGAAGTCTTAAAGACATTGAGCCCCCGAAGCAAGAGCCAGCGGAACAATCTAGAGAAAACTTTTTTTTATTTCTTTCTCTCTCTCCCTCCCTCTCTCACACTCCCTCTTCAACTCCATCTTCCATCGAGAGCTGTTTTTTGTGTGTGTGTGTTTATGTGTGTGTATACATGTGTGACAGAGAGCATGTGTGTGTGTGTGTATGGGATGCAATTCATAATCGGCGAGGAAAATGTTTTTGCATTTTATGTAGCGCGATGTTTACTATTCTTCCAGAGGGACGATAATGAAATGGAAGTGAATATTTTATGATTTTTTAATGATGTTTTTCTCCAAACTGTTGAAAGAAACGTGGGGCCTGCCGTCCGCTGGCGGGGGCAATGGGCTGGTGGGCTCGGCGCTAATTGGGAGGGATAGAGCCTGGGAAGGAGGAAGGAGTGTGCTGGAGGAGGGTGATGTGTCCACTGGGGCCGTAGAGGCCAAGCCCCCCCCCCACTGCCCTCACGATGGACACTCAACACTCACCATAATATCTCTCTCTCAATTTTCTCTCATTCTTTCTCTGTCTTCCTTTCTTTCTCCTTTCTCTGTCTCCTTTCTCTCTTTTTTTCTCCTTGTCTTCCTTTATCTCGCTCTCTCTCTCTCTCTCTCAATTCTCTCATTATTTCTCTTTGTCTTCCTTTCTCTCCCTCTTGCTCTGTCTCTCCTTTTCTCTCTTTTTCTTCTCCTTGTCGTCCTCTCTCTCTCTCTCTCTCTCTTTCTCATGCTGGCTCCCTCTCTCCTCTAGCTCTACATGGTTCATGTGCTCAATGGGCTTTGTACAGGGATTTCTCTTTCCCTCACTGCTTCCTTCCCATCCTTTCTTTTTTCCTTTCCTTCCCTTTGCGTCTGATTCCCTCTCTCTCTCTCTCGGAGAGATTACCCGCCCTTTCAACTTGGCCCTGTTCTTTAACCAGTTACATCATCCCGCTATCTTATGGAAGATGCTGAATTTGGGCTGTGACTCACTGCCTGTCTACTCATACTAATGGAGAGATCTGCATCACTATCTCTCTCGTTCCTCCCGTCTCTCTTTCTCTCTCTCTCTTTCTCTTTCTTGCTCTCCCTCTCTCATTCCCTTTATCTCTGATTCTGTGGCTCATGTCTGCTCAAAACCAAACTGCATAGTTCACATTGTCATTTCTGTCTTTTTTCCCACATTCTCTTATTCACTTTGTCTACTTACATGTAACTTGTATATTTTCTCTCTCTCTCTCTCTCTCCATTTCACACCACTTGCATAGCGTGTGTGTGACAACTATGTTGCCAAACTGTTGCAGCTTATTTGCATGTTGTGAACAGCCCGCCAGTGTTAGTGCTGCCAGCCCTTTTATCACTGATGATGGTCCGAAACATGAAAACCAGAAAGCTGATTAGCTGTACCAGTTGCGACTCAGAGAGAGGAAGAGCAAGTTCTGTAGAAAACCCCCTACAGAACCTAATGTTCTTATTGCCATAATATACATAATTACGGAAAATGTTGAATCTGAGCTGTGACTCAATGCCTGTTTACACTGAGAGAGAGATGCATATCTCTCCATTAGTATCTCATTCTTCCCGCCTCTCCATCTCTCTCTCCCTCCCTCTCTCTCTCTCCCTCTCTCATTCCCTTTATCTGTGATTCTGTGGCTCATGTCTGCTCCAGACCACACTGCATTGTTCAGATTCTCATTTCCCCTCTCTCTCTATCTTCCACATTCTCTTTTAACTTGCATTTTATGTCTCTCAATTCAATTCAATTCAAATATGCTTTATTGACACAACAAATCATGTCATGCATTGCCAAAGCGTTCACAGGAATAATACTACTAAAATAAAAAAACACAAACAAACATTGCAAACATTGTTACACTTCATCAATACACTGTAAATTATGTAAGTAGGCTATATATGTATACGTGTGTGTGTGTGCGCATGCGTACATCCACACTTGTGAGAAGGAATGTAGGTTTTTGCAGTATGTCGAGTTGCATTTATAGCCGGTGCTCAATCTTCTTTCTGTCACAGTTGTAGTGTGCAGCTAGTATTGCACAATCTTCCTCTTCTTCTCTCCTCCTTCCATCTCCCTCTCTCTCTCTCTCTCCCTCTCTCTCTCTCTCTCCATTTCACACTACTTCCATAGCATGTGTGTGACGACTACGTTGCCAGACTGTTGCATTGTTACTGCTATGCTGCTGCTGCTACTGCCAGCCCTGTCTGAAGTTGCCTTTGATAATGGCCAAGAGTTAGGTATCATACATCGCTGATGAGTGGTCCGAAATGTGAAAGGTTGACCAGTTGTACCACTTCTGAGAGGAAGAGAGAGTTCTGTAGAAAACCCCTGTCCTTCACCTATTGCTCATAGTGACATCATATACATAATTTATAATATACATATTATATACATAATTCTCCTATGACTACATGTATCTCACAGATGTAACATGCAAATGCTATTTTTTCTCTGTGATGTATAGCCCAGTCCTTGAAACCTCAGTAAAAGGTGTCAGTTGTGTAATGTTGCTGGTATGATGTCAATATGGCTATTTACAGATCTGTCTATTTTGGTAGAGAAGTGCTTACCTCACGAATCCAAATGAGGCTCCACAGCAAAACTCCAGATGACTTGCCAGTGCAATGAGGCTGGAGAGACACACCTGGCATGTCTCCCACAAGCAGTTAAAATGAAATGAAAATCAAAGTTCCATAGCTGTAACACACACACGCACTCTTAAAATGAATGTGTAGACCCTATCTGGACATAGAGATGTGGGTTACACTTTACTTGAAGGTATCTACATACATATAGAGTGGCATGACACTGTCATAAACATTATAAGCAAGTGATAAATGTTTGACATACAGTAACGCTTCTGTCACTCGCTTCTGTCAAGTGTCATTCGGTTTTTGTCATGACAAGTTAGGGTTAGTGTTATGGTTATAACAGTGTCATGTCACTCTTATGTAGATACCTTCAAGAAAAGTGTTACCGAGATGTGTTAAAAACAACGCTAGTTGTGTTGATTTCAACATAACATACTGTGTACACTCTTGAAACGAATAACAAAAGCAATGTGTTGGAAACAACACAAATGTTGTTGTCCCTATCTGGACATAGAGATGTGTGTTAAAAACAACATTGTGTTGTTTTCAACACATTTGTTTTAAGAGTGCACAATGCAAGCGGTGTACATAATTTAAAGGATTGAAACACTAAACATTTATCAAGGATACAACAGTTGGAGTATGGAGTATGATTCTTTTAGGCAGTTTTAGATGAATTGAGTACCTCTTTAGCGCTGAATGGGTACTCAGAAAAAGCCTCAAACTCATGCCTTCCCCTGTGACTATGCATCAATCAAATGAAGTGACTTTTAAATTCAGTATAGGTGAACCACAATATGTTTATGAAGCCATGGTGTGAAATGTGAACATAACAACTATTAACTCCATTCATACTTAAGGTAGCCAGTGGCAACTGCATGTCCTTCACTGGCATACCTTCCTCCGCCCCTGACCCTGTATAATTACCCCCTCCTGTTCTCTACCTCCTCCAGCATCGCCATCAGCACCTTCCAGGACTTCCAACTGACCACCCTCCAGCAGCGGCCCGACTCCGTCCTGCGCCGCCAGCGCCTGACCAATGGTCAACTGTCCCTGACTGACGACACTGCCGCGGCAGCGACACCCACCTCCGCCAACCAGCTGGTCAAGATGGCCGTGTGGGGCATCTCGGCCACCCTTGGGGCCGCAGCGTTGGCGGTAGCCCAGACGGCCCTCGAATGGGGCCCCGACCTCCTCCTCCAGCTCTTCTAGAGAAACAAAAACAAAAAAACTAATACAAAAAAAAAACACTACAATCCCCAGAACCAGTCCCCTGATTTGGTGTGCCAAACCTTGAGTACTAGTCCTCTGCAACGTCCTGCCATAAGTGACCTCTGGGTAATTTCCCCATAACTCAAACACTGACTCATTTATTCTGAAGCGGTTTTTAAAGCCTAGATTTCCACCCCCTCTCATTTGTATCAGGAGTGAAGGGTCTGAAGAGGAGTCAGCATTTTGTCTTAGAGGGCTAAACTGCCCGAGAAGCTGATTCATGCACATTCATAGCTCTGTGCAGTGTGAATGATTGAAATAGGCATAATTGTTCTCTCTATTCTTCAGCTTTTACACCTTCAGTCAAGAGAGAGAGGGACAAAAAACACACATTTAATGAAAAAAAGTAGTCAGGTTGCTGCCTGGCAAGAGCACCCTGTATATGTGTGTGTTGTAGCAAAAGAAAAGAACTGTAAAGAATACTAAATAACTTTTTAGGAGAGGAAAATCCATTTTTGGCCTTTGATGACTCCATGATGCACCATTATTGCCATCTATGTGTTTTACATGTTCAGTCCTTGCTCACTTGGACAACTTAGGAAAGCCTCATGCTTCTGTGAAGTTTTTCACTAGAATGTCTTACATGCTGAGAAGATACAGAAGAAAAAAAAAACGTGTTGAAGAACCGTCCAGAACTCCTCAGACGAGGCGACTGAATGACCCTCCGCAGGCGAGGTCTCCCCACACAGCGACCAGGGTCTTAAATCCGAGCGCAGGCGTCAGGCAGGATAATTGAACGAGGCCCGACCGCCGTCTGATCCAGTGCCTTGAGTGCGATTGCAGATGAGCAGCTGTTAGTCGAACCACACTGTGCCAATGTGTAATTCGCTGCGTAATCACCACTGCCAGTAGAATAAAAAACACCACAGACACACACACAGACACACAGACACACACACACACACACACACACACACACACACTCGCTTACACACTCCCACCTCCCCCAACTCGGTTCTCTCCTCTTAGCTTTTCCTTTTTACCTCGAGCTATGTCAGGAAAGCGCAGGCCATCTTAATTTAATGTGAAATTAATTTGCGCCTAAGGCTGTTGGCAGGATTTTGGGCCAAACACCAAAGATGGGTTTTTTATCGGCTGACAAATTAAGACATCGAGAGCTTTTCAAAATAGGAATAGTGCTACACAGCATGTATCAGGGCTGTTTGTACATGACTTTAATTGCATTTTTAACGTACAATTGCACCATCTCTAATTGTCTATATGATTAGAATAAATAAGACAGTAATATAAACATGTCAAGATGGTTTCCCTGTAAAATATAGTGCCATTTATTTGAAGGGGATGCCTAAATAGATTATTTTTAGAAGCCTTTCACATTTTTAAACCCTGTAGAAATACTGTATCTTGTGAAGAACACACATCAGCATGCAGCTTAGGGTTGTACCCAGCTCAACTTAATCATTTATGATGGGAAAACAGGCGACCATGGAGAAGGACTCTCTGTGAAATGATACTGAACGGTAATTATGAGAGGCTGTTGGCCTTTCAAACACGTGGCTGGCAGAGGACTCTGGTTTGGAGACGGGCTCGACAGATAGGATCCTGGCTCTTTGGCCAAGCTGACGAGTGAAGGTCTCGCTGGCACCTGCGACGGATGTAGCTCCAGTTGGAACCATTTAGCGCGGAAAAGCGCTGCTCTTTTGATCAGTGTCTCCTCACTCTCTCCTCGTACGGGGCTTTGAGGCTGATCGGCTGTCCAACTGTTTACCTCCGAGGCCGCTGTCTGAAGGCAATTGTGCGAGCAACTGTCGCCCCCCCACCCTTTTTTTGAAAAGCTCAAGCACTTTTTCTGCCGAGGAGAACTTCAACTTTTAATGGATCCCTGGCAGAAGCTACGTTCGCCGGGGAAAAAGGCTTTGCAAAGTAACAGGTTGAAATGTCACCACCTGCTCCGCTTCGAAAACATGAACGATGCTTGCGCTACCTCTCCCTTTCGCCTGATGCCTTTGCTTCACATCAAAGGCGAAGAGGAAATCATGGCTGCTTTTTGGGTTAAAACATAGTGTCAGTACTCAATCCTTGTAACTGCACTCATATGGTGTACAGTAAAGTTTGACGTTGCCATACGATGCTGTTTTAAACGTGTTATTTATTTTATTTATAGTTCATTGCAATAGGATTCAGCCTTGAAGCAGCCTATGCCTAAGCTGGGTACCCAGAAGCTCGCATCATGCTGAACGAACGCCAGATGCCTTGTTAGAATGCCAGCACTTGAGTGAGGTCTCAGAGAATGTCAGTTGCACACATCAATTTTTTTGGAATGAAATGTCACAGTATTTTTGATGCAGAGGATGTAATTTTTGACTATTTTCATGTGGCCACAATTTGTGACAAGACATGGAGAGAAATTAAAAAAACAACGCTTGGGGGAGAAAAAAAGTCTCGTCTCTGTGCCTTTTTTTTTGTCCTCCTTGAGCTGATAGACGTCACCTTGAGAGACCCACGGTGTGCTGTGTGTGTGTTTGTCTTTGTAACAAGCTGTTGTGTGTGCCGATGAATGATTTAGGCCGTGTTGGAGTGCTTCCCAGAGGGAGAGTGTTTGGGGACGAACCCAGGTAAGTGTGTGTCTGTGTGTGTGTGGAGGGGGGGGGGGGGGCAGTCATCCCAGAGAGATACTCCACATCTGTCGTTAATCCAGGGGGGGTGAGGTGAGGGTGCTGCTCTCCTTTTTCCCAAGGAAATGACAAACGTTTTAGTCAAGGACTCCTGGGCCCATGCGGGCGACAGCAGAAGTGGCACATGGGTATTAAGGAAGTTCGAGGGAACTGGGGATGGGGCAACAGTAAGGTTGGCAGATGTTCCGCAAGGTCTGTCCCCCTCCACCACACACACACTGTAGTCTGACAGCACTCCTGAGCCCTGCTTCTTGCTCATTCCCGACTACATACTCTCACACACACACACACACACACACACAAACACAGTGTACCCTGACAGCACTCCTGAGCTCTGCTCCTTGCTCATTCCACACTACATACTCTCTCTCTCACACACACACACACACACTGGATTTTGATCCTCACTAAAAGAGGGGCACAGAGTGTGAGTGCCAAGGGGAGGAGCGGATGCCAAGCGATCGCATTTGCCCGACGCAGCAGGGATGCTCGCGTGGACAGGGCAGAGGCGGCCACAGTGAGAGCCAGGCCCCGGCGTCCAGGGGAGGAAAGATGTCATGTTTTATGCATAGTGTCACGCTTAAAGTGTTGCGACAGCATGGCCTCTGTTCTAGCAGAAATAAATAAATGAAATACTGTTCTATCCCATACCCGCCCCCACCTGCACTCCTACTCCTCGTCTTGTCCGACAGGAGACACCGAGTGAGCCCATCCTGGGACGCCAGTGGACCGTGGAGTCAGCCACAGACTCCAGCAGCCTCCTCATTCCGTATTCCGACTGTTTATGGCAAAGTCAAAACTCGGAACGGAGAAATGGAAGAAACAATCTTCACAATACAAGTGGCCTGTGTGCGTGTGTGCATGTGGGTTTGTGTGTGTGTGGGATGAATTCCCCTTTGAATGGCAGCCCTCTACAGAAGGGCAGTTAATTGGCCCCGGCGATGTGGCATGCTGCCGGGCACAAACTGCGCCGAAGGGGGTTTTTGTCCGAGATCTCGCCGCAGATGTTTCCTGTGGGAGACGCATGCCGAAAAAGTAAGAGAGAGAGAGATGGAGATGTGTGGAGGAGTGGAATTAAAGGGAAGACGAGAGAGACTAAGGGGAAGGGTAAAAGGTCGCCGTGCGGAGGGAGGCCAAAGCCGCCGAGGCCCCCCTACCCAACCTCCACACGTAGGGGATCTGCTAGGTGCCCCCTCGACGTGTCCACGCACGCATCCCCTCCCTCCCTGGATGACAAAAGGTGAGTATTAATATTCATGCGCCGAAGATCCGCCCCCACATCCAGGGAGCCCTCACGGGGCCCCGTAGCCTCCGCTGGCTTAAGCCTTGGCCGGGTTAATTGATGGGACCGACGAAGGCCCGCGTCTCGGGCCCCGGCTGTCGGTCAGCGAGTGTTAAAGTATTAATAATGAAAAATGACGGCTGAGTGTTTCCTCGCGCAGGTAGGAAATGAGCTGGCTTTAATTAGGCCCCTGAGCTCCTTAAACTCTGTAATGAGCTTTCCGAGCCGACTGTCACCGGGCCAGGCCCCAACTGCACCACGCCGGACTGCAGGCTGCCTAGACGCGGAGAAAGGAGAAAGAGAGGTTGAAGTTTGAAAAAAAGAAGAAGATAAAGAGATTTTATTTGGGGGGGGGGGGGGGGGTGACCTTGTCGTTTGTCTTGTGTTTCCTTGTGATGGCGTCGTTGTGGGCACTTGTATGGGAGAACCATGCAGATTGATTCTTCTCTCATTTTGTTTTACGCTGTGTTCTGCGGATATGCGAGTGTGATACACATGTATGGTTCGAGCTGACTGCGTTAGACAGACTGACTTGGCGCACCAATGCACTGATGGCCTCGAGGATGGAGTGGTACGGAATGCCTCAGACCTGGGGGCAAGTGCTCTTGAAATGTCTGGCATTCATTGTCGCATGCATTTATGTATGAGTGACATACAGTGAAGGCCATAAACCGGCAACACACAGCCACTGACACGGAACGCGTTGGGAACTGGCAGAAGAGCTCCATTCTGAATGCATCGCACGTTTGCGCTGGCACGTCGCCGGCGGTTTGACGCGATCAGCCATGCATTCCCAGCCACCACGTCCCGCAAACAAAACCACCTCCACAGAAAATGGAGACTACAGCGCCCTGGAGCATCAGACAGCGACAAAAACAATGGAGCTATTTGACCAAGAAATGGAATATGTCCTGTTAATCAGATATGGCTGTGCTTTTTCGATAATTTTCTCTATGGTGATTAGAATTGTAAAAAAAACGCTCTCAAATGACTTCATCAGCCCTGCCACTCTTGCAGTTTGCGGGTTTGTTGTTTGCGGATCGCCTGCTGGATGTAATGATATGGTATCCCTCTCCCGTAAGTGCTGAGTCATTTGAGTCAGTCGAGGACGGAGCGGCGCGAGAGGAGACTGAGTTCTCATGACAGCGTGCAACGTTATTATGAGTGACATCGAGGCACCCCTCCATCTGTGTAGTAATTTGTTTCTTCAGCCAATCCATATAATGTACTCCAGGACGAAAATGCCTGCTAGGCAAGTCTACCATAATGACAATAATAACAATCTTGTCAGAAGTATCAGCAGATACAGAGGGGAGAAAAAAGAGGAGAAAACGGGGAGGGGGGTGGTTGGTAGGGAGACGCTGACTACTGCAAAACTGGAGCCCATCTGATCACAACGTCAAGGAAATGAGCAGGCTTGTTCTTAGATGGTGGCTCTAAAGTGAACATCCCCACCCTCAATGCTGGACTATATATATATATATATATATATTTTACCACCGCGTTTGGGAGGATAATATTCCAAGCGTTCGATAGGTCTGCAATGCAAAAGAGAGTGGGAGAATAAGCTACACACACACACAGATACAGAATGAAATCCATTATCGAGACATCTCTGATAATGAGATTATGTGCCCCGCACACACACACACCTACACACAGACACACGTGTAGTCTCTGGCAGTGCCGATGCCTGGTAAAGTGGCTGTAATTGCCTAATAATCAGTCCTCATCATGGTCGCCCCTGCGCCCGAACCCTTTTCCTCTCCAGCACCTCGCCAGCCACTCAATGAAGAGGGAGAGCGGGCACAGCCCGGAGCCCCGAGTCGCTGTCGTCTTCCAGCTCATTGGCATGCGGAGTAGGGGCCCGCGGGCAGGAACACAGGCCCCAAGGCTGAGACCCGTAGACTGAGGACCGGACGGTGGGGGGAGGAGGAGGGCATGGTTGGGGGGAGGAGGGGGTGGGGGGAGGAGGAAGGCATGGTTGGTGGGTGAAGGATGGGGGTGGTGGTGGTGGTGGAGTCTGGTGCCGCGTTGTCACGTTCAGCCAGAAGGGGTCACCTGGGGTCACGAACAGGTGGTGATGCGCGTGTCGGCGGCACAGGGCCGGCCGGCGCCACATGGCAGTGGTGTGTGTGTGTGTGTGTGTGTGTGTGTGTGTGTGTGTGTGTGTGTGTGTGTGTGTGTGTGGGGTTGGGGGGTGTAGAGGTGGGGTGAGGGGGAGAGAGCCCCAACATGTGTTGCCATCTGGTCCGGGTTTACTGAGCTCTACAGGGGCCACTTCTCACATTTTTTTTCCAGTGTGATAGCTGTGTGTGTGTGTGTATGTGTGTGTGTGTATGTGTGTGTGAGGGAGTGTAAGTGCCTGTGTGAGTGTGTTTGTGTGAAATAGAGGGTATGTTTATGCCAAACAGATCCTCAGTGTGTGTGTGTGTGTGTGTGTGTGTGTGTGTGTGTGTGTGTGTGTGTGTGTGTGTGTGTGTGTGTGTGTGTGTGTGTGTGTGTGTGTGTATATGTGTGTGTGTGTATGCACGCTGTGGAGTTAGGCTCACCCACTGTACATTTCTCTGAGATGCGGCAGCAGCCTTGTGAGAGAGGTGAGAGAGAAGGGCAGCCA
>NW_027468685.1:24582826-24592826 GCF_046254945.1 Alosa pseudoharengus
ACATACACACCCACACACATACACACACACACACACACACACTCTCTCCCTCACTCACACACACACACACACTCACACACACACACACACACACACACACACACACACACACACACACACACACACTCACACACACTCACAACACTCTAAAGCCCCTGGCTCTTCTGCACATCTCTGAGCGACAGAAGCGGCGGGGGGTCCTTGCGGCTCCTAGGCGGCCATGTCGTCGTCTTCATCACCGCGGCAACATCATCAGCATCAGCGTCAGCAGGCAGCTTCATCATCAGCGGGAGGAGAGAAGAGGGGCCCGGCCTCTTGGGTGCTAAGCTGTTAAAGTGAAAGTTTAAAAGTTAATTGCTCTGCCGCTACCTGTCAGCTATTTTCAGCTTTGGAGCATTAGCCGCCGCTCGCCTAATGAGAACGGGAGAGGGCGAAGCAAGTGTCTCGTTTTCACCAAGAAAGGAATGAAGTCTTAAAGACATTGAGCCCCCGAAGCAAGAGCCAGCGGAACAATCTAGAGAAAACTTTTTTTTATTTCTTTCTCTCTCTCCCTCCCTCTCTCACACTCCCTCTTCAACTCCATCTTCCATCGAGAGCTGTTTTTTGTGTGTGTGTGTTATGTGTGTGTATACATGTGTGACAGAGAGCATGTGTGTGTGTGTGTATGGGATGCAATTCATAATCGGCGAGGAAAATGTTTTTGCATTTTATGTAGCGTGATGTTTACTATTCTTCCAGAGGGACGATAATGAAATGGAAGTGAATATTTTATGATTTTTTAATGATGTTTTTCTCCAAACTGTTGAAAGAAACGTGGGGCCTGCCGTCCGCTGGCGGGGGCAATGGGCTGGTGGGCTCGGCGCTAATTGGGAGGGATAGAGCCTGGGAAGGAGGAAGGAGTGTGCTGGAGGAGGGTGATGTGTCCACTGGGGCCGTAGAGGCCAAGCCCCCCCCCCCCACTGCCCTCACGATGGACACTCAACACTCACCATAATATCTCTCTCTCAATTTTCTCTCATTCTTTCTCTGTCTTCCTTTCTTTCTCCTTTCTCTGTCTCCTTTCTCTCTTTTTTTCTCCTTGTCTTCCTTTATCTCGCTCTCTCTCTCTCTCTCTCAATTCTCTCATTATTTCTCTTTGTCTTCCTTTCTCTCCCTCTTGCTCTGTCTCTCCTTTTCTCTCTTTTTCTTCTCCTTGTCGTCCTCTCTCTCTCTCTCTCTCTTTCTCATGCTGGCTCCCTCTCTCCTCTAGCTCTACATGGTTCATGTGCTCAATGGGCTTTGTACAGGGATTTCTCTTTCCCTCACTGCTTCCTTCCCATCCTTTCTTTTTTCCTTTCCTTCCCTTTGCGTCTGATTCCCTCTCTCTCTCTCTCTCGGAGAGATTACCCGCCCTTTCAACTTGGCCCTGTTCTTTAACCAGTTACATCATCCCGCTATCTTATGGAAGATGCTGAATTTGGGCTGTGACTCACTGCCTGTCTACTCATACTAATGGAGAGATCTGCATCACTATCTCTCTCGTTCCTCCCGTCTCTCTTTCTCTCTCTCTCTTTCTCTTTCTTGCTCTCCCTCTCTCATTCCCTTTATCTCTGATTCTGTGGCTCATGTCTGCTCAAAACCAAACTGCATAGTTCACATTGTCATTTCTGTCTTTTTTCCCACATTCTCTTATTCACTTTGTCTACTTACATGTAACTTGTATATTTTCTCTCTCTCTCTCTCTCCATTTCACACCACTTGCATAGCGTGTGTGTGACAACTATGTTGCCAAACTGTTGCAGCTTATTTGCATGTTGTGAACAGCCCGCCAGTGTTAGTGCTGCCAGCCCTTTTATCACTGATGATGGTCCGAAACATGAAAACCAGAAAGCTGATTAGCTGTACCAGTTGCGACTCAGAGAGAGGAAGAGCAAGTTCTGTAGAAAACCCCCTACAGAACCTAATGTTCTTATTGCCATAATATACATAATTACGGAAAATGTTGAATCTGAGCTGTGACTCAATGCCTGTTTACACTGAGAGAGAGATGCATATCTCTCCATTAGTATCTCATTCTTCCCGCCTCTCCATCTCTCTCTCCCTCCCTCTCTCTCTCTCCCTCTCTCATTCCCTTTATCTGTGATTCTGTGGCTCATGTCTGCTCCAGACCACACTGCATTGTTCAGATTCTCATTTCCCCTCTCTCTCTATCTTCCACATTCTCTTTTAACTTGCATTTTATGTCTCTCAATTCAATTCAATTCAAATATACTTTATTGACACAACAAATCATGTCATGCCAAAGCGTTCACAGGAATAATACTACTAAAATAAAAAAACACAAACAAACATTGCAAACATTGTTACACTTCATCAATACACTGTAAATTATGTAAGTAGGCTATATATGTATACGTGTGTGTGTGTGCGCATGCGTACATCCACACTTGTGAGAAGGAATGTAGGTTTTTGCAGTATGTCGAGTTGCATTTATAGCCGGTGCTCAATCTTCTTTCTGTCACAGTTGTAGTGTGCAGCTAGTATTGCACAATCTTCCTCTTCTTCTCTCCTCCTTCCATCTCCCTCTCTCTCTCTCTCTCTCTCCCTCTCTCTCTCTCTCTCCATTTCACACTACTTCCATAGCATGTGTGTGACGACTACGTTGCCAGACTGTTGCATTGTTACTGCTATGCTGCTGCTGCTACTGCCAGCCCTGTCTGAAGTTGCCTTTGATAATGGCCAAGAGTTAGGTATCATACATCGCTGATGAGTGGTCGGAAATGTGAAAGGTTGACCAGTTGTACCACTTCTGAGAGGAAGAGAGAGTTCTGTAGAAAACCCCTGTCCTTCACCTATTGCTCATAGTGACATCATATACATAATTTATAATATACATATTATATACATAATTCTCCTATGACTACATGTATCTCACAGATGTAACATGCAAATGCTATTTTTTCTCTGTGATGTATAGCCCAGTCCTTGAAACCTCAGTAAAAGGTGTCAGTTGTGTAATGTTGCTGGTATGATGTCAATATGGCTATTTACAGATCTGTCTATTTTGGTAGAGAAGTGCTTACCTCACGAATCCAAATGAGGCTCCACAGCAAAACTCCAGATGACTTGCCAGTGCAATGAGGCTGGAGAGACACACCTGGCATGTCTCCCACAAGCAGTTAAAATGAAATGAAAATCAAAGTTCCATAGCTGTAACACACACACGCACTCTTAAAATGAATGTGTAGACCCTATCTGGACATAGAGATGTGGGTTACACTTTACTTGAAGGTATCTACATACATATAGAGTGGCATGACACTGTCATAAACATTATAAGCAAGTGATAAATGTTTGACATACAGTAACGCTTCTGTCACTCGCTTCTGTCAAGTGTCATTCGGTTTTTGTCATGACAAGTTAGGGTTAGTGTTATGGTTATAACAGTGTCATGTCACTCTTATGTAGATACCTTCAAGAAAAGTGTTACCGAGATGTGTTAAAAACAACGCTAGTTGTGTTGATTTCAACATAACATACTGTGTACACTCTTGAAACGAATAACAAAAGCAATGTGTTGGAAACAACACAAATGTTGTTGTCCCTATCTGGACATAGAGATGTGTGTTAAAAACAACATTGTGTTGTTTTCAGCACATTTGTTTTAAGAGTGCACAATGCAAGCGGTGTACATAATTTAAAGGATTGAAACACTAAACATTTATCAAGGATACAACAGTTGTATGGAGTATGATTCTTTTAGGCAGTTTTAGATGAATTGAGTACCTCTTTAGCGCTGAATGGGTACTCAGAAAAAGCCTCAAACTCATGCCTTCCCCTGTGACTATGCATCAATCAAATGAAGTGACTTTTAAATTCAGTATAGGTGAACCACAATATGTTTATGAAGCCATGGTGTGAAATGTGAACATACCAACTATTAACTCCATTCATACTTAAGGTAGCCAGTGGCAACTGCATGTCCTTCACTGGCATACCTTCCTCCGCCACTGACCCTGTATAATTACCCCCTCCTGTTCTCTACCTCCTCCAGCATCGCCATCAGCACCTTCCAGGACTTCCAACTGACCACCCTCCAGCAGCGGCCCGACTCCGTCCTGCGCCGCCAGCGCCTGACCAATGGTCAACTGTCCCTGACTGACGACACTGCCGCGGCAGCGACACCCACCTCCGCCAACCAGCTGGTCAAGATGGCCGTGTGGGGCATCTCGGCCACCCTTGGGGCCGCAGCGTTGGCGGTAGCCCAGACGGCCCTCGAATGGGGCCCCGACCTCCTCCTCCAGCTCTTCTAGAGAAACAAAAACAAAAAAACTAATACAAAAAAAAAACACTACAATCCCCAGAACCAGTCCCCTGATTTGGTGTGCCAAACCTTGAGTACTAGTCCTCTGCAACGTCCTGCCATAAGTGACCTCTGGGTAATTTCCCCATAACTCAAACACTGACTCATTTATTCTGAAGCGGTTTTTAAAGCCTAGATTTCCACCCCCTCTCATTTGTATCAGGAGTGAAGGGTCTGAAGAGGAGTCAGCATTTTGTCTTAGAGGGCTAAACTGCCCGAGAAGCTGATTCATGCACATTCATAGCTCTGTGCAGTGTGAATGATTGAAATAGGCATAATTGTTCTCTCTATTCTTCAGCTTTTACACCTTCAGTCAAGAGAGAGAGGGACAAAAAACACACATTTAATGAAAAAAAGTAGTCAGGTTGCTGCCTGGCAAGAGCACCTTGTATATGTGTGTGTTGTAGCAAAAGAAAAGAACTGTAAAGAATACTAAATAACTTTTTAGGAGAGGAAAATCCATTTTTGGCCTTTGATGACTCCATGATGCACCATTATTGCCATCTATGTGTTTTACATGTTCAGTCCTTGCTCACTTGGACAACTTAGGAAAGCCTCATGCTTCTGTGAAGTTTTTCACTAGAATGTCTTACATGCTGAGAAGATACAGAAGAAAAAAAAAACGTGTTGAAGAACCGTCCAGAACTCCTCAGACGAGGCGACTGAATGACCCTCCGCAGGCGAGGTCTCCCCACACAGCGACCAGGGTCTTAAATCCGAGCGCAGGCGTCAGGCAGGATAATTGAACGAGGCCCGACCGCCGTCTGATCCAGTGCCTTGAGTGCGATTGCAGATGAGCAGCTGTTAGTCGAACCACACTGTGCCAATGTGTAATTCGCTGCGTAATCACCACTGCCAGTAGAATAAAAAACACCACAGACAGACACACACACAGACACACACACACACACACACACACACACACACACACACACACACACACTCGCTTACACACTCCCACCTCCCCCAACTCGGTTCTCTCCTCTTAGCTTTTCCTTTTTACCTCGAGCTATGTCAGGAAAGCGCAGGCCATCTTAATTTAATGTGAAATTAATTTGCGCCTAAGGCTGTTGGCAGGATTTTGGGCCAAACACCAAAGATGGGTTTTTTATCGGCTGACAAATTAAGACATCGAGAGCTTTTCAAAATAGGAATAGTGCTACACAGCATGTATCAGGGCTGTTTGTACATGACTTTAATTGCATTTTTAACGTACAATTGCACCATCTCTAATTGTCTATATGATTAGAATAAATAAGACAGTAATATAAACATGTCAAGATGGTTTCCCTGTAAAATATAGTGCCATTTATTTGAAGGGGATGCCTAAATAGATTATTTTTAGAAGCCTTTCACATTTTTAAACCCTGTAGAAATACTGTATCTTGTGAAGAACACACATCAGCATGCAGCTTAGGGTTGTACCCAGCTCAACTTAATCATTTATGATGGGAAAACAGGCGACCATGGAGAAGGACTCTCTGTGAAATGATACTGAACGGTAATTATGAGAGGCTGTTGGCCTTTCAAACACGTGGCTGGCAGAGGACTCTGGTTTGGAGACGGGCTCGACAGATAGGATCCTGGCTCTTTGGCCAAGCTGACGAGTGAAGGTCTCGCTGGCACCTGCGACGGATGTAGCTCCAGTTGGAACCATTTAGCGCGGAAAAGCGCTGCTCTTTTGATCAGTGTCTCCTCACTCTCTCCTCGTACGGGGCTTTGAGGCTGATCGGCTGTCCAACTGTTTACCTCCGAGGCCGCTGTCTGAAGGCAATTGTGCGAGCAACTGTCGCCCCCCCCCCCCTTTTTTTGAAAAGCTCAAGCACTTTTTCTGCCGAGGAGAACTTCAACTTTTAATGGATCCCTGGCAGAAGCTATGTTCGCCGGGGAAAAAGGCTTTGCAAAGTAACAGGTTGAAATGTCACCACCTGCTCCGCTTCGAAAACATGAACGATGCTTGCGCTACCTCTCCCTTTCGCCTGATGCCTTTGCTTCACATCAAAGGCGAAGAGGAAATCATGGCTGCTTTTTGGGTTAAAACATAGTGTCAGTACTCAATCCTTGTAACTGCACTCATTATGGTGTACAGTAAAGTTTGACGTTGCCATACGATGCTGTTTTAAACGTGTTATTTATTTTATTTATAGTTCATTGCAATAGGATTCAGCCTTGAAGCAGCCTATGCCTAAGCTGGGTACCCAGAAGCTCGCATCATGCTGAACGAACGCCAGATGCCTTGTAGAATGCCAGCACTTGAGTGAGGTCTCAGAGAATGTCAGTTGCACACATCAATTTTTTTAGAATGAAATGTCACAGTATTTTTGATGCAGAGGATGTAATTTTTGACTATTTTCATGTGGCCACAATTTGTGACAAGACATGCAGAGAAATTAAAAAAACAACGCTTGGGGGAGAAAAAAGTCTCGTCTCTGTGCCTTTTTTTGTCCTCCTTGAGCTGATAGACGTCACCTTGAGAGACCCACGGTATGCTGTGTGTGTGTTTGTCTTTGTAACAAGCTGTTGTGTGTGCCGATGAATGATTTAGGCCGTGTTGGAGTGCTTCCCAGAGGGAGAGTGTTTGGGGACGAACCCAGGTAAGTGTGTGTCTGTGTGTGTGTGTGTGTGTGTGTGGAGGGGGGGGGGGGGGGGGCAGTCATCCCAGAGAGATACTCCACATCTGTTGTTAATCCAGGGGGGGTGAGGTGAGGGTGCTGCTCTCCTTTTTCCCAAGGAAATTACAAACGTTTTAGTCAAGGACTCCTGGGCCCATGCGGGCGACAGCAGAAGTGGCACATGGGTATTAAGGAAGTTCGAGGGAACTGGGGATGGGGCAACAGTAAGGTTGGCAGATGTTCTGCAAGGTCTGTCCCCCTCCACCACACACACACACACACACACACACACTGTAGTCTGACAACACTCCTGAGCCCTGCTTCTTGCTCATTCCCGACTACATACTCTCACACACACACACACACACACAAACACAGTGTACCCTGACAGCACTCCTGAGCTCTGCTCCTTGCTCATTCCACACTACATACTCTCTCTCTCTCACACACACACACACACACTGGATTTTGATCCTCACTAAAAGAGGGGCACAGAGTGTGAGTGCCACAGGGGAGGAGCGGATGCCAAGCGATCGCATTTGCCCGACGCAGCAGGGATGCTCGCGTGGACAGGGCAGAGGCGGCCACAGTGAGAGCCAGGCCCCGGCGTCCAGGGGAGGAAAGATGTCATGTTTTATGCATAGTGTCACGCTTAAAGTGTTGCGACAGCATGGCCTCTGTTCTAGCAGAAATAAATAAATGAAATACTGTTCTATCCCATACCCGCCCCCACCTGCACTCCTACTCCTCGTCTTGTCCGACAGGAGACACCGAGTGAGCCCATCCTGGGACGCCAGTGGACCGTGGAGTCAGCCACAGACTCCAGCAGCCTCCTCATTCCGTATTCCGACTGTTTATGGCAAAGTCAAAACTCGGAACGGAGAAATGGAAGAAACAATCTTCACAATACAAGTGGCCTGTGTGTGTGTGTGCATGTGGGTTTGTGTGTGTGTGGGATGAATTCCCCTTTGAATGGCAGCCCTCTACAGAAGGGCAGTTAATTGGCCCCGGCGATGTGGCATGCTGCCGGGCACAAACTGCGCCGAAGGGGGTTTTTGTCCGAGATCTCGCCGCAGATGTTTCCTGTGGGAGACGCATGCCGAAAAAGTAAGATAGAGAGAGATGGAGATGTGTGGAGGAGTGGAATTAGAGGGAAGACGAGAGAGACTAAGGGGAAGGGTAAAAGGTCGCCGTGCGGAGGGAGGCCAAAGCCGCCGAGGCCCCCCTACCCAACCTCCACACGTAGGGGATCTGCTAGGTGCCCCCTCGACGTGTCCACGCACGCATCCCCTCCCTCCCTGGATGACAAAAGGTGAGTATTAATATTCATGCGCCGAAGATCCGCCCCCACATCCAGGGAGCCCTCACGGGGCCCCGTAGCCTCCGCTGGCTTAAGCCTTGGCCGGGTTAATTGATGGGACCGACGAAGGCCCGCGTCTCGGGCCCCGGCTGTCGGTCAGCGAGTGTTAAAGTATTAATAATGAAAAATGACGGCTGAGTGTTTCCTCGCGCAGGTAGGAAATGAGCTGGCTTTAATTAGGCCCCTGAGCTCCTTAAACTCTGTAATGAGCTTTCCGAGCCGACTGTCACCGGGCCAGGCCCCAACTGCACCACGCCGGACTGCAGGCTGCCTAGACACGGAGAAAGGAGAAAGAGAGGTTGAAGTTTGAAAAAAAGAAGATAAAGAGATTTTACTTAGGGGGTGGGGGGTGGGGGGTGACCTTGTCGTTTGTCTTGTGTTTCCTTGTGATGGCGTCGTTGTGGGCACTTGTATGGGAGAACCATGCAGATTGATTCTTCTCTCATTTTGTTTTACGCTGTGTTCTGCGGATATGCGAGTGTGATACACATGTATGGTTCGAGCTGACTGCGTTAGACAGACTGACTTGGCGCACCAATGCACTGATGGCCTCGAGGATGGAGTGGTACGGAATGCCTCAGACCTGGGGGCAAGTGCTCTTGAAATGTCTGGCATTCATTGTCGCATGCATTTATGTATGAGTGACATACAGTGAAGGCCATAAACCGGCAACACACAGCCACTGACACGGAACGCGTTGGGAACTGGCAGAAGAGCTCCATTCTGAATGCATCGCACGTTTGCGCTGGCACGTCGCCGGCGGTTTGACGCGATCAGCCATGCATTCCCAGCCACCACGTCCCGCAAACAAAACCACCTCCACAGAAAATGGAGACTACAGCGCCCTGGAGCATCAGACAGCGACAAAAACAATGGAGCTATTTGACCAAGAAATGGAATATGTCCTGTTAATCAGATATGGCTGTGCTTTTTCGATAATTTTCTCTATGGTGATTAGAATTGTAAAAAAACGCTCTCAAATGACTTCATCAGCCCTGCCACTCTTGCAGTTTGCGGGTTTGTTGTTTGCGGCTCGCCTGCTGGATGTAATGATATGGTATCCCTCTCCCGTAAGTGCTGAGTCATTTGAGTCAGTCGAGGACGGAGCGGCGCGAGAGGAGACTGAGTTCTCATGACAGCGTGCAACGTTATTATGAGTGACATCGAGGCACCCCTCCATCTGTGTAGTAATTTGTTTCTTCAGCCAATCCATATAATGTACTCCAGGACGAAAATGCCTGCTAGGCAAGTCTACCATAATGACAATAATAACAATCTTGTCAGAAGTATCAGCAGATACAGAGGGGAGAAAAAAGAGGAGAAAACGGGGAGGGGGGTGGTTGGTAGGGAGACGCTGACTACTGCAAAACTGGAGCCCATCTGATCACAACGTCAAGGAAATGAGCAGGCTTGTTCTTAGATGGTGGCTCTAAAGTGAACATCCCCACCCTCAATGCTGGACTATATATATATATATATATATATATTTTACCACCGCGTTTGGGAGGATAATATTCCAAGCGTTCGATAGGTCTGCAATGCAAAAGAGAGTGGGAGAATAAGCTACACACACACACAGATACAGAATGAAATCCATTATCGAGACATCTCTGATAATGAGATTATGTGCCCCGCACACACACACACCTACACACAGACACACGTGTAGTCTCTGGCAGTGCCGAT
>NW_027468685.1:24595326-24605326 GCF_046254945.1 Alosa pseudoharengus
CGAGTAATGATTTTTTTTTGTCTAGTTACAGTCCAGAAATGCTTGAGATAATGACTTTTTAAGTTACTTTAGTCTTAAGTCTACTTTAGAGTTCATGTTTCGAACAGCAAAATAATGAGACTCACAGTAGAGTTGCTGAAGAATTACAGTAGAAGTATGCTTATATGGTGTCTGTATTTTGTCTTATTTGGAAATAGAACCAGATGGTGTGAAGTAAAGAGCACACACCCTCCAAACTAAGGGACAGCTGTTGTACAACAAACCCCAGAAAAAGATGCACCACCACGAAGCAGAAGAGATCAGGAGAGAACGCAAAACACAGATCAAACTCGACTTTTGAAACTAGAGTCGAATTCATTCTTGTGTCTCGTGTCCCGATACACCAGCCTCCATTTTCATCTTGCGCAGCGAGTATGTCAGAGAACAACCACTTACTCCGTCCTCCCCCCCCCCCTTTGCTCTAATAATCATTCCCAGAAGCCACTGGGAGACTCCTTCCAGGAGATGATTAGGGCCGCCCCGCGTGACACTAACACACTTATGTGAAATTTAATAATCACACTTTTCACACCGCACAGGCAGCCTCTGTCAGCCAGCCACCTCCATTACAGCCCCTCACACACAGCAAATCCATCAAGACATGCGAATGCCTCCTCCGCTAACCGCTTGACCTCTGTGTAAAGATGAGGGCAGCATGCATTGTGCGTGTGTGTGTGTGTGTGTGTGTGTGTGTGTGTGTGTGTGTGTGTGTGTGTGATTGCTCAGAGTCTGGTAAAATGGTTAGGTGTAATAGTGCACCTGTGTAATGGCGCTCGGAGAATCAAAACCACTGATTGCAGGGATCAATAATCTGTTGCGGTTGTTTTTCCCCACCTCCCCTCCTACTTTGTTGCTTACAAAGCCTGTGATCGAAACTGATGACATTGATCTAGCATGTGTAAACAAAGCACAGGCTGTTTGCCTCGGTAAAGAAAAAAAAAAACAATTACGTAAAATAAACCACATTACTGTTCCAAATCATCACACGAAAGCAATACACTGCAATGAATTATAATAACAGCAAAAACAGTCCCACTGTATGGAAGCAGAGCAGGGCAGAGAGTAAGGAGTCGGGGTTGCAACAGCCAGCTCTGCAGGGAGCGCGGGCTGCAGGTGTTGACTGCTCGCACTCCCCTGTAATCATTCAGCGGAGATCTAGAGGTCCAGTCGTAAACATTAACCCCTTCGAATGCAACAACGCACCCAACCCCCAATGTCTTGCAACCACCATCCACCACCTGAGACTCCCGTATAAGGTGGGGGGCGAGGGGGGGGGGGGGTGCCCTGGTGGTGGTGTGTAATTGTTTAGCGTTCACATTCACACACTGCACCGACCCCCTACCATTCCCCACTCCAGCAGCCACTATTAACCTCATCGCTAAGGGAAACGACCTCAATTCCATGTGTGACTGATACCTAACACTCCCCGTAGTGATGATGTCAGGATGGGAGGGAGGTTGTTTTGAGGGGAGGGGATTGTTAATGGAATGTGCCAGCTTTTGAGTGTGTGCGTGCGTGCATGTGTGTGGTTAAATCAGGAGGTAGGTGTCTCCTTGGAAGGACAGTGCAGAGAACTAAGAGAGGACAGTTAATTTATGTGTGTGTGTGTGTGTGTGTGTGTGTGTGTGTGTGTGTGCGTGTGTGCGTGTGTGCGTGTGTGCGTGTGTGCGTGTGTGCGTGTGTGCGTGTGTGCGTGTGTGCGCGTGTGTGTGTGTGTGTGTGTGCGCGTGTGTGCGCGTATGACTTGAATGGAGGTACATTGGGGACTCGGGACAAGCGGCCGGTGAAGGCGAACAAGCGAACAAACGGATGTGTTATTAAGACTCCGGTGCGTCGGGTCGTGGGCCCGGCCGGGGCGTCCAGCTGTGGGATATCATTACAGACCCAGCAGCCTTCAGGCAGCGCTGCATTCATCAAAGGCCCTCCCCTCCGCGCGCGGTCCTCTGTTTCGCTCAGCATGCCGCGCTCGGCTCACTGGGTCTCTGACTGCAGTGGAACCAGAGGGAGGTGAGATGTTGTGTCGCAGGCCAACTCAGGCGACCCAGGCCCCACTGTGCGCTATTTCTGATGTCGGTGGCGAGGGAAACTGACTGAGAGCTTGAGAAATGCGCATATGTGTTGACTGATCTATTAACACCTGAAACATCAAAAGAGAAATCTACTCACACACATCAGTCAGTGTGTTAGTGCTTTAAAATCCTCTTGAGATGATTGATGACCAGGGTACTTTACTCTAACCTCTGCTGTGTGTGCCATCGTGTTCATACGGTTTCACAGTGTTGCCCATTTGTTTTATGCCGGAAAATTCCCATGCTGAAAAGCTGCTGTTCCTGTTTTTTTCAATCTACACTTGCACAAATGTCCTACCATCCTCTTTCTCCATGTATTCATGACCCTCAACTACTGGATTTGACTTGTGGAGCGTGGAGCTGAGTCTATGATACAGTGCGTTACAGTTATGTAACAACATAAGGCCTTCTTATTCTGTCCGCTCTTGAAGTGATTCTTTTTTCTTACCCATCCATCTTTACATCCTTCAGTGATCTGGCCATCTGTGGTTTTTGGTGGAAATGGAATTAGTTTGTGTTGCTTCCGCCACCATCACCACAAACACAGGCATGCGCTGGCTAGCAGAACCACAATGTTTCCTGTCATCAGAGTTATGCATGCATGGGTTATCACAGGCTGATTTTCCAGTATTTAATGAATTATTGTCAAACATACCTGCAAGCGATGCATAACCATCATTTGTTTTTCCCCCCTCTTTTTCCTCTGCTCTCCTCCTGACTGTTTATTTTTTGTGAGTTGTGGGCTGTACTGTGTGTTACATTCCCATCACCTGATATCCTCACATGAAATTTGTCAGGCACAGCGAAAGCAACCACAGCAAGATAGGAGAGGGGGCCATACCTGTCAACCCTCCTGTTGTTTTTTCCCGGTTTCTCTTTTTTATTTTAACCTTTTTCCGTTTTATTATTTTCCCATAAAGTATCCCGTATTTTAGTACTCTCTTAACATTAGCCCTACCACCGGACCTGTCAGTCTCTGTACTGTTGTCCTGTTGCTACCCCCGTGCCCTTCCAGCGAAACAGATGTTTTCAAAGCATTGATTTGCCTGCTTGAAGTAGACCTTAAAGTAATATTTAAGATAATGGTGTGGTTTGTTAAAACAGGGTGTGACGCCAATCAGTAAGCAAAGTCACGTTAGACTTAGCTCCACACCTCGTTTAGTTAGTGCCTCAGTTTAGTAGTCTGAATTCTTGCTGTTAGCAGAGGGATAGCAACAGAAATATGAATGTTGAACTTTTCCTGTATTTTGGGTGAGAAACCCAGGAAATCTCCCTTATTTTCAAAGCTCAATGTTGACAGCTATTGGGGGCATTTGCGAAAATATGGATATTTTATAGCCTCTGTTGATTGAATGGTGCCCATAGTAGTTGTGTTTCATCTTAATGTAGATAAATTAGAACTGATATTAACGTGAAATCAATTCAATCAATTCATTCCTTTTTTATGCTGCTGTCAGTTCCTGGGCCCTATATCCACAGGTGGCCCTGACTGATCTCTTCTGCATACATACCTGTGAACAGGGTGCATCCAGTCCATGGTCATTCATGGTCATTCTCTCAAATTTCCCCCTGGCTTGGGATTTGCAAGGGGGATTTGTCCTACCTCTTGCTCATCTGCTTAAGTCCAAACAATGAACATTTATAACTCTACTCTTGCACGTTCACTGTGTCATGTTTTATGTTCAGTGCACCTGCTTTCAATGAACACGTGATTTAGTGGCCATTGAGCATAGAGGACATTCCTCTGCACAACCCATACAAAATCCCTAGCAACCACCCTATTTTTAGCCACACCCATACCAAATAGAGGGAGGGGCCTCATGTTTGACGGTTTTTCCCCTTAAAGTTAACACAAAGGGCAGATCCTTCTGAAGCTTTGGGAAAGGTAGGTATACAGTGTAATGTGTTTTTGTATAGGCTACATTTCTGTTTGTATGCTAGTGTAGTTGGACCCTGATACCCATCTTAGTGCTGCCACCATGACCATATTCAGTCCTCTATTTTTGTTTGTGTGGACTCTGGTAGCAGGAAAATGCTGAAAAAGACAAATCCGAAACTGGCCAGACTGTTCCTCTGAGGGAAACTTCCGGATATATTTCGCACTGTATGCCTTTCATCTCCCCCCACCATTGAAGCAGAGGGAGAAAAATAGAAAACCTCCGGTTTCTCTTTCTCTCTCCTGTAGTGACAAAAAGGCTCCTTTCAAACGATCTTGATGTGTTGACACCTGGCGCCACATAACAGGCACTACACACAAACACACACACACACACACACACACACACACACACACACACTGTATCTCCTCTCTCAGATGTCTGCGGCTTTACTTAACAGCTCAAATCTGTAGCTGTGAGAGAAACAAGCTCCGACATCCAGCCCAGGAATCTGGCAGCTAATGCCCACATCCCATCACTTCAGACGCTGATGGCTACGCAGCGCTGTGCGCCACAGACACGTTACACTGTGATAACGCAGCCAGTTGCTGCCAGCCTCACTTTGTCTCCTAAAATCGACTCTACTCTGCTTTTACCAGAGTCCCCTCGTACGGCAATCTCTTCATCAGAGATGCAAACGTCGGAATGTCAAAGCTGAATCCTGTTAGTTAATCCTACCAGAGAAATATGTTTGTGTATATGCACAAGGGCGTCTCTGCCAGTGTGTGTGTGTCTTTCTGCGTATGTGACAGTTTGTTTTCCTTTGTGCCTGAGTATAGAAATGATGAGGGTGAGTGAGTATGTCTGAAGGTGTGTGTGTGTGCATGTGTCCAACTGCATGTCTATGTTTTGAGCGTGTGTGGGTGTGTGTGTCTTAAGTGCGTGAGTGTGCGCGCGTGTGTGATTATGTGTGTGTGTGTGTGTTCGCGTGTCTGTGCGTGTAGGTCACAGCCGCCCTCAAGTGCGAACGCATGGTTTCTCCCCGGCGTGGCATTTGCATACGTCAGCAGCCCGCGTCAGTGTGAAATTGCACAGTGTGCAGTCGCTGGTCAAGGCTCTTTTTGGAGAGAGAGAGAGAGAGAGAGAGAGAGAGACAGGGAGGGAGGGAAGGAGAGAGAGAGGGAGAGAAGTGGGAGGGAGGGAGGGGGGAGGGAAGAAGAATACCAGGGTGATCTGAACCATGGTCGGAGGAAAATTGCCCAGTAACGCTGCTATCAGGAGCATCCTGATGCTCTCCCTGTGCTACGGCTTCAACATGGAGGTAGAGCAGAAGTCAAATCATCCCCCCCCCCCCCACACACACACACACTTCAAAGGACCAAGGTCAGCCAGGGTAGCACATGGTGCTAAATCTCAGCACGGATACACAGAACCACACACACACACATACGTGCACACACACACACACACACACACACACACACACACACACACACACACACACACACACACACACGCACACACGCACACACACACACACATTCAGCATCCATCCCCTCTTCTCTTCCTGCTCCCTGCGGGTCGTGTGTGAGAAAAAGCTGCCCTGGAAAAAAATGATTATTTAGCACAAGTGGACTAAGAGCGCTGTGAAAGTGAGCTGTAATCCTCTGCAATGAAGAGTGAGAGATGGAGAGAAAGAGGAGGGAGGAAGGGAGGGAGGGAGGGAGGGAGGGAGGGAGGGAAGGAGAAATCAATGGAAGAGAAGGAAGGCCTCTCCCTGTTAATTAGCCTAAGGTCCAGCACTCTCACACACACTTACCAGACACACACACACACACACACACACAATCTCAAACATACTTGCATACACAGAGTCTGCCTCGGGCTGCAACATTGCAAATAGGACAAGCACTGTTGCTGAAGATGACTTTTAACAGTGATGATGGTGTGTGTGTGTGTTGGGGGGGGGGGGGGGTGGTAATATAATGATGCATCACAGCCAGACAACTTTGTCATCTTTTCGCTCTCTGTCTTCCATTGCGTGTAGGAAAGCTAATGCACCATTGCCAGAGCACAGGGCGGTGCCCGTTTATTAGCACTGTGGGGTGAGCATGTGTTGAGTGATTGCGGTGATTTGACTCGAATGACTGGATAAAGGCCGGCGCTTCACAAAGAAATACCAACAACAATGCGGAAAGTGGCTTCAATGGCTTCATCAAAGAGACAAGCTTTTACTTTCAGGCTTGAACAGTCATTAGTCTGGCTGCTAGTTCCTGCATTACATACATAAAGAGGAGCTTGTGTTTTTTCCCCTTTAATGTGTATAAGTATCAGATGCTGCGCTTGGCAATTCAAATGAGATATTTATGAGCATAGGCCAGAGCTGTGTGTGTGTTTGTGTGTGTGTTGGGAGGGTGTGTGTGTATCTTGAAACAACACTGCAAACGTAGGTTACATCTATAGTGAGATTAATTTGAGTGACAGAGCTTTTATATGCAAATGCATCACTGTGCGTTTGTGTTACCCCTATGTAGAAATGACTCTCAATGATATGGTGACAGGCAACAGTATATAACCAGGGGACAATCTAAACATCAGCGTTATCCGCCAAGACAAAGCAGGATATCTGATGATGTCCATCTAGAAGTTTCTACAGACTCAAATCACTGTCACATGCATAGACCAGACGGTGTGATTCTCAAGTGAAACCTTTTTTTCCTTGTCATGTCTGAATGGTTCCTTTTATTGTTTTTTCTAAAGGTAGATTGTTGAGATCTGGCTGGGCCGAGCACTCTCCTTCACCAGCTGAAAGGAGGGATAAAAAAGGAAGGGGAAAAAAAAGAGAACGGACGCGCGCCAGAAATCACAAAAATAGATTAAACGTCCTCTGTCTTGACAACCCGGAACAGCGGCGAGTCAGGCAAGTGGCTGATTGAGGAAGCCTCACATTCAAAGCACACCTCGGGAAAATCAACCCAACTCATTACTGCACTTCAAAACCTCACACAGACAAGGACCACCTCGGAATAGTAATTAAGGGGAATAAATTGAGAAGTAAAGCAGGAGAAGGCTCCTCTCTGTTGCGTCATGAGATTGCTACCTGAGACATTTGGGAAGAAGGGAGAAAGGGGGATGGAGGGATGAATGGAGGGAAAAAGAGGGATTGTGTGTGTATGTGTGTGTGTGTGGGGGGGAGTGTTACACATCATGGTGGCACACTGCCAGATCAATGGCTCTCCCCTGAGCCACAGGCAGTAGGCATGTAGTCCCAGCGATATACATGTTTACTGTGCAACAGTCATCAACATTAACATAAAGCATCGGTCTGTGCATTAGAGGTAGAACTAAACCTTCGCCTTCAGGACTGCAGAGCCTGGTCCCTGCATTGAATCTGCTAAGAGGCTATCAGCCAATTGGTCAATATTTAATTGACATTAGTGAAAGTTTCTCAGCACACACACACACACACACAATATCAATGCTGACTTTGCAACAGCCATCAACATTATCATAAGGGATTGCTCTGTGTATTGAAGAAATAAAAATAAAGCTTTTGCAGCAGGACTGCAAGTCTTTGGCCCTGAATGGAATCAGCTTCGAGGCTATCAGTCAGTTCTCCATTCTATTATTGATATTAGTGTTGAACAGTTGAACAGAGCAGACACCTGAGGCATGTTAATGTTGAACACATCAATGCTTGACATGCATCAGTCAGACGAAAGGAGCGAAGAGAAAGCCTTTCATCAGAACGCCAAAGCCCTCTCCCTGATCCCCCCCCCCCCCCCCCCCTACTCAATGTCACGTCCTTCAACTGAAGTCTCGTGAAAAAGACAGAGAGGCCGAGAGTGAGAGTGAGTGAGAGAAGAAAATGCGAAAAGCGCTGGCAAATATCAACAAGCAGGGAAGCTTAATGGCCGTGGAGATGTATGATGTGGGGAGCGCCACTCCCTCATTGGCCCTCGCGTCAGAGGCATCCATCTCCCGACTCTCTCTCTCTCTCTCTTATACCCGCCTCCATCCATCAGGGCTGGGATTTGAACTAATGAGGGCTTGTCGGCAGGGAGAGATATGCACACACACTGATCCCAAGGCCCACCGCCGAAGTCAGCTCCCGCCCTTTTTTTCTATTTTTTTCTTTTCTTTTCTTCTTCTTTTTTTAAATAGATGTCCACGTTCCTGAGACGGGGTGAAGCTCATCAGTCTGTCAGCTTGAGCGAGCGAGGGAGGGAGGGAGAGAGAGAGAGAGAGAGAGACGGCGTGCCACTTTTTCAATTTGGTTTGACAGGACGGCAGATTGCTGGTTTTTATTGTAAATAGTGGGAGCCGAGAACTCCAAGAGTCAGACCACACACACACACACACACACAGAGAAAGAGAGAGAGAGATAGGACAGTAGTGGAATGCTGCCAAATAGTTTTTTTTTTTGGTAGGGAGATGATACACACACTTTTACAGCAAGTGTGTGTGTGAGAGAGAGAGAGAGAGAGAGTCTCTACTTATTCCTGCTTAATAATTCAATGTTTTCCAAACAAATGAAGCTACATTATTTAATATTCCTTAAAGCAGAGACTACTGTGGCTGGAGCAACAATTGAGTGACTGTGCAAGTCTTCAAGTCAAGCCCCCAAAAACAAAAGATCCCCCGCAAAGCCATCCTTGAATTATTCCTGTTTAATGGTTCCCTCACTAAATATTTCAGGGAAGTGTTGGAAAAGGGAGAGAGTGAGAAAGAAAACAAATCCACACACACACATGGTATTGACACAAAAGTGGGGCTTCTCTCTCACTACACAAGCAAGCAGGCTGAGGCTGACATAATAAAAGTTTAAAGAATTGCCATCAATATCTCATCTAATCTCCATTCCCCCGGAGCTGGGCAGCTTTGAAGCTGACTGCTTGTCAATAGTCAACAACGGTAATTTATGGATGCACTTTTGAGAAAACTGTCAAATGGGAGCGCAGGGAGATTTTGCTGGAGAGTGACCTGACGAATTCCAAATGTGTCGCCCGACTGCCTGCCTCTCCGAGAGCATGTGAGAGCAGATGTGTCACGTCTCGGGGATGTTTGATTTTGGATATTTCCCCCCCTACTCTCTTCCTCTCTTCTCTTCTCTACTCTCCTCTCTCTTTCTTTGGAGGCGGAGAAGAGTCTGTGTCACCCCTCCACACACACACACACGCACACACACACACACACTCCCGTCCTATCGCCGTGGATTCTCTGTGGCGTACCTGTGGCTGTGTAATCTCTGCTCGCAGGCACCATCTTTCATCCCCACTTGTCTGCCTCGGGGCCACGGCGCTTTGACTGATTTTCACACACGTTCCACTGCTGCTACTTCTTTTTTTCTCGTTGAAGGTGGTAGTGTGTGTGTGTGTGTGTGTGTGTGTGTGTGTGTGTGTGTGTGTGTGTGTGTGTGTGTGTGTGTGAGTGTGCACGCTTTGCACTGTGCTGGTGCAGAGGCTGCCACTGGTATGGAGGGATAAAGTTCAAAAGTTGAAGAGGTTCTCTCCCTCATTTTATCCAGCTCCTTCTTTTCACTCTCTCTCTCTCTCTAACACTCTCTCTCACACACACACACACACATTATCTCTCTCATTCTCTCTCTCACACACACACACCAAACTTTCTCTTACCCCTTCTCTTTATTTCAATCTTCCATGGACTTTTTTCCCATCACCCCTTGCTGATCTCTCTCTCTCTCTCTTTCTCTCTCTTTCTCCCTCAGACTCTCATTCAGTCACACTCTCCTGCTCTCTTAACCACACTTCTTTCTTTCTTTCTTTCATTCTCTCCATCCTCTCCCCCTCACTTTTCTCCACAAATTATCTTTCCCTCTTTCTCATTCACTTACTCTCAACCCCACACTTTCCTCATCTGCCTCTTCCTCTCCCTCTTCCTCTCCCTCTTTCTCTCTCTCTCTCTCTCTCTCTCTCTCTCTCCTCTGTCCCTGTGCGCTTCCCCTCTGAGTCCTTCACATATGTCTGCTCCTGGCTGCCGGTGCCCGGTGAGGGA
>NW_027468685.1:24610326-24647826 GCF_046254945.1 Alosa pseudoharengus
ACAGGTTGAGAGAACAATACATTTAAAAGCAATCATTTAAATTGTGGACTGCCTGACACATGATCTTAGTCACAGCATTGACAGGTGCCTTCACCTTGACAATGTCTTCAGCATTGCAGAGGTCATTCTCATTAAGCCTTCACCTCTTCTTGTTTTTCTGAGCTCTCTTGACATGAGTGGGGCAAGAACTACAGATTGTTGCTCTAAAAAACGCTCAAGAATAGCTATTCCACCTAGTGGAAACGTCTTGGATGAGCCTGTGGGAGACAATGGCATTTGATTTGTTTGCCGTTTCAGCTCCAACAATGTTGCGATGCAAAAACCCAACCACCTTTATCACTCTTCCCAGAAACCTTACAGTAATGTGTTCACTTAGAGTACCTTCTGAGATGCTAGATTTAATGTGTGAGCAAAGCACCAAAGGTGAGGGCGCATCTCTGTATCCACTTCAGCTGCAATCATGTTTCTGCCATTGTCAGTTACTAGGACTGGTTCTGTATCAGCAATGTTCCACTCAACACAAGCTTCTTTAAATAAAGCGTCCATGTTTTTTCCTGTGTGTAATTCACTGAATACTCTCGTTAGTAAGACGCAGTCCTGGTGTCATGGGGGGGCTTTGGGGGGCCGGGCCCATCCTGGAAGTCATCTGTGCCCGCCCTGGATGAGCTTGGCTGCACCAACCAACCCCACTACTCCAATCCCATGGACTGATTTTCAACACTAATTTTATGTAGGCCTATATTATAGGTTTGTCAATATAGGAAGTAGCAAATAAAATTTCTAAAATCTGTATTATTCTGTAGCTTATCAATCAGAAACGTTAGTTAAGTCTTAATAGCTTATCACCTTAATGGAGAGGAGGTTTTAATGGCGCAGTTTAGGCTAGCCTACTTTACTTCACTGCACTAACCCCTGTGACAAATATGGCTTATCGGCTCGCAGGTAGGCTACTTTATGTCTCATATCATACTTTGGTTAGTATAAGTAGGTTTAGTAGTTTCTGGGGGGTTTGTTTGATAGCGTTAACCTTTACTGTTTTTTCTTCTGACCTGGTCGGAGAACATAGGGGAGCTTCATGCTACCGCTCCAGGGCCAAAGTTATCCGTAACTTTGGGGCTAACTCCCTTTCCCTCTAAAAGTGGTTAGCAATTGAATGATTATTTCGGTTTTATCTGCGGATTTATTTTTTGAATTATTTTGAATATGACTCGCTTCAGTCTCAACAGCATGGCTACTTTTGTCCAAACACATCTCAGTTCTAACACAAATATCTCCTCTCGCTTTCTCTCCCCATCTCTGCACACGGGTTTCTCTTAATTGAGCTGCAAAATGTTCATATTAGAATGTTTTGTCAAGTGTAAGCTTGTAATTATACGCAGCCTAATTATAGGCCACATTTCAGTCATTTTTGGCCCTAGATATCTGTTTGAATTCAGTTGTAACCCCAGTGTCTATTATTGGCCTAATTTAAAAACTACCGTGATCAATTTAAGTTCCCGGAACAATTTGTAATCAATTTGTGCCCCCCTTGAAAAAATGTAATGCCCGTCTGCCGCTGGGTCTGGTAAGACATTCTGGAGAAATGTGGAGCACTGTAATAGTCACATATGAATCTGTCACATCTGATGTCCAAGCATCGGTTGTTATTGCACTTAATTAGCACAACACAATTATTATTACCGCCGCTAGAGAAGCGGTCATAAAATGATTGTCAAAGTTTTTTTTTTTTTTCCTGTCATCTACTTCCTGAATTTTTGGTCAACGATACCCGAGACACCGAAACACCGGGGCACATGAAATTTGGTGGGTATGTAGCCCCACTAGACTTTTACGGAAAATTTTCGTTTGGTCCCCGGGGGCCACTCCCCCTCCGCGCTGGGCCCCCCGAAACCCCCCCAAAAAAGTTTTTCCTAAATAACTACCTGAACTGTGGCACCGAGGATGAAGACATTTTTATGGTATGTTGGTCTCAAGGGCTCACATCACTCATAATCACTCATTTGTGATTTGCACCCCCCTGGTAAAAAATGAAAATGCAATATCATTCTGCTTTAATCGCCCCTCACTTCAGTTAAGATGTTCAGAACTGCACCAAATGTTATGTGTATGATTAACCTGGCATTCTCTGGGGGTATGCCAAGTTTCGTAGAATTTCAAAAAAAATTAAGTTATGTGTACATTTAGTGACTGTACACTCATTGGCCTGTAGATGGTGGTGCACACATATACACACGCACACACACAGGCACGCACATACTATCGGTATCGGCAATTAGAACGGCCGATACATAATTACAAATTCAGTAGGATTAAAGGAAAACCAAATATTCATCATCATCATCATGGCTGCATTTCCAGAATTGGCAATACGTAGTCGTTTGTCAACCAGATGGCGTATCGTTGCAGTGAGACGTAATTTTGTTGGAAGTTAATCTAAAGTGGGTTGGAAAAACAATGGACGCTTCCTACAAGGACTGTAGTTTACCGCAGAGAACGTCTAATAAGGATAGGACGATTTTCACATGAAATGTAATTCCCATTTTTTCTTGAAGCCGAAATAAATCTGAGAACGTTTATCGGACATGCTTGGTTTTTACAGCAGGTACGTTAATCTTCTAATATCAATAGCTATAGGACCTAGGTACAATGTTACCGTTTGCATTGGTTGAGTGGAGGCCAATTTGATTGCATTTGTAGAAAACTATGCGGTTATACCAAGCAAATTGATAGCAGCACTAATTGTATCTTTCGACTGTCATCTCATTTGCTTATGACCATAACCTAGGCTACTAACAGGAGCTAGGTGAGTTAGCCACAACACGTTCGCTACGTGATGGTTTTTTAATTAAAAAAATATATAGGCTATCTGAAAGATAACCTGTCTATGATGCATCCTAAACACCGGGCTGGGACATTTCTGCTCAAAGTCTCAAAAAGCATCTGAGTCAATGTTCATTCCCAAACACCCATATAGGCTACTTCAATCCTCTATTTTCAAAGGTGATTCAAGTAAGGAAGAGCATGGCCCAAAGTAAAGTAACTAAGACTGAAACTACATAAATTCGTCAAAGTGAATAATTTGTGTCAAATCGCCGCAATGTAGATTTATTAACGCACCCGTGATGATCTACATCTCCATTTAAACCAAATGTTTTAGAGCGCAAGTTGAGAGATGTATCCAGGGCAGGGCTGTACCTACACATATTTGTTGCACGTGCTACAAAAATCATTCTTTGCGATGGATATTTTAGTACCAACGTTACACCGGTCCGATACAGTTTTGCCTATGGCTACCGTGAGACTGAGATGCTTTTTGTTTGTTCGAAGTGCGTGTTTAGGGTGTGAGAGGGGAGTCGATGTGCTTTGATTCCAGCTTGGTAGTTCTAGTCTATGCGATTAAAAAACATGTGTGTGTGAAGTATCCAAACAATGATAACGCTTTCATTATGGCTGCTTTAGCCACAGACCTTAGCTACTGAACAGTGGGTTGGGTTCCATTTAGAAGTGTCCACTTCATTCGCGCTTTCCGTGATTAACACAGCTGCGTGAAATGTATTACTACTGATATGCAAAACTATTAACTTTTCGTCAAGAGGTGGCAGCTTAAGTCCGCTTGATACTGTAAGCCATTGGTTCCCAAAGGAGATTTTATTTGGGTCGCCAGCATAGCCTAGTGACCATTTATGTTGTGTAATAGGCCTAGCACATTTAGAATAGCTCTGAAACCGGGGGGGCGAACACGTCGCAGGGGGGACGTCAGTGCGTGGATATCTCAATCGCAAAATTAAACAATATTTCTATCGGGTGCCTACCATGGACTATAGGCTGGGTGAACTCAGCCTGATCTGCCGGCTATTTCTTTTTCAATTTCTTAAAAGATTGAGCTTGGTCTGGCGAAAGCCAGACTAACTATGGACCTATAGTTGCAAAATGCAAGGGAACATGAATCAGCCTATTATTTGCACGAACAATAACAGACGGTAGTTCTTCAACTTGGCCCGTTAAAATGTGTATTGAACAGTCTAGCAACGCATTTCATGAAGGCCCTTTTGGACATGTCAGTTATTTGCACCACTGGGTAAAACTACATTTTGTTTTAGACTACTGGTATTTAATTTGTGCATTGACAATAAAGCTGAATATCATATGAACTAGATGACTAAACTTATGCATGTAGAAGAAGAAACATTCACAAAAATCCATGACATGACCTCTCTTCTTGATAGCTGTTGAAAACTGCATGGAACTGACAGGGATTGTTTTGTTTAATAATAAATAAATAAATAAATAAATACATTATGCTGCTACCTTCTGCTTTTCCCAAATACAATGTAGCCTACAGGTGTACCTTTCATCAGTCCAGTTGCAATGGATGGACTGTAATGAACTGCCCTACTTGTGATTGTTTAGAGATTTTAAAACTTTTATAACAATGCTACAAATTTTTTGGCAAGTGCTACAAATCTATTCACCTTTGCAGCGCCAGTAGGCGACTTTGTGTGCGGCCCGCACACACACATTCCAAACAAGCATACTCAAAAGTTTCTAGAGTGGGTGGATGGAGTAGAAGATGGAGACAAATTCATTAATATGATTTATTTTCGCGGAATGGATGTACAGGACTGAGCGGCGGTCATATTTTGTACCGCTATGTGGTACATCTAGTTTGACTTTGTTCTTAACTTTTGTATACAACTCTAGAAGGTATTTGCTTGTTAAATGCTGTCTATTCAATATCTCATATCTCGGCTCTAATGAAGTCACCATATCATGAAATCCTTCACTCTCAACGATACTGTATGGTCTTAAAGGAACACGCCACCCAATGTCAGTAGTAATATATGTTCTTACCTTAACTTTCACGAGTTGAGTCATACCTCTCCCGTGTCCGTACGTGCACTCAAACGCTCTGGTGCGCGGCTGGACTGTGTTAGCATGTTGCTATGCTAGCGGGCTTTGACGGCAACTAAGCGTAGAAGTAATCAAAAACATCCACGTTTTACCGACTTAAATACAGTTGCACGAGTAGTTGATAGAAATGCTACGGCCACGCAACGTGAAACGTGGCGATTTTCCAAGCGAATAAACCGGAGAACTACAATGTGTGGCGCAATAGCACTTGGGAGTACTTCGACCTAGCGTAGTAGTATTGTTAACACCTAATTGTAGATCCTATCCACCACAGAGTTTAGAATCCATGCTGGATCGACCCTCAGCCTCTCCCTCCCCTCTGAGCGAGAGAGAGGCACACACACTAGAGATGCGCTGATGGGCTATTATTTCAAACATAACTGCATAGCAAAACTTATCATCCATCAGCCATCCATCAACACCAAAGTTTTTTGACCAATTTTCGAAACGGCACCCGCCGACCATCCGCTGGTTGTTTTAATGTAGGCTATATGGGTGATACAGCGCTGCTGACGTGAGGCTAGAAAGCCCTTGCCTGTTCTAGGAAGACTGATCCAATGCAGCAAATATATTAAAAGGCTAAAGTCGTACATTGGCTATGTTGTAGCCTATCCCCAGAATATCAGCAGCAAACTCAGTCTCTGTCTCGGCCTGTTGCCTATACTGCCAGCTTGTGAAAATATATCGTCCAAAATGCTTGATTGCATTGCATTCTCCACATTTTTAGCTACATTTTCATGTACCACATCAGCATTTTTGTTCAGTGAATCTTTTGTAAATTGCTTTAAAATGAATTGCGCTGTCTGTCTGAAAAAGACGCGCTCGTGCAGTCAAAATGAATGGGAGTCTTCAGAACAGGCTTTCAGTCACCCTGACATAACAGTGTGTAAAGTAGCCTATAATGTGAATGACTTGTTATTTTATCAAGGATTTCTTTCTTTTTGCAAAAAATAAAGTACAATAGGCATTAATTAGTAGGCCAGGAGCATGTTGAAATTATGTGGCAAATTGCGTTTTTTATTACAATGATAAAATTGTAAAAGGACGTGACCGAAGCTGAGGCAAGCCAGGCAATAGGCCTATGGGCCCGACGGTAATTGTAAAGCAATTTACAAAAGATTCACTGAACATAAATGCTGATGTGGTACATGAAAATGTAGCTAAAAATGTGGAGAATGCAATGCAATCAAGCATTTTGGACGATATATTTTCACAAGCTGGCAGAAAAGGCAACAGGGCGATGTGCGTTTTATTTGGAGACTGTTTCGCGAGACAGAGACTGAGTTTGCTGCTGATATTCTGGGGATAGGCTACAACATAGCCAATGTACGACTTTAGCCTTTTAATATATTTGCTGCATTGGATCAGTCTTCCTAGAACAGGCAAGGGCTTTCTAGCCTCACGTCAGCAGCGCTGTATCACCCATATAGCCTACATTAAAACAACCAGCGGATGGTCGGCGGGTGCCGTTTCGAAAATTGGTCAAAAAACTTTGGTGTTGATGGATGGCTGATTGATGATAAGTTTTGCTATGCAGTTATGTTTGAAATAATAGCCCATCAGCGCATCTCTAGTGTGTGTGCCTCTCTCGTTCAGAGGGGAGGGAGAGGCTGAGGGTCGATCCAGCATGGATTCTAAACTCTGTGGTGGATAGGATCTACAATTAGGTGTTAACAATACTACTACGCTAGGTCGAAGTACTCCCAAGTGCTATTGCGCCACACATTGTAGTTCCCCGGTTTATTCGCTTGGAAAATCGCCACGTTTCACGTTGCGTGGCCGTAGCATTTCTATCAACTACTCGTGCAACTGTATTTAAGTCGGTAAAACGTGGATGTTTTTGATTACTCCTACGCTTAGTTGCCGTCAAAGCCCGCTAGCATAGCAACATGCTAACACAGTCCAGCCGCGCACCAGAGCGTTTGAGTGCACGTACGGACACGGGAGAGGTATGACTCAACTCGTGAAAGTTAAGGTAAGAACATATATTACTACTGACATTGGGTGGCGTGTTCCTTTAAGGTAGGGTTAGCGATGTGATGCTGGATGATGTCGCATTTGTTTATGCTTCTTAGCAAATGCTTTTGTCCAAAGCATCTTGCATTATATTTGAACCAAAGACCAAACAAAGAGAGAGAGACAGCTCCCTCCCTCCCTTCAGTGCTCCCTGAGGAACTCCACACATAGGGTTTTGTTATTGTTTGGTGAACAGGCTGTTGCAACTTCGATTGTTTCCAGTTCAGAAAGCCACGACTGTGGAATGAGCCTGATTTTTTTTACAGAGTACTCAGAGAATGGAGCGCTAACGAATTATGAGGAGATAATTGTTTAGCATCACTTACTCTACCAAGGTGTGACTAAGTTGTGGCTGGAGAAAGTGCTTGATTTGTGGGGTCGAGTGTGGTGGTGTTTCTTGTGCTTGCTGTAGCATCCACAGATTCAGATTGAGCATGGCATCTCACCAGGTGAGTGCTGAGGTTTGTGGTGCTACTGCTGTATTTTATGGCTGCCCTACACAGCTTACAAAATGGCCAGAAGTTGGTGAAGTTTACCTTCTTTCTTATAAAATCAAAAAGACTTCTACAATTTGGTTTTAAGATTTGATGGGACACTGAAAAAAGGTGTGTTGTCGGACATCTCTCTATCCTGCATGTAAGCAGCTCTACCGTAACATGACGTTACTCTAAATGTTAAAAGGTCAGTGTGCGAGATGCTATGCAGACTTTGGCCAATGAGAGACCGTCATTGTTTTGATTGTAGGATTCTTTTAGTCCAGTATGTAGGAAATAATGGAAAATAAACTGTAACCATTCCAAAAATGATCACCATATGTTGTCAGAGACCACTCTTTAAAGGAGCGATTTGTAGGATTGTTACCGAAGGTTCTGTAGGCCAAAATGAAAACACTGGTGAACGTTCTCAAGACTACCTAGACGCGAGCCTCTTCTGGGTTGCCAGATGTAATGCAGACTTAGTTAACGTTAGTTGACCTGCAGCTGCTTAAACGTTTCTCCAACCATGACCCAGCTACACATTACGGAAACAGTGAAAACAAAAAATACCTCTGTAACCAACGTAACATATTTAGCTGTAGTTAGCGATGCAGATGAAGTTTAGCCTAGGCTATAGGCTAGCCTACCTGTCGTGGAGAAATACGTCCAGCATGTGTCAGACTTTATATTCTTTGATTAACAAAGACTTCGCCATCTCAGGAAGCTCCTCCGATGTCCACTTAATTGGCTAATTTGGCAACCCAAATGGGGGGGACGCGACAGCCCATTATTAATACGCTATTCTAAAATTAATCATTCAAACATAAACGAAAATTCCAAGAGATTCCGCCCCGTAACTCATTTTTTTCACTGGTTTTATGGGGGTTTACGGGTTATAGTAATGTTGTCAAATAAGTCATTACTTCAATGCAGCGTGTTTCCTTACTTTCTGATGACATATGGTGATAATTTTTGGAATGGTTACAATTTATTTTCCATTATTTCCTACATACTGGTCCTTTAAGTGTTAGATCAGTGTTCCACAGCAGCTTTTAGACTAATAGGCTTAATGTCAGTTATAGAAAAGCTTGTCAACCGATTATGGGTAGTAACTTCATAATCGGCCATCCACCGGTTCATAGTATACTGATGACGTATTGATGACGTATTGATGTAGTCACTCTTAAATTATCTTAAATGTTAACCCTAGCGGAAATTCCAGTAGAAATCCAGTTGAAAATCCAGTTGAGATCCAGTAGGAATCCAGTTGAGATCCAGTAGGAAACCAGTAGAAAATCATTGGGAAACCAGTTGGAAACCAGTAAAAACTTCAACTGGTTTTATTGGTTTTTATATGGAAATTGGAACACTTCTACTGGTGGGTAACTGGTCTCTACTGGACTGTATTGGTAAGGTCCAGTTAAAGAAACCTACTGGTTGATGAACTGGTGTTAAATGGTATGAACTGGTTTAAGATTATATTATATTTTTTTACTGGTGGGTAACTGGTCTCTACTGGATTGTATTGGTAAGGTCCAGTTAAAGAAACCTACTGGTTGAATGAATTGGTGTTAAATGGTATGAACTGGTTTAAGATTATATTATATTTTTTAACTGGTGTGAATTGGTCTGTAATGGTTTTAACTGGTGACAACAGGTTTGTACTTTAGAAAAACAAAAATAGATATGACTCAGCTTAAAACTCTAGTTGTTTTACATAGGCCTACAAATGTTTTCAATTATCAACTTCTCCTTTTTTAAAATGTGCAATTCTATTTTCCTACTATTATACCTACTCCCAGAACAATTAACAAAGAACAACATATTTCAAAAGGTATGATTAAGGCGGTTTTTATTTTTTTCTGTTAAGATCTATGATTTTTTTCTGAAATGAATACTCCTATTTTCTTGTGGCGTACAGCCACCTCAGCTTCTCCTACGCCATTGTCCACAAGCCATCACTTGAATGTGTCTGAAAAACAAAAACAAAAATATCAGAAACAATTCATGTTCATGTTTTTGTTTTGTTATATTTTTTAATAGAAATAGAATCGGTTCTCTGTTAAACGTGAATGAATTGAAACCCTTTACTGCCTGATATTTCTCAGGAGTGAGGGAAGGTTTTGCTGTAACTGTTTTGGTAAGCTATGGTTTGAATGTATCTTGCCATCTGAGCAGGGAGGCGATGGCAAGGTACATTCAAACCATAGCTTACCAAACCAAGCATAGCCTTGACATACAGTGATCTGCGACTCCGATTGGGCTGCACAGGATATTGACAAAACATATTGTTAATCAGTTTGATTCAATACACGTCTTTTAAAGAGATTGCATTTGAACTTGCATTTTTTTATTGCATTATTATTCACTCACCCATAGGCTGACCTCCCAACACTCGGGAAGTGTTTGTATGAATTGCCTCTATGGTTGCCCAAAGACCATCCCTCTCTTTTTTTATTTTTGTGTTTCCAAATCTTTGTATCTGTCATTTAACACGTTTGAGAGAAAAACACAAAAAACAAAACAACTCAAATAGTTATCCTTTCTTACACAAGCTGAGCGTGTGCGTGTAAGATAAGATCTTGAATTTACCTTTGTTTGAGGTCTTCATTTTCGCAGGATATTTTTTTGTTTTTGGTCTTTAATTGCTGGTAAGCTTTTTTGATGTTTCCAAACATCCTTTGGGGAACAACACCATCATCTGATACATCAGAATCCTAAATGCGAAGTAAAAATAAAGTATGTAATTTATGTCAGCACAAAGGGTCATCAGAATCTGTTTTTCTGTAAAACCATACACATTTTCTTGTAAAAAACTTAACATGCAGTCATCATGTGCAAAGCACTTTACCTTGTCATCAGAGACATCCAAAAAGTCCTATAAACACAAAAACCTTAGTATATTCAAATGCAGTTTATAATAGTTGGATCCATCTAAAGCAATAGTAAAGATGGGATATATCCCCACAATTGCAAATGGACATGATAAGCATTTCATTACCTCAGCATCAAAGAATGTGGGATTCCGACTGGATGGTCCGACTCCCTCCAAAGCATCCTAAAAACAACCAATAAGATTTTTTGCTGATTGCTTCTTTTCTGTTCTTATCGTTTACTTGTATGTCCAATGAACACACTCAGTGAGGTGAAGCACACACTAACCCGGAGCAGTGAGCTGCCTTGCTACAGTGGCGCTCGGGAGGCAGTGAGGTTAGGTGCCATATTCAAGGACACTTCAGCCGTGGATGTGGACATGGGAGAGCAGTGCTCAACCACTTCCCCTGCACACATTTTTCCTACTGGTTGGGGATCGAACTGGCAACCCTTTGGTTTCAAGCCCGAACCCCTAACCAGTAGGCCACAGCTGCCCCTGCCTGTGTTGTGTGTCATGAAGGTTTGAAGATATGGGCATTGTGTGAGGAAGTCTTACCTCAAACTCAGAGGGGACCAGAGCCACTTGGTTGGTAGATCCCTCCACACCATGCTATATGACAAAAACCTCAGTAAACTAATATGTATTTATCATCATTCATCAAATATATGGTCAATGACTGTAGAAGTCTTACCTGAAACTCTGAGGCTGTTTCATTTTTTTTGAGAAGTTTCTTTTTTGGGGGGATGGGTGATCTCACAAAGGTTGCGTCCTGTAAATAAATACCTTTGTAAAGGGTTCGTTTTTCGTAAAGACTGCAGTTCTATTTGGTATGTTGTTATGTATCCCGTTTAATACTATTTATCTTAGCCTTGTTTAGCCTTAACTTTACATTAAAGAAAGCAAACTTACCAAATCTGACTTTTGACAAAGGGGTTTCCTTTTCTTGGCAGCTATTTTTTTTCCCTATTATTTTCTGCATGAATTGTCTGTCCCCTTCTCTTTCATGTGTCTTAATTATCTGAGAGGTGATTGAAATACAATGTGCCGTTTTGGGCTTGTTAGTGACAAAGTGGCAAATTGCAACTTAAGACAGTGTTGCAGTTTTCCTCAGTTGCTTTGGTGCTTTTCTCAGATCAGGAATAAAAATTCTAACTATTCACAACTATTAGTTCAACCTCCACAACATTTATTCATTTGAGCACATCATAGTAGCAATTTCTCCTTCCTCTGAACAAATTGCAAATGTGAAGCGTACATATTCACTAACTGCTGTGCAAATGTTAATAGTGATGTGAGAAAAGCATCAAAGTGACTGAGGAAAAACTGTAAATGTTGTGGGGATGCAAATCTTCTTATTGCTTTTTCACAAATGCTAAGGTATTAGCAGGCTTAGTGCTGTGTTAGTGAATGGCAGGCTTACTTTTTTGGTGCCATGGAAGGCTGTTTTCTTTTCTTTTCTCATTGGCCAACAAAGGCTCTTGCCTGATCTTGGGCACAGGAGGTCTTTTGAGCTCCATTTGCTTCCTCAGATTGTCCTCATCCTCTGTAATACAAAAAGATAGATAGAAAGATAGATAGATAGATAGATACCAGAGGGCAATTTTAGATATGCAGCAACTTATACAGTACATACACACATATCTCACACACATACAATAAATGTAATCACCCAGTTATATAAAAGTTAAGAGTGAGGATTACTAGGCCTGATAGTGCCAGTAGGGACTGCACCTATGATACATTGACCCTGATTGGTGCTATGGTGGAGTATGTGCAATGGTGGTAGTGCAAAAGTAAACAGTGCAGGGGCATCATCAGTGCAAGCACTGTTTTTGTTATAAGAATGTGGAAAAATAAGAGTATGATTAATTGACACAATTAATGTAATTACTTGACACAAAAGGATATACTAGGAGAACACTAGCACAACAGGAAGTCAGAATGACAGTCAGGCCTACATTGTGCATTATCTTATATATAATAGGCCTATATTATTTTGAACTAGTTAAAATCATTAGGCCTACTACAGCAAAGGCCTACCATGGCCTAGCCTACACTCATATGTCTAACGTTACAGTGGTTACAATGTGTGAGCCTAGTTATTTGTTAGATGATAGGCTACAGTCCACATGTAACGTTAATAAGAGAGGCGACCGCCTGACACAACATTAACGTTAGTGCGGCGACCGTCTGTATCAACAGGACATAAGGTAACCCAAGCAAGCTGTCACCCCTACTGCTCATGATGACTTCATGTAACTGAAGGTAAGCGATCAGGCTAGTGGACGTTTCATAAGCCTACACTCAGCAAATGTGTCATACCTAACCGCTAAGTTAAGTTAGCTACCTTTGGAACCAGATTTATGCATGAGCCTGTCTGACGGCTATGCTAACGTAACGCTAGCTAACGTTAGCGCTAACAGAGTCTAGTATTTGTTACTACACCGTATCAGAGAGCTAAATTAATAATGACATTATAAAGTCTATGTAAGCCTTTTATACACATGGACTGTAGTGTGTGTTATTCATACTTACCAGACAAGAGCAGTAACGTTAGCATTTGGGCTTGGTGGTAGACCACATCACCCACCACGTCAAACAAGGGATTTGTTTTGCTGCGTTAACGTTGAAGTCCTTAATGTCCTCTCAGGAAACAATTCTTCTATAGCACTTCTAATTGTCTGCTAAATATCGTAAGTTACTAGGGCAAACATTTTAAAGTTAAAATGTAAAGCTTCCACTATTGTACGTTAAGCTGTACTCGCTATGGCTATGCACACAATACGTTATTAACGTTAGTAATTCTAGAGTGCTGTAATTTAAATAGTAGCCTATGTGCGCGTGACCTTATTTTCGCGTGAGAATTTGGTAGTTTCAGGCTCGTGCAGTAGGCTACGTTAATGCAGCCAGTGTTATCTTTTCGTGGCTCGTAGGCCTACTTGAATTCATGACTGGACAGATTAGGCCACATTGTCACTAAGCACGTGATCGTTTTCCATTTCTAAAAAGTTTTGTAATTATAAACATATTATAAACATCCAATATAAGCAGGTCTGTGTTCATTTACTCATATTTGTATTTATAGGCCTATGCATATCCAAGAAATGACCTCAAGGACTTACAAACAGTTTTTGGACCCACAGAGAGTGTCCTGAATTCCCAGGAATTCAAGATGGAGAAAGACCAAGACCAACACCTGTACAGACCAGACCAAGGTAGCCTACAGTCTGTTGATGGCAATTTAGGACTCTATAAGAAGAATAAATTAGCCTACTGCAATCTAATAAAATTGATATCTTTGACAGGAATGTGACAGAATGATCTGATGCTGTTCATTTCAGTCTAATGAAACTCAAGGATTTCTATGTTTTTTCAACAGAGACATGAAGAAGATGAAGAAGAAGGTGGATATTGTATAAGGAACAAGAGGTGCAGCCACACAAATAATTCACAAATTCATATTAAGGAACACCTTGCTAGTATTTTCAAAAAATGCATTTCAAATAATACCATTTTAGCTTATGACTATTGACAATGCGCTCTTAAAATAACATACAAACAACTCGCCATAGACTTCTGACCAGGTGTACAATAGCGATTTTTAGACAATGCGCTAGGCCATTCCCTCGGTTGTTAATTGCCACACCCCTGGGCGCATTGTTTAAAAAATCAACGTGCAAAATAAGGAATTAAACTTTGCGCCGGCTGGAAAACGAGTTTTACGCCATGCACCAGGGTGCAAAATACAGCCCATAATCTGTTGGTGATTTATCTCACAATGAAAAAAAAAGTTATTTTGAGAAAAAGGAAAATCTCATAAAGAAATAAATATTTTTTAACAAAAACATGTCGCTCATAATTATTGGCACCCCTGCTTGTAATACCTTCTTAAGCCTCCCTTTGCCAATAAAACAGCTTGTAATATTCACCTATGACACCCCATAAAGTTGGAGAATACAAAGCAAGGGATTTAAGATCGTTCGTCTTTACAAAATCTCCCCAGATCGTCCAGATTCCTAGGTCCACACTTATGCATTCTCCTCTTTGACTCACCCCACTGTTTTTCTATGGAGTTTAGATCAGGGGACTGAGATGGCAATGTCCGAAGCTTGATTTTGTGTTCAGCAAACCATATTTGTTTTGATCTGGATGTTTGCTTTGGTTCATTGACCTGATGAATGATCCAATCATGACCAACTTTTAGTGTCTTGGCAGAGATTGACAGATTTCCTTTTATTTGAAAATGTTTAGTTTTTTCTTGGTGTTCATGATACCATGCACCTTAATTAGGTTCCCACGGCCTTTGGGAATAAAATCAGCCCCACAATAGCACAGCCCCTCCACCATAATTCTTATTAGGCACGGGGTTCCTTTCAGTATAGTCATTCTTCTATGTATGCCAAACACACCTAAAGTGTTTCTAGCCAAAGAGCACAATTTTCATTTCATCTGACAATAGACGGTAACGCTTTAGAATAACATGTGCTTATTAGGTATTAACAGTGCATAATAAGCAGTTAACAATTCATTACTAACAGTTAGTTAACTGTTGTTATCCTTTAATAACATTAACTAACTGTTAACATGCAGCTTGTAAGTGATAATAAGCAGCCTTTTAAGTTACTTACAAGCATATTTGTTAACAGTTGTAAGTGTTAACAAGCAGCTTGTTAATGCTTGTTAATGGTGTATAAGACAAAGAGGTGGATAACTAATACGCTTATAAGACCTTTCTTACCTATTTGTAGTAAATTTTGCAGCCCCCCAATCTAAAGCGAGGACCATGTAGCCTAAAGTTCCACTAGCCCAACCTTCTATCTCTCTATCTATCTTGGTTTAGCTGTGAGAAATACACCTTCAAAATTGTTGCAGTGAGCAGGAATCGAACCCCGGTCTCCCGCGTCAAAGAGTGCATCGCTACTTGTTGAGCTACACTACTGTTCCTAATTGGCTAATGGAAAATATTCTGATGTTCTATATCATACTAGCTATGCTTTTTAGAAATATGTTTCTGATGGAAAAGTGGTGTTTAATTTCCATAATCTTTGTCCAGTGAACGCATAAAACAGTTTGTCAGTTTGTCAGCAGTCTAAAGATATGCCAGCTTTGTATATAGTTTGGTTACCTAGCAACCGAGGCTTAAAGACGATAAGTGGGTGCGTTCAAAGCTCTGGTTTAAAGTTGCAAACATAGGCGAACGTTCGTGATCGATTTGAAACATGTTTCAGTTTGCCTTGAACAGAGGCGAACATTCGTGGTCTGTTTCTGCATTAATTAAACACCACTTTTCCATCAGAAACATATTTGAAAAAAGCATAGCTAGTGTGATATAGCACTTCGGAATATAGAATCAAAATAAACAATTTCATCAGTAGCACAAGAAAAGTAGTGTAGCTCTATAGGTAGCAATGCACTCTCTGATGCAGGAGACCAGGGTTCAATTCCTGCTCACTGCAACAATTTTGAAGGTGTATTTCTCACAGCTAAACCAAGCTAGATAGAGAGATACAGTATAGAGAGATAGAAGGTTGGGCTTGTGGAACTTTAGGCTACATGGTCCTCGCTTTAGATTGGGGGGCTGCAAAATTTACTACAAATAGGTAAGAAAGGTCTTATAAGTGTATTAGTTATCCACCTATTTGTCTTATACACCATTAACAAGCATTAACAAGCTGCTTGTTAACACTTACAACTGTTAACAAATATGCTTGTAAGTAACTTAAAAGGCTGCTTATTATCACTTACAAGCTGCATGTTAACAGTTAGTTAATGTTATTAAAGGATAACAACAGTTAACTAACTGTTAGTAATGAATTGTTAACTGCTTATTATGCACTGTTAATACCTAATAAGCACATGTTATTCTAAAGCGTTACCCAATAGACCACACTTCCAGACAGAGTCACTGTACCATTCAGTAACTCCTGCCATTTATATTTGGTAATTAAATGACTGGACAGGCTTTTACTTGGCATGCCCTCTAAATAAGCTATTAGCAATGAGGTAACTTTTGAAGATTTTTGGGGGGACTTTTTTTGACCCCCAAGATGGCACCTTTGTCTGTAACTCTCCAACAGTGGTTCTTATGGAATGTTTTGCCTATCTTACCATCCTCCATACTGTACGTGTGGACAAGATAACCATGGGTCTTTGTCCATTTTAAACAAAGTACCTAGTTTTCATAGACATTCTCTGACTTACAAATGTCAACACACTTTCTTTTTATTTAAGTTTAGTGTATTATCTTGTCTTTCCGATGTTGAGAAATGACTAGAGGATTTAGCCTCAGTGTGACTTTATTTTCATACCATAGTGAAAAAGAAAGTCATGAACTACTTCAGAAAGTTCACAGACACTCTGATTAACTTAAATAAATTGAAATTAGATAGGAAAATACATTTTTCAGGGATGCCAATAATTGTGAGCAACGTGTTTTTGTTAAAAATATGTATTTCTTCATGAGATTTTCCTTTTTCTCAAAATACATTTGCTTACCTTCAAGGTTGGATTTTTCCTATTTGTTTTCAATGTGAGATTACAATAAATTACCAACAGATAGATTAGCAGAGATGCCAATAATTCTGGAGGGTAGGCTACTGTAGATGCAAAAAAGAAAAAAACAATTCCAGAATGCAATTAACAAACAATACATTTGGAGAAATCAATCAAATTCTTACTTGTAACTTAAGTAGCCTAAATCTTTCAATCTTGGTTACAAAGTTGTAAATCTTGAATTTCCCCTTGGGGATCAATAAAGTATCTATCTATCTATCTATCTATATCTAAACACAATGCATATAACTCACAGATAAAAACATGATTGTGTCACCAAGTGAAATTGTAAGTAAATGCTTAATTATTAACCATACTGATAAACTGTATGTATGTACATTTCCCAATTTTTATGAGCGAGACTATGGTGAAGTAAGAAAAGAAAAATAAATTACATATCAAACTCAAATCTGGTGTTTCTGTCATTTACATTACCCGTTTTTGTGTTAAGTTTTCTGAATTGTGTTGTTAAAATATGTAAAATACGTAGTGGGCTCAAAATAGCACGGTTTTGCATAGGCTATTATTCAATGCAGAAATGTAAACAGTATTGTTATTTTTTTCACATAATAGCCCAAGGTAAATTGAAATGTCCTAGCCATTGTCCATTCATTGTAAAATTGTAAATTGGTTTACTTCTGGTTTGCCAGACCAGTTGAGACCAGTTACTGAACCAATTGAGACCCATAACCATTGAAATTGCAGACACCAGTTACATTCAACTGGTTTCAACTGGATTGAACTGGTGAGCATCCCCAGTCCAAAAGTTCTATTGGTTCTATTGGTATTTAAATGGTTTCAACTGGTGTTACTAACTGGGTAAACCAGTAGAAAATCAAAAACCCAGTTGGAACCAGTTGCAACCAGTACAGACCATTTCAGACCAGTTCAGACCAATAGGCTTCCTATTGGATTTTCTACTGGAATTTCCACTAGGGAAAACCGGTGTCCGATTCAAATTTATGAATCTTTACACCCCTAATATATACATATTAATATATACATATATTGAAGAGAGAGAAACTGCAGAAAGACAGATGGTGAAAGATCAGAGCATCCACATGTGACCTGCCAGTATGAGCCATGCAAGCTTCAAGGAGTTGCCCCAGATTTAATTAATGTCTGCTTCTGCCTATGACATACAGCAGAGGGGGGTTGGAGTCAGGTGAGCCTTTTCTCTTTTCTCCCTCTCTCTTTCGTTTGGCGCTGCGCTGACTGGTGTCGTATCCCACCCTTGATAAATGATACGGAGCGAAAAAAACTGCTGAGTTAAATGCAGAACTGAGCTAAACTAACTCTTCGGCAAATTCAACCTTGAGTAAGGACTCGCTCGCTTGCCTTGCTTGCTTTTCAGCCTCAATAATCATGCTTTCTCGGCACATCCTCCCGGCTTCATAACAATAAAAAAGGGAAAAACAATAAACAACGCATTAGCTCGACAGAAAAAAAACAGCCTCTTTCAGTGAACAGGAAAAATCTTGGTCATGAACTTCGAGATGTGTACTGCAATGACTAATGCATCAGTCCGTCTCATGAAAAAAAGGGCAATGAGGAACGCGGTAATTCCATCTGAATAACAGGGATTTGGACGAGGGAATGGGGTGTGTGGGGGGTGGGGTTGACTAATATGCCTGTCTGTATACCTATTTATAATAACAGATTACTGCGGAACGTCACGTCAGCATCCAGATGACAACAGCCATGCCTAAACAGCGTCTGAATATGATCAACAACGAGAGCTGGCCCTCCCTCACTGAAAAACAGATTGCCTTTGTTGGATCTTTTGGCCTTTCAGTGCCGTTAGTGTGTGGATGCTGTAAAGTTCATCTACTGTGGCATGGCATGCATCCTAATAGCCACTGACAGATCTTAAGGCAGATCTGGTGCAAATCCCACTGCTATCTGGGTTGAAACAGGGCAAGGAAGAGTCTGTTTATCACATGAAAAACATGTTGGTTAAATAAGAATGATAGAGATTCTCACCACACAAACTGTCACTAAATCGAGTGTTAAGCGTCTAGTGGCCAGTAAGCACCACGCAACGCTGCTCAGCCACAGGGCTGTGTCCACTGCAGTGCTGAGAATGTCACTTGAGGACACCGGAGACAAATGTGCAGTGTGTTCTGTGTCCAGCGTCTCTGTTGTGTCATATGTATCTTTGAGTGAATGCAGTATTTATCTCCACATGGGGGGAGTGATCTTTTTATTGGAGGAAGTGAACTCAGTCTCCCAGCTGGAATTTCTCTCTCTCTCTCTCTCTCTCTCTCTCTCTCTCTCTCTCTCTCTCTCTCTCTCTCTATCTCTCTCTCGCATTCTCTATCTATCTATCTCTCTTTGTGTCTCGCTCATATGGTTGCTTTGCCGGTCATCAATGGGTCTTCAGCTTCAGCAGACGTAGTCAACAGATGCAAATCAGCTGAATAGGCCTCATTAGCACTTAGCACTTACAACCAGACCAGATGTCACGCCAAACCTATTTTCATACAAATTCATCTAATTAATTCACCCCCCCCCCCCCAGAAAAAATCCTGCCATTTCTTAAAAAGAGAGGCTGTGTGAGTGTGACTGTGCGTGTGTGTGTGTGCGTATGTGTGTGTGTGTGTGTGTGTGTGTGTGTGTGTGTGCGTGTGCACACGCGGCAGAGGGAACCACATCATGAATCGTATTTAAAATCCCATTTCGTTGCGGAGACGAGCAGAGCATTCATAATCTGGTTTGTTGGGATTAAAGAGAAAGGGGAGAAAATCACCATCACAATGAACGGCCCCGCCGCACGTTTTCTCCTGGCCTCATGAAATATGAAAGGAGAGAGGGAGTGCGACTCAGAATATGGCAGACATGAGTCAAAAGAGAGAGAGAGAGAGAGATGTAGAAAGAGAGACAGAGGAGAAATGAAATTTATTCTGAAACAGTGCCAAAGCATTATCATCTATGGAAAAGAAGGAGAAAGTGTTTCTTAATTATTTTCAGGAAACCCAGATCGGCGACTAGCTGCAACTGTAGTTGTGGGTTTCTAATGTGTGCTGTGTTCAACAGAATTCTAGTTCAACTCATCTGTAGTCAAGGCAATACAGATACAGTTATTTGTTATCCGAATATCTGTGACTACAAAGAAATATCACAGGAGCATCACAGATATAGACTATGACAAGGAACAATAAGCCTTAGCCTTGCATATTGAATTTTATTATTTTCCTCAACAGTAGCAGCTCTGCCAAGTAAAGTTGAACAATCCAATTTAACCTCTCGTCATGCATTGACAGTCCAGACTTCAAACCTTTGGGCCTCTGCTGCTCATTGTGTTTGACCCCTGGTGGCCGTGGGCAGCTTTGTTCTCCCCGGCCTGCTTCTCTGAATCCCTCCTTTCCTCTCTCTCTTCTCCCCTCTCTCTCTCACTCTCTCTTTCTCGCTCTCCTCTCTCCTGATCTCTGCCAGCTGTGAACTGTGGTGGAGGAAAAGCCGAATCTGAATCGATCGGAGAGAGAGATAATGAACTACATGTACAACAATATGAGGAGGCCCTGAGCTGGTGTGCATCTGATTTTCTTTCTCTCCCCTTTCAGTGATATCACCTGCATTCTACACCAGCACTGTGCCTTCCCATAACCCTTTGCAAATTTGGATCAAGCCCTAAAAAGGACAGCATTGCTGCCTCGCAGATTTACCAAACCACCTGCTCCTCACCTACAAACCTCCACTGCAGTCTTTTTAGCGGGAGGGAGTGATACACGCACTCTCTCTCTCTCGCTCTCTCTCACAATCTATACCTCCATTCTTCTCTGTCTCTCTATCTCCCTCCCTCTCTCTTTGATGTTCCTGAATGTTCCCTGTAGGGTCCATTTATAAGACGAATAGCACTTGGTGTTCGTTTTTTTTTTTTCCTTTTTCTTAATGAAGCCTGGAAGTTTTGTTTAGCTTCAATCCAAAGTTCCCACGGTGCGCCCATGTTTTTGAGTAGCCAATGCATAGCAAGTATGAGGGCTGTTAGAACCTGTGGGTTCATGATGAATGGGAGAGCATTCTTTTACGCATAAACTCCCCAACACCAGTTATGTGTTGAAACAGTTGGTTATTAAAGATGGCAAAACCCATTTACAGGCTCCAGTGGAACTCAAAATTAGTATTATTAGCCAACGAAAATGTAATATGGAGTGGGATCAATAGGCATCACAGAAAGGGTCATTTTTCTTCACACAGACAAGGGGGGCAGGAAGCAGCGGTCACCCCTTGCTGAGTTCTGGTCGATGGGGTGTCAGACGATACAGTCTTGTTTCTGACGGCTCTCATCGTGGACCTGTCAGTCACAATCTCCACCAGATGCATGCACTTCCTCTTGTTATTGACCCTCACTCCTCCCCCCCCCCCCTGACCCCCCTGACCCACCTCTCTACCCTCTGCGACCCCTGCTCCTCTCAACACCCTTGACCGAAACCCCCACCACCACCACCCCTCACCCCACTTCACTCCACCACAAACCCTCCAATCCACTCGACCTCAGCCTCTGGTAAGATCCAGTTTCCCTTTACCAGGCCAATCCATAATGACCCCCCACCCATTCAACGTCCACTCCCCCAACCCCGCACGTGTCAAGCTCGTCTCCATCAAAATGAGTTCCCGACGACGACATAAATGCTCAGGCCACGGAGGCACATCATCAACCGCTTGAGTAATCTCCAGCGGTGTCACATCCCCACCCCACCTCCTCCTTCTCGTCTTTGTCGCCATCGCACATCGCACGTAAACACGCAGCGTATTGTTTCCTGCGAGAGTCTCCTCGCGGCCTCGCCGCTCTCCACTCTTATCGTGCGGAGAGATAAGGCCGCCTCGTAATGGATTAATCCGACGGCGTCGGACACAAAGACCGCATACATCACACCCAGCCATACAAGCAGCTAATTACACCCAAGTGTCTCACCTTTAAGCTGAACAGAGCTTAAAAATGAGCCATAAAACGCAAACAGAGAGAGAGAGAGAGAGAGAGGGAGGGAGATTTTTATTACCACCTCTCTGAGGAACGTAACGAGACTCATCCAGACACCATTAGCCTCATAGCTCTGGGCAAACACAGAGCGGAGAGACGGGGGCTTTAGTATTATTAGCGATCCCGCCGGAAACTCGCCGACCGGTACACACACACACCCCCAGTCTGCCCTGCGCCCGCTAGGGCCAAATCATCAGGAAGCAAACCTCCACACACACACACACACACAGAGACACACACACACACACACACACATACAAACACACACACCTCCACACATAGACACACACACATACGTACACATCTCACGGTGCCTCCACACCGGTCCACTAAAAGGAAAAGTCATTAACTCTCACCTCTGGCTAATTTGCTTAATTTCAGTCAATGAGGCCTTGTACCTCTGGAGCGTCTTTAAGGTGGGGTTGAGCGGTATTATTATCTAACGCTGCAGCCCAGGGCACCTTGCAGAGCGGAGTGGTGTTACACAGACGGAGAGAGAAAAAAAAGCGAAGATGGAGGGATGGGAGAGAAGAGGTTGAGAGGGATGATAAAAAAAAATGTCCTCAAATTACAGGGATCAGTGTGGTCTGCACACACACACAGCGGCTCATGAAATAAAGCCTAAGCTCTGTGTGTGTGTGTGTGTGTGTGTGTGTGTGTGTGTGTGTGTGTGTGTGTGTGTGTGTGTGTGTGTGTGTGTGTGTAGGGGCTCACCTCTCACAGGAAGACACACACACAAACTCGTCTCCAGTGAGGAGGAGGCGAAGGAGGCATCATCAGATTCTTCAGGAGTGAAACAAGCTCTCTGTTTGACCCAGGGCTTTTCCTGACACTCAGGGTTTTTCCTTCCCTTTTCTTCCCTTTCCTCCTCGCTTTCTCTTCCTTCCTTCCTCTCTCTCTCTCTCTCTCTCTCTCCCTTCTCTCTCCTCTTTCTCTCTGCTGCAGTCAGGGCCTTTGATCTGCCAGGCCCTGCTGTCCGTCATCTGTAGACCGTCACTCACTGCCCGTCATACTGCAGTCCTGGGTCAGAAGAGCAGGTTGCGCTCTCTCTCTCTCTCTCTCTCTCTCCCTCCTTCTCTCTCTCTCACTTTCTCTCACTCTCTCTCTCTCTCTCTCACACACACAGACAAACACTTGCAGCATGTATCTTTCCTTTTCCTTTTTATGCTTCTCTCTTTCAGTTTCTCTCCACCTGTCTCTCTCGTTGCCTCTATCTCATTGACACACACACACACACACACACACACACACAGACACACTTACACTCCCTACATCTTACATCTACACACTTTCCTTTCTCTCAGTTTCTCTCACCCCTCCCCACACACACACACTCCCATCTTGAGAAACCTGCTGTCAGAACTGGTATACTGGTATAATGCATGTCAATCACTCAGAGTGGGAGGAATGGATGACTATCAGTTTTTCCCTCCACATCAAAGACCCCAGTCCTCACACAGCAGTGCTGCTGGGACGACTGCAAGCACCAGTACGATCTTTGCCGTAAGAACATTCTATAAAAACACCTGCACGGTCCAAAGAATGTCTCCTCATTAAAAAATAAACAATAGCCGATGCTAATGAGCTTTTTTCCCCGTTTCTCATCATCGTGTTAGGTGTGGAGCCTGTTGGCAGATTCCACAGCATCTGTTGTTCCCTTATCTGCTTTCTTTGTGTTGTCTACCAACAGGCAGGAATCTGTTGCTGGAAGGAGATATGTCTGACATATTCAAGGCAAGTACTGTAAAGCCTTAAAAAATCTGGTTCTCCATCAATGTCAGCCCCTTTCCGAGCTGAGCGCGAAGACACATGCCTCGACAAACCGCACTCTGTCGGCGAGATTAATTCCAGTCATGCTCGAAAACAATGTCTGAGGATTCACTTTGGATGAGAGTGTGAGAGAAAGAGAGAGAGATGGAGAGAGGGAGAGAGAGAGAGAGAGAAGGAGAGACAGAGGGGAAAACAAAAAAGAGAAAAAAGAAAAGAATAAGCATGATGGAAATCAATCCTTTTTGACCTAAATGGATATTGATCTCCTGGCCGCGATCAAAGAATGAATACATTTAGATAAAATAATGCATCTTTTTTTCTTCCCCTGGACAGCAGAGGGAAGATGTGGCTGTTGAATAGGAGGGGGAGAGGACCCCCCCCCCCCACTCCTGCCCCCCCCCCCAACCCTAATCCCCACTGCCGCCGCATGCAAGGTGCAGCTCAGCATCCCAAACAAGACTCCAGACCCTCTCCCATCATTTACATTCTGCAGCCATGTGATAGCACCTCCGCCTCTATCCCCACCCCCTCGCCTGCTCACCGGTCAATAACCATGACATCATTGAGATATCAGAGTCGCCTGCATCCGGACTCCCACCTAACCCCAATCACCCCCCCCACCCCCAATCGGAGGTGCTTTGTAATGTGAGGCAGCAACAGGATGGAGGCTCTCAAGATGCAGTGAAAGGAAACACTCCTCCATCTTCACTGATGTACTTCCCTGATGTTGGCTTGGATTCTGGCCTGTGGGGTATCCATATTTATTGATATCCACACCTCCACCCCCCCGACACCCTTATCAAAATGCCACCAGTGAGGATTTTTAGGAAAATACTGTGTGTTATTGTGGTGTCAGCTCACCGCCGTGCAGTGAAAAGTCAGGCAGAGGTGAGTGACACTATCGCAGATTGTGACGGACTGTTCATTTCGTCCCCTGAACAGCCACCTCTCTATTTCTCCCTTCTCCTCTTTTTTGCGCCCCCCCCCCTCCTTTCTGTGTCTCTCCTTTTCTCCTCCCCCCTCTCTTCCTCTCCCCCTCTGAAGATCTGTCTCGAGCTTCACTTGTCAGGCGGCTGTCATCATTCATATCGGGGCCGGCGGTGAAAATGTTACACAAACAGCGCTTGACACGACATGGCCGGTGTTAAGTGACACTTGGTGTCACACTGTCTGGAAACATGACCTTCTGGAGAGGGAGCCGAGACCGCGGCAGGCGACGAACGAGGACGAGGACGAGGCAGAGATGGTCCACCCGAGACTGACACTCTCTAATAAATGTGACCCCCCTCCCTCCCCACACACACACACACACACACACACACACACACACACATGCACGTACACCGGCAGCCAGCTCAGCCCTCACTCTCCTAGTCCACCTTCCACCCCTCGTCTCCTCTCTTCCTCTCCTCTGTCGCCTGTCATGTTCCTCAAAGACAGACAGAATACGTCCCTTATCATGCGCTCTCTAAAGAGCTGGACTCTGTGTCACACCGACTGTCCATCCAGCACAGGAACACTTAAAGAATCTTCTAGAATGAAAATGACAGAATAATACCATATAATACCAATATACACATGCCTATCTGCACACAAATGGTCGCCATATGGTGGCAATATTTAATCCAAGAGGACATTCTCAATCATCTTTTATACAGTAGTTGAGAAACCTATGGAGTGAGAAGCATGGGATCAAATAGGTTTTATAACGCTTGACGATCAGGGTGATGATCCCTATCAGAACGACACATTCCAGAACCTTCCCTCCGGCTATTTCTTCATATTCCCAAGCGCCAACCCTTTAGCGTTCTGTCCTTCCCCTATGACATGTTCTCTCTGCCAGTGGGGGAAAAATCTGAATGGACTGAATCTGTTTTGATAAGCCATCAGACCGTAGGCCTACAAGTGCGCATTCCTCCATACACACACAAAGAGAGAGAGAGATAGAATGATGCTGTGATGCAACTTTAAGCTGTCAACAGCATAAGGGTCTGAATGCGGCAGGGTGTTAAATTCTACATTTGAAGGCACGGCCATTAGCAGTCGGAACCTCTTTTCTTTAATGCGCCTCTGTGCTCCACGCGACTCCTAGAGAGAGCAGCAATGAGCTGTTTTATTGGATTGGTGTAATCATATGCAGCCTCCCAATGACTTCTCTCCCCTACCACCTCCACCACCACCTCCCCTTCACATTCAGCCGCAGTTCTTAAGAGGGGGTGGAGAGACTCACACACACATACACACACTCACAGACCCACACACACTCACACACACACATTAACTGACACTGGATCTCTGTAGGCATGACCTGAGCAGGCGGGCAGTGAGGGAAATAAATGACTCTTCGTTTTAAAGGTGGGCCCCAGAAGACACCCTGACCAAACTGACCTTCACACACACACACACACACACACACACATACACACTTAATCTGTCATACTGTCATACTTCATCTGGGGGGTGAAACCCTTGTTTTGCAGTGGTGCTTGCAGTTTAATGAAGTAAATCATTCTGGGGTTTAGAGTGGCCAAAACATGCCATTTTAATTACGCTTGTTGTGATCCTCACACATAGCCGAGTATAAATGCTGGTGGTTCAATGTAATTTTGGAAATAACCATTGATTGGTTCTCCCTTTGTTCCGAACAACACATTACTGACGCTGTGAAGGTAATGAGGTAAGGGGACGCTAATGGAGGCTTTTAAAAGCATGAGTCAAACAAGCCGGACCGTTGAAGGCGTATGTCAAGGAGGCCGGACATTCGGCCAAGCGTCTAACATCTCCAGGGCTAGCTTAGCAACAGGAGCTCTGGAGGGAGAGTTCTGGTGATGGAGCAATGCATGCTGGGTAGTGGAGTTTTTGCGTCGCTCCGCGGTCTCAGAGGGCATTCATTACCAGGCCTTGGGGCTGAGTGTGCACACTGCCATGAAGGTGACTTCTCGCACTTAGCATTCCATTATCATTTTGCTAATTTAAAAAATGAGGTGTCTGGCAGGGGCTTAATATCCATACAGAGAAAAAGCATGAATTAGTTGAATTAGGAAGGTTTAGTGTGTGTGAGTGTGTGTGTGTGTGTGCGCATGTGTGTGTGTGTGCGCGTGTGTGTGTGTGTGTGTGTGTGTGTAGGTGTGTAAGTTTGTGTAGGTGTGTGTGAGATTGTGCTTTGTTAATGTATTCAAAAAGCTCCATGCCTTACTATTTCAAAATGGCCACAGAGTACCCAGGAATGTTTCATCTATGGATAATTCAAACATCTATTCTTGGAAAAACAATTAATTCAAGGCAGGTTGTGGAACAAAGGTGGCCAACTGGCTTTGAGGTTTTCAAACGAATCGCCTTGGTATTTAAAAACAATGGTCACAAGGTGAAGCCTTGATGAGTTTCCACTCAGTGCTACACACCAGTTATGAAGTGCCTCTCGTCTTTTGAAGATTCCCTCCCTCACACACACACACACACACACACACACACACACATTATCTTCTCCCTCTCTCTCTCTCTCTCTCTCTCTCTCTCTCTTTCTCTCTCTCAGAATTGGGAAACAGAGAAAGCAAGTGGAGTGCTGAAACCATCTGTATTCTGCTGCAGATGGACTGGTCACCTTTGGGAGCCTCTGCTGCTGTGATGCCCGTTCCTCCCTCCTCCGTCTGTCACAATCACGGAGTCTCTTTGAGCGCCGCTCTTGATCCCCCCCCCCCCACCCACCCACCCACACACACACACACCTTCTCACGACCCCCCCCACCCACCCACCCACGCCCCCACTTGATCCTCCTTACTCCAAGCAGGAGACCCAGACCCAGAGCAGTGTGGAGAAGGGGACGAGTGAGTCTATCTCCCTCCCAGCTCGGCGTGGAGGGCTAGCGCAGCGTGGTGGACTGGCGCAGCCCTTTGATGGCATGATGGTGTGTGGATCAGCAGACATATGGGCCCAGACTGACAGGTGTCCTGCTCTACCTCTGTGGGAGCCTGGGATGTGTCTGCTGCTAGACCTGGAGCGCTCGCACACTAAGTGCTCTCTCTCATGATTAAACATTTAACAAAGCAAACATGGCAAAGGGAGTGCTCACTCAATCATACACTCACACGCAACCAGTCAGGGGCAGACTGACATCAAAAAACAGCCTGAGAGTTTGCTGTCAAGTGACTCCAATTTGATACACCAACACATGTTTATCGATCATCGAATCATTAAGTAATGTGTTAGCTGGAGGCTAAGGCATTCCTTCCAGTGGTAGGGTACATGAGGGTCCTGCAAAGGCTTCCATCTGCATGAAACTGGCATAAATTGGACTGAAATGGGTATCAAATATTGTTGTATTCTCTAAATTCAGAATAAATAGTCCAACATTAACATGGGTAAATACATATATGCATGTTGTCTTATGCAACATACTTGCATTTAATTTCTTGCAATAATTTAAATTAAAGGGAAATCCCACTATTTTCAACACGTGCCCTGTTCTTAGATGTTTTTAGGTACAAATTTTCAGTAGCGAGCAAAACAATGAGAATCAATGTTCTATTTAGCCTGCTAATTCCGGCAATGGATTGAGGATTGGGGATACAATGCTATCCTGAAGTCATAGCAAACATCAAAGTAGACAGTTTTTTTCACCACTGACTTGGCTAAACATGTTATTGGAGCATTTCAGAGAACTATAACAATAACTTCTCCAAATGCCCTTGTACTGATTACTTAAACCTTAAAAATGGCCAAACCTACTGTATTATGGGACTCTAGCGCTGAAAATGTTTTGGTTCTTTAGTTTGTTCCTTTAGTTTTAATTCTCAAACTTTCTCAGGGCCGGTCTGTGCCTGCAAACAGTGATTTGAACAGCTGCTTCCCAACTGTACATTCATTTAAATGATCCCCTCTGCTCCCCCTGTTAGCTGCCTCTTTGACAGTGGCCTGTTTGAGCCTTAGACTCAGGCTCTCTCTCTCTCTCTCTTTCTCTCTCTCACACTCTCCCTCTCTCCCCTCCTCACTCTTCCTCGCTCTTTTTTCTCTCTTTCTGCTCCGTTTCCCTTCAGGTGAAGGATTAGGGGGTAGGAAGGCCACGGAGCCTCACACTGGGCATCTCAGAGGCCGCTGCCAAACGCAGATCAAATGGGCCGCGGGATGTCACCTGAGAGAGGCCGCAATCAAAGGCCCGAGCTTTATCGGCTGGCCTCCGGTAAAGACGGCTCAAGAGGGAGATAGGCGCTTTCAGTGGAGAAAACAGAATGGACGGCCTCTCGTGGCCTTTTGGAGAAATCCCAGCCATGAAGTACAAGGTGATGGCAGATTTTTGCCGACTTTGAGAAAGCTCTGGTGTGTATGTGTGTGTGTGTGCGTGTGTGTGTGATAGATATGAATAGCGTTTTATATAACAAGTATAGCGAGTTTTGTGTGTATGTAACAGACATGGATGGCTTTCACTGCTCTTGTGTTTTGTTGACTTTAATAGGGTTCTGTTGGTGTGTGTGTGTGTGTGTGTGTGTGTGTGATAGATATGAATAGCGTTTTATATAGCGATCATAGCGAGTTTTGTGCTTTGCTGACTTCTGGTGTGTATGTAACAAGGTTCTGGTGTGTATGTAACGAATGGCTTTCACAGCTCTTGTGTTTTGTTAACTTTAATAAGGTTCTGTTGTTGTTCTGTTGTGTGTGTGTGTGTGTGTGTGTGTGTGTGTGTGTGTGTGTGTGTGTGTGTGTGTGTGGATAGGAGTGTTTGGAATCTGTCAGTCACCTCCTCACATGACACAGGAGATAAAGTCCATCATTCGGAGAGAACAAACGGGTGCATGGCATTAGACAGAATCTTCAATAAAAACCATCGAACCTGTCGATCTCACAGAGGCCTTGGATTTCTTACAAATCCCCTCCCCGACCCAATTCCACCTAACCCACCTGCCTCTGCCATTCCCTTTTTCGGATACCTCACTCACGGAATTCATCAGTCAGGCCACATCGGCCTTCTTAACGTACGGCGGCCGACAAAATGCCCCGTTCGCCTCGGTTAATCAACAAGTCTAAGCCTCCGTTCATTTCTGTAATGGTCGTAACTCGCAGTGGCCGATCAATAACGCTCACGCCCTCCATCGATCAAAGCCTTCTCAGAGACTACACCCCCCCCCCCCCCTCTTTCCCACCACTCACCCACCTACCCAGTATCCCCTGGTCTCCGGTCGGCCTTCCCCCTACCCACGAGGGGGTTTATTTATGTTCCTCCTGGCTGGCGATAAAGCCGGGGATTGGTGTCAGGGACGCGACCGGGGCCGCATTTGTCACGCGTTTTATGGCCGCGGCTCTGGAAGAGCAGGAGGAAGCGGAGGAACGTGGCTGCTGCTGCTGCTGCTGCTGATGTCGCTCTCCTCTCGGGGGCTGTCAGCTCCGCCTCACTTCCTGGGCTGGAGCGCTTCAGATAAAATAAAAAAAACAGAGAAATGTATTTATGAATAGAAGACGCAGAAAACGGAGGGAGTTAGAGGGAAGGAAAGGAGAGAAAGACAGAGGGAGAGAGAGAGCGAGGGAGAAAGATGGCTATTCAACTGATTCACTGGTGCGTCTTTTCTGTGTAGAGAGAGACAAACACAGCAGCTTTTTCCGCAAGCTGTTCGGCTCCTTTGAGCTTGGCAAGATTGGAGCCTGACTCCCGTTCTTGTGGTTTTGTGTTGTCATTTTCCTCTCATCATTTCTCTGACTTATTTATTGTCGATTTCTCTTCTTCTTTCGTCCCCTCTCTCTTTCTTCTGCCTACCCACACTCTCTCAGTTCCCCTGTAAATCTTTTCTTCCACTCTTACTCACTCCATCTCTCTGTTTTCTGTGTCTGTCAGTCTCTCCCTCTGCACCCCCGCCTTTCTTTTCTCTTTCACTCTCCCCCAGCTCTCTCTTTCTCTTCACTCTCTCTCTCTCTTTCTTTCGCACCCACAGCACCTGTAGCACTTCTGCCAGCCTGCTTGCCTCCCTCTGATCAAGCGCTCCTCAGATATCCCCTCGCCATCTGTGCGGCTCCATCAGCAGTCACCGTGCGTCGGGGAGCGGTGGCGCTGCCGCCCTGAGACGCAAGCGACGTCCCAACCGCAGACATCTGCTTCCAGCCGCCGCAGTGCCGCTTCGCTGAGAGCTCCACCCGGTAACTTTAAACGCTGCCGCGCGCCTAACCGCCCACCCGCCCGCCCGATAACGCAGCTGCCCACCGTCCTGCTCCCTGGATGATGCCCTACTTTAAGCCCACTGCCGCTTGCCCGCTGCTTACAAGCTCAGACCTCCTCCCCCCATTCTCACGGTGAGAAGTGCTCCCTCCACGTGTTGTGCTGCAGCTAATGGAGAACTGGGAGAGAAAGCCGCAGAGAGATAGGGGAAAGGTGTGTGTGTGTGAGTGTGTGTGTGTGTGTGTGTGTGTGTGTGTGTATGTATGTGTGTGTGTGTGTGTGTGTGTGTACCTGTATGTATGCAGTTTTGTGTAATAACAGAGGTGTCTGTGCTTTCGTTGTCATCACTGACGACATCTTCAAAACCAGCGTTCCATTTGAGGTGGGAAAGTCCCGCCAGGCAGTCGAAGAAGACACGTGCGACAGGCTGAATTTAGCGCAATGTCACAACTTCAACCTGTTAAAAAAGACACGTCAACAGCCTGTTGAGGTAGTAAGCTATTTCAGGATGTCATGCGCCAATTGTTGCCAGTTCCACCCAGCATGGTTCCTCATGTCTCTCATGTGGCCTGTTTTGTTTGTTACAGTACAAGCTGTGTGCTGAAGAAGTGTGTGTGTCTGTGAATGTATGTGTGTGTGTGTGTGTGTGCTTTTTCTTCTCTCCTCTAGTATGATCCAACCAGTAGACTCACTGTTCAAGACATTAGCTTTCTGACTACAGGGTCAGCTAATTTTCCAGAGCCGTTGGCAAATGGCAATCTGTGATGTGCATCAGAGGGGCTAATGCAACCTTTATTTGAAATGTTACATTTTGGTGGAAAAAGTCATGTGTGTTGAATTAATTATGAAAACATTTGTTTTCCCCCCTTTTGCTCCAAAAGCATGAGTTTAAAAAAAAAAAAAGGTGCAAGCGTGAGGGAGATTTTGATATAAGTTCACAGCACAAGTACATGAAAATTATTATTGTTTAGTTGTTGGTTGTGTTGGTGTTGAATCTTTAAACCTCTTATGTTTCAAAAAGGGCTTCCAGTCGAAACAGGGTTAAGAGACAATGCATTCCACTGCAACCAGCCATGTTTGTGTGTGTGTGTGTGTGTGTGTGTGTGTGTGTGTGTGTGTGTGTGTCGTTGAACATATGTGTGTCGGTATGAATTATCAATGAACCCATGCTTGTACAGACATGCAGTGCACAGTGACAGTGGAGTCAGGGCTGGTTCACATGAAAGTGGATTCACTTAGTGAACGCTCCGAGTCCTTGACTGGCACGTTCGGTAAATATGTCACACGCCGCAGAGTGCAGCAAGCGTCATGTAAAGACAGTCATTTAGCTGTCTGGGGCCTTATCAACCTGCATTAGTATCTTGGCTTCCGCAACAGTGTGTCGACCCGAAGCCAAGAATGAGCTGAAGCGCAGAAACACGTTCCTGCATTTTTCTCGAGAGGTTATTCAGCCGTGGAGAGACCCGCAAGGAGCAAGCGCGGCGTTAAGCAGCGGCTTCGTTTTTTTTAGCGGCCGACAAACGCCTCACCCGTTACATGGGCCTAGTGAAGGGAAAACAAACAGGAGGGAAGAAAAGGATGATGTTCTCCCCCTCCTACGGCTGGAGCAATGCCACCTTTCTATAGACTCCCCCCTCCTCCTCCTCCTCTGCCTCCTCCCCCCCTCTCCCCCCACTGTGAGCACTCAGTGCAATCTATAAATACATATAATGAGAATCCCTCTCCCTTTTTCAATATAGCCACATAATGATCCCTCGCAATCCAGGATTTTTTTTCTTGCCCGCGGGCTGATTTTCATGGCATACAGCAGCAACCAGAGTTCTCCTTCCTTTCTCATCCCTCTCCACCTTCACAACCCCCACCCCCTTCAGGTTGCTATGAAAACCAATATAATCACAGAGCAATAAGCGAGCTCGGCTGATTGGGATGCGTGCGCGCTTTGCTCTGTTATCTGGGCCGTGATTGGTGATTAGGAGGTGATAGGCGGCACGACGCGGCGGTGTGGCCACTTCATCGGCCCGACAGGAAGACCACCCGTCCCGTGGAAAAAACCCAATCCCCACGCTGTAATTGGCTGCCATGGACCCATACAGCGAGTGTGTGTGTGTATGTGTGTGTGGGGGGTGGTGGTTGGGGTGGTGTATGGGTGGAGGTGAGGGTTGGGGGTAAAGGAGGGAGACATCAAAATTAAATTATACACGTAGACTGTGTCTCGGCGATGCTCCTGTTGATTGTGGCTTCTTTTAAAGGGCCCTTTCACACCTCATTGGATTTCAATTAGCAGGTGATGGGAGCCTGCATTGTCACTGCTAACCAGTTGCTCTCGCTGACATTTCACTGCTAGGGTTGAGAGAGAATTCATTTCGATTTTTTCTCTCTCTTTTTTTTTAATCCTCCCCCCCTCCACCCCATCCTTCTAGCCAACCCAACCCATCCTTATTTTTGGCCCATTCGTGTAGATCGAGACGTGGCAGAGAGAGAGAGAGAGAGAGAGAGAGAGATAGAGAGAGGGAGGAGGAGGAAGAAAGAGTGTGTGTGCTGGAGGAGAGTGACAGCTCCATAACCTCACCCCTGCCCAGGGGAGGAGTGCAGACAGACAGCCAGGACAGGACACCCTCTCCCCCTGCAGCTCTCCTCCACCTCCTTCTGCTTCTCCTCCTCTGGAGGTGCATGGGTGGAACTGTGTGTGTGTGGGGGCGGGGGGGAGGTGGGGGTGTTGGGGGTGGCAGAGCCAGCTATTGGTCTGCAGCCAGCACCCATCTTCATCTGCATACTGCAAGGATCTGCTGTAGAGACGGAGAGCACGCTGGAGGATGAGGAGGAGAGGAGATATGGGAGGATGAGGAGGAGAGGAGATATGGGAGGATGAGGAGGAGAGGAGATATGGGAGGATGTGAAGGTGGGTGAAGATGAAAAGGGAAACGATGATCCATGTGAAAGACTATGGAGAGAGGAGACTACATATGTTAGTACATATAGAGGAAAGTTTCTTTGGGAATCCCTTAAATAAAAAAACCCTCCATGTTTGAACCCCGGGCTGGGGCGGAAAAGGCCTTTTTCACACATGAAAATCACTTTCAAGCCAGTTCCCTTCTTACTGAAGAGTTCTAAACAGACCCATTCAGGCGTCGTCTGTGTGTGGAACCCAGCCAAGGGACCCTTATAGCTTCCGTACGTTCCCCTTTGTTCTTGTGAGAACAGAAGAACAGACAGAAGAGGACCGGGGGGCTGCGGCGCGTTCTCCTGCCGCGCATGTCTACAGGCAGCGCTGGCTCGCGTGACGCTGGCGGCAGCATCGCATGTGACTTCCACAAGCTCCAGGAAGGTCCCCTGTTGTGGCATACTAATTGCATATGATTGTATCACGGTCCATTGTACTGCATCACTGCCGCAGAGCAACGGCTGAGTTCACAGCGCTGGATGCATTTTAAGCATCGCCACACAAACATCTTTACAATCTCCATTTCAGACTCACCAAGCCACATTGGTCAGGGAATGGATCCCAGTATTAAGATACTTTTTTTGTGTTCGGAATAAAATTGATAATGATTTAAATGATTGTTTCTCCCCCATGGTAGATTTCTGCACATTGTTGACTGGGTGTCATCTCATGATTTATCTAATCTAATCACCACAGCCTGGTGGAAACAAATAGTTCATTCTCTGGATTCACCGCATTTTGGGTGACAAAAAAAAACACATTCTATCAAGTGCTCGAAACAAAGAATTTCAAATGAGTTTTCCCCCCCTTCTTTTCGTTCCTTCATCTTGTTGCTGATGTTACAGCACGGAACATCAATCGCAGACTCTTCTCATACAATGACACAATCAAACAGAGACGAGGCCCTCTGTCGAAACCCCCCCCCCCCCAATCCACTCCGCACCCCCTCCTCAGTTGCTTTCGGAGATGCTCCAGAAATATGACAATAGAGTGAGAAGCAGATGGAACAGGTGGTCTATAACAAGGACTTGAGCAGCAGGGAGGCTGTCAGCCTCAAATAAGTGCTAAAGGAGTGGAAACGCAACACCCGTAAAAAGAGAGAAAGACAGAGAGGGAGAGATGAAGAGTGGGAGAGGGGGAGGGCGAGAGAGAGAGAGACGGAGAGATGAAGAGTGGGAGAGGGGGAGGGCGAGAGAGAGAGAGAGAGAGAAAGTCTTTTAGCATTCTCTCAGTCAGTGTGAGAAACAGATTGCAAATAACTCGTTTACAGAAGTGACATATGTCCGAGGGAGAATAGCTGCCGCGTCTCCTGTGTTTTTGATGGGCTCCCGAGAAGAAAGGCGCTTCGCTCCGCGCGACGCACAGAAACGCACTGCCGTCGACCTCAGGCTTTTCATAAAAATGTTTACAGAGACAGTGCGTGGTGAAAGGGTTGTGCATTTTTTTCTCTTCATCTGCCTATTTTTACTAGTACTTTGAACCGAGCAGATGTGATATTTTCTTCGATTTCTTGTCACCTCAGCTGAGCACTTCAAAGACCTATTTTTATGATAGTGCGTACTTGTATGCATACACCCTCCCTCCTCCATCTCACAAATGCTCTTGATGACAAGCGTGTACAGTACACACACACACACACACACACACACTCACACACACACACACACACACACACACACACACACACGCAGTGTGTGTATTCCAGCATGTACGCCACGAGTAGCTCCATCAATTGGGCTCGGTCTCTGGCGCCGCTACCTCTCGGCCACGGTCGTGCACATCGGCAAATGAGCAGCGGGAGTTTGGGGTTTGACAATCTATCTCCGGCAGGAAGACAGAGAGAGACGGGCAGGAGTGTGAGTCCAGGGTCACTGCAATTACAGAGTCTTCACTCAGTTTTCTGGGCTCCCCGGGTACCTGCCATCAACCCCCCTTCTTCCCCCAACCCCACTACCCCCCCTCCCCCATACACACACACATACACACACACACAGTCTGGATCTTCTCCATCCCCACTGTCCTCACACACACACACACACACACACACACACAGTCAGGCCAGTGGGACGCAGCCACTGGAACAAGCCTGTGCCCGTCAGTAGGCACAAGGGGCCGGCATGACAGCTAGGCATGGGGAGTCACTTGTTACATTACCTGTTACAGGCATGGGGCATGGGGGTGGGGGGTGCTAGATGGATTTTTAAAGAATCATTATGGTAGTTTCTTCTTTCTTTTTTTCTTTTGGTGCCCAAAATGGTGAGCTCAGTGATGGAGTTTGCACAGGTCCTGGTTGCCTGCTGTTAAATGGAAAATCATACCACAGACCTGAATGTGTTACTTTCATTCTGAATAAGAATATGTGTGAATCGAGGATGCAGAGAGTCTCCCTCACACACACACTTAGTTTTTTTTAACACAATCTGCATTTGAATGTACAGTTTGATGAAGAACTATCTAATTGATAAGATATTCTGCATACCCCAAGAAATGCACTGATAGCCATCTGTTGCAGTTTAACCCTTTGGACCCATGGATATTTAGTAGCTTTCCTTTTAGCTCTTTTCTTGGCCATTATAAGGGCCTTCTATGCATGCTACATCTTTCTTTTTTTTCTTGAGACTACCCACATCTGACATCGTTATATGATAATACTTGCAAATTTCTTTATATGAAGGCAAAACATATTGCGTCTTATGATTGTATCTGTTTTATCTCACATGAGAAAACCATGTATTTTCATATTTATGACGGGGGATTGTCTGAAATCTGGCCATATCAGATTCATTATGGTGGTGGGATTTTTTTCACTGACAATAATAATTGTTTTATTCACTGTCACTGAACCACTGGATGAAGGATGTGCAAATGAAATGTAGACTAAGGCACAGTCGGGCATGCTTTGATCATGAATCTTTGTTATAGAAAGCAAATAAATGATCAAAACTGGATTATTTGAGAGCGCCTAAATGTACAGATGAATACAATATACCATTCTGTAACTGTTTTAAGGTTCCGCTGGTTTTGGTATGTGTTTGATATGGTTTGTTATGTGGTTAGTGAACAGTTTGTGAGCTATTAAACCGAGAAGAAAGGGTTTGGAGGTAGGCACAGAGCTGTATGCAGAATGTAAATATTTACATTTGATTCAAAGTGAGTTTTCTTGTGGAATGCTTATCACATCAACTACTGTAGCAACATTGAATAGCCCTGCTCATGGGGATCTGATATCTGTGTGATCAGAACTCTATGAGCAATACAACCAAGAGGAATCAGTGTGAATTTGGAATCAAAACCCATGCTGTGATCATGTTGTGATTTAAAAGGAATATGCAATTAATATCAAAATAATGGTGGAGACAGTTTTCACTAATTAGAAAAGTGGTAGGGACGTATCCTCACTGTCCCCACCATAATTTACGCCCATGATTGCTGGCTGTTGATGACCTTATATTGTTTAACATAGAAACTGAGCGTGTGTGTGTGTGTGTGTGTGTGTGTGTGTGTGTGTGTGTGTATGTAAGAGAGTAACATGAAAGTACTTACACGTGCAGCGAAACGGCGCGCACATGTTCTCATTTGCTGCACCGCCATTATATCTGTGAATGCATAATTCAATCAGTGTTAAGTAACTGCTCTGCGGGATGAGAGCACATTCAAGCATTTCGGTTTGGTGTGTTGTCCTCCTCATTACACTCAAGGACTAACAGACAGACAGAGAGAGATAGAGGAGAGAGAGAGAGAGAGAGAGAGCAAAGAGCAAGATAGAAGAGAGGAGTGAATAGAGCAAGAGAGAATGAGTGTCATCTAAGACAAGGTCCTTAGGCAATGACTTTAATGGC
>NW_027468685.1:24650326-24677826 GCF_046254945.1 Alosa pseudoharengus
CACAGCATGTGTCAGACACAGAATTAGAAGAGTGTGATGCTGTCACCCAGCTAGCATGGAGAGCAGACAGTCACACACACACACACACACACACACACACACACACACACACACACACACACACACACACACACACACACATGCAGGTCAGAGGCTAACATGATAAGGATGAGGCATTTCCAGGGACAGCCCTAGCAGTCACTGCTCTCTGTAATCCAAGGAAGCAGGTCTAACATATTGGCTGCAAATTGAAGTCCCTCCACACCTGTCCTGGCTGTTGCCATCACCCCCCAACACCAACCTTCTTCCATGCACCCCCCCCCCCCCCCCACACACACACACACACACATACCACCACTTATTTTTTAACCAAGGTTACAGGTGAAGCTCACCTCATCCAGGTGTGAGAAAGCTAAGCGCTCACCGAGGTTCTCACACATTTAGCATTCGGAGGGGAAATCAATGTGCTAATATCTCACCCCTGCGCCCGCCAAAGGGGTTGTGACGAGTGTGCTCGGTCAGGGAAGTAATCCGCCACAAGCCTCCTGGAGAAGGAATCCACTCTACCGTTGGAGCTGGTAGTCAGACGGTGGATGTGTTCACGTGTTTACGCTGCCACCACCCTTCAAACACCACCCTACCCCACCCCTACCCCCACCCCCAGTGGCTCCCCTCCTCCGCTCCCCATCCCCGGTCAAGGGGGAGGTCGGCGGATCAGAGTTAATAGCCCTGTCAAGATGGGCGCCGGCCGGCCTGACACCTCGGAGCACCTGCAGCGCCACGCCAACCGCCAGCGCTGTCACGTCTCACGGCATTGGATCCAGCCTCTCCTCCCCTGCTTACATCTTTACCCCGCAACGCACACACACACACACACACACACACACACACACACACACACACACACACACACACTTCCCCCCACACACATTCTCTTTCTGAAATGCACACTCACATGTACTCTCTCTCTCACACACACAAACAAACACACACTCTCTCTGACACACACGTACACAACCCCTCCCCTGCCCCCAACGCCAGCGTTAAGTAAATGCAGTGATGGGGATTTGAGGTCTTAAGAGGCTAATAGCTTTTCCAGGTAAATAAATCCCCCATAATTCATAATTAGCTATTAGCATGCGTGTCAACTGTTTGCTCTGGGCGCGGGTCATGGATGCCTTGAATTTGGCAACGGTGTGCGTTCTCTCTCTTTCGCCTTGCGCTCTCCCTTTCTCTCTCTTTCTGCATGTTGCTGGAGTGCTTGTGTACTTTAAGACTGGTTCATTCTGATCACGGATGCGGGTGGCTTAAGAAAAAGACACTCCTCATGAAAGCACTCACCTAGAACACCTAAATGGACTCGGGGGTCTGTAACAGTATTAGCGTCCATTGTTTAACGAATGATCAATGTCATTATCAGAGGTGTCAATATTTGGGAATAGAGCACATGAATAGTGCCATAGATTCCAGTTATCATTTGACGGTCTGGCTGTGGTGCACAACAGACACATTTTCATTCAGAGTGATGCATAGAGGGCAAGTGAACATCATTAGCGTGCTTGCTAAGATTTCGCTAATGACATCAATGGGTGCTCACAGAGTCACAGGGCTTGGGGTGATGCTGTTGGGGGTGGTGATGGTGGGGTTGGGGTGAACATGCGATGTGATAACAAGCCGCATACTCAACTACCTATTATGCAGAGTGTAAGTCGTGAGTGGAGTTAGAGAGGGAGAGAGAGAGAGAGAGAGAGAGAGAGAGAGAGAGAGAGAAAGAGCGCTGTTGCAGTGGACCCTCTACTCCCAGCTGAGGTCTTCTCCTGCAAATGGCCCCCTCCATGCGTCTTGCCTGTCAGCGCTGGAAGTAGAGATTAGCTCTTTGCCTTATTTAAAACTAGTGGAGATTCTGATTTTGCTAATTACTCAATCACTTGGTCTGTAATTAGGGAGGGGGGGTGGCTCTGGCAGCCTACCAGCCGTGATCATTGAGAGAAAGGGATAGAGAGAGAAAGAAAAGGGGGAAGAGAGAATGAGAGAGGAAGAGGAACAACAGAGGACCCAATCACCGCGAGAACAAACACCCTGAATGCAAGCAGCTCTATTTATAACTGCCCGTTAAGAAAAGTATTATCATCGTGACCTCTGGTGCAGCATGAATACAGTAGCTGACACACAATATTTCAGCATGGTGTTTTTTTTCCAAGCATTTCTGCAAAAAAATAAATGGACTTGTCTGTTTTCCCCCCTCCAAAGCTGATCAAATGCTGTGTGCATATGCAGCATGCAGCAGATACTTTTGAACATAAACGTCCCCTTCTGTTTGCCCTTGATGGTTAAGAGTAGTCGACTTTTTTTTCTGTTTTGGGTGGTGGGCGTTAAGGATGTCAGCAGTCAGCCAGGGTGACCTGTAGATTCGCCTGCATCTGATCTCTGCAGCCAGGACGGGCAGCCTCCCATTAAGGAAGACAGGGGGAGAGAGGGGAGAAAAGTGCCGCTAACACTTCAGAGGGAGCAAGAGAGCGCTACCAGCCAGCAGAGCGGAACTGCTTTAATTTGTTTCTCTGGGTACTTGTGGGAGCCCGGATGACAGGGAACCTGGTGAGGCAACATCGGAGAGAGAGAGAGAGAGAGAGAGAAAGAGAGAGAGAGAGAGAGAGAGAGCAGTAGGCATAGAGAGGAATAGAGAGAGTGGGTTCTGGGGACTCATTTTTTGATGAGGTGTTTCTCTTCTTCCCTCTCTCCCTCCCTCCCTCCACCCCCCTTGCAGCCTCACCTTCCTTGTTTGCCCTGAATCTGAACAGGTGATTAATTTCACCATGCAGAGCTCACACTTTCTCTCCACACCTCGTATTTTCCTTTGCTCTTCAACTTTCTACTGAGCCGCGAACAGCACTTAGAGAGAAAAAAAACAAGACAGAAGGACTCCATAAAGTTTGCTGATATAAAAAAAAAAAAAACACATTGAATTGTTTCTTCCCTCTTAATTCGATACGTTTTACAACGCAGAAAGTCAACCGGAACCAAAGCTTGTCAGCTCACAGTTTGTTTGATTTTGTGTGTGTATGTGTATTTGTGTGTGTGTGTGTGTGTGTGTGTGTGTGTGTGTGTGTGCTCTTGTGAAGAGCCGGACCACTTCCTCCCTTTAAAAGATGCACTGCGCTGCAGTGGCCTGAAACCTGATTAATTGGCTTGTCAGCACAGTATTTTTATCCTGCTCCCCAGATGGGTGCACGCTCACAGTCCTTTCTAGTGTCCTCTGGTGTCCTACACCACAGTCAGGTGACCACCAGCCAGGAACGCCCTCTCCTTATACGCTCCATAAGGCCTGCTATGGGCCTGAAAGGGTATCTGATCTGCGATGGACCAAAAAAGGAAAAGAAAAGACAACAGCGAGAGCTCACCTCAGCCCTTTGGTTTTTCCCTCGTTATAGTGGATGCACACTTCTGCTCTGAAGCCACCTGCTGAATTATGCTGACACAGGAAGTTGTTCACAGGTGATGACACCAGGAAAGAAGAGGGACACAGGTAGTGTTGCCAGGTTTGTGTTTTTTCTGCAGCACTGGACTACTTTTTAACAGCAGTCGTATGATGATTTTTGTGTCTACAGCTTGAAATAACACACTCCTTTATGGTGTCTCAGGATGCTAATTACTATTCTGTACATTTCATTATTGAAACAGAACAGTTACTTTTTACAATACTATCACTTATTTCCTTACATACACATCAAATATTGTATGTGTAGTTAGGTGCTTTCTATACAGTGGAGCGTCTATATGGCTTTCACATATGGTGATGCGTGTATGTCTGGGGGACAAGTATTGACTCAACTTCAGGCTCAGTTTGTCTCAATTCAATTTCAATTTAATATCACTTATAGAGCGCCAAAACATTGCACATGTCTCATGGCGCTTTACAGATTGTTAAACAAGAACTCAAGAACATGTCAATCCAGTGCGTAGCAGCGGTGGGAACAGAGCAGCTCTCTGGTGTTCCTTAGGCAGTGCAGGGTGATGAAAGTTAAAGCCTAATGTCACTTATGATGATCGACAGTGAGTGGGGAGAGCACTGTGATAACAGTTCATATCTCTATTGCAGTTCAAACACCAACAACGAAAAAATTGCAGTCTCACTATGCCGAGGCTGGGTAGGAAATTAGAGGGGGGGGGGGGGGGTGGAGTCCCTGTTATGGATGGAAACAGTTCCTGCAATCTATTTCTAATTTATCTTTATTGCAACCCCAGGCCCAAAGGCAATTTCTGCGTGTCGTGTGACATAGAAACAGTACAAAAAAAGCACAATTCGGTGTTTGCTAATAATAACAAATGATCCTTGCAGGCATACCTTCACGCAGCACAGAGACCTGGGGGGAGAAAAAGCCCTCTTGCCTTAACCCAATCAGGCAGCAATTTCCAGCTATTTGTTGATTTAAAAAAACATAGCGTCACACAGGTGGGTGTGTTGCTGTGTGGAGAGGATGAGTGTAAAATGTGTACGCTATCCAATTTTTACCGTCCAAGCGTTCAGCAACAAATGCATAGAGCTATTCCAGTCAGGACATATTCGCTAAATGTAATTTCAAAAGATTTATTGACGGTTATGATGACGCTAATAGGGTTTTTGTCCTTGGCCAACTAGATCTGCAACACCATAACTGATGCTGCTGCCATGATTAGCCTAGCATAGAGCTATTCCGTTTCTAACACCGCATGTGTAGATACAGGGGAGAGAAACAGACTGTGGATATAGCATATCTAGGCAGTACATGGGGAGGTGGTGGGTGAATGTGAGAAACTTCATGTTTATGTGCCATATCAGGCAGTGAGTGTTATATTTGACACTCGGGGATGTGCTAACTTCTGGCTTGAAAATCTGAGCTAAGTTGAACAAATGAGCTAATCCACTCACCGTTTCCAGACCAAACCTAAGGTCAGCTGAGTCCATAAATATTCCTTCTGTCTGTGCTCATTTGCAAAGTGCAAATCAGGGCGTATCTTCCCAGTCCTCATTGGCGACAGACTCCACGCATGAAAAGGAATGATTTACGACACTGGTTGTGATATATGAAGGTTAATGGCATGTTAAGTCCCGAGGCCATTTCTCAATATTACTGCACAAATTTAACAAGGGAAGCATGGATGGAACGTTCAAAGATTGTGCCTTCACTGTTGATTCATTACAGACGTAGCAGATAACAGAAGATGCAGGTGATATCAGGTGAAGGCCCGACGGTTTTCTACGGAGATGCGCTTGCCATGAAATGACTTTCATCGTATACACTAGGAAGTGCCCCTCCTTTAAGAGGCATCACACACACACACACACACACACACACACACAGCCACTCACAGGGGCTGTGTCGACACCAGGCATGTGTGGTGGTGTCGGGCAGGATTACTCTTAGCTGCTAGCAGGAAAATGGGAGTTGACAATAAAACGGAGTTTGTTCTCCCACAAGTGCATTCAAACAGGCAGGCAAAACTGTTGGCTAAGGCATTAATGTTGCAACAGCAAGAGCTTTTAAAGCATATTCTACAGCTTTGGAGCTTAACGTAATAATTATTTAAAACCTTGTGTGTGGGGGTGTGTATGTGTGTGTGTGTGAGAGAGAGAGAGCAAGTGTATGTGTGTGTAACTGTATGCATGGGAATTGTGGGGGTGTGCGTTCATGTGTGAGTGTGTCAATGCGTGTGTGTGTGTGTGTGTGCTCGACTGCTCGTCTATTTCTATTTCTATTAAATGGCTCTAACAGCCTCAGTCCTGTATCTGGGAGAGCACATTCGGTGAGCTGGAAGAAAAGAAAGAAAGAACGAAACGAAAGGAGGAAGAGAAGAAAAATGAAAAGAAAAAAAACACACACACACCACACAGTCAAATCGCTGGTGTTCTTCGCTTCGAGAGGCGCTTTGAAGATCCAAAATAGCAGATCACCGTTTAATCAAAGATTTCACAGTGTTTGTTTATTTTCTGTTGCAGGCGGGCCCATTACAAAGACCATTAATTGCTTGGGCAGCTTGCCCAAAGCTCACCGCCGGCACAGCCACTCGCTGCAGATCTCCAGCCCGATCATTTATCCACTTACCCAAGCAGGCCTGGAGGAGGGATGAGGGCTGGAACAAGAGGAAGAGAGAGAGAGATGGAGAGAGAGAGAGAGAGAGAGAGAGAGAGAGAGGGATAGGAAGAGGAGAGAGAGAGGAAGAGCAGGATGGGGGGAAAGGAGGGATGGGATGTCAGCGTGCCATTCCTGACTCCTCCAGTGATGCCTGCAGGTCTGTGACAGCATGTTTATCAGGGGGGGTGCGGGTGAGGTCTAATCCCTCCCTGTATGCCCTAACCTGCTTGTGTATCGCAGGCCTGGCAGTGCCAACGTGTCCTTCACTGGGTCTCTCTGGTTCAGCTGGGACGCACGTGGGTCTGCATACGGACGGGCGCAATGCGGTTTGGTTTGGTGTGTTTGTGTGTGTGTGTGGGGGGGGGTGCCTGGCTCCGATTTTGCACACACATGTGCGTTCGGATCGCATCCAGCGTGCACTCGTGGTTGGATGGACAGATGAGCGGAGGGATGAAATCGTGCGACGGCACATTGAGTTTAGCACACAAAATTCATTTTCAGAGCCCGCTGGCAGGCTGGCGAAACAGAGACCCGCGTTCTGCCTGGTTTGTGTTTGCACACACGGCGACTCGACTCCACAACAGTGGGCTGCGACAGAGACGCCGACTGACAGAGACTCTGTGCTCTGGGGTCGCCTGCTCTCTGGTCAACGCCGATGTGAAACGCTTGTCACCTCACCGCAAACTGTAAGCATCAGTTGACTGAGCTCTAAGTGTGTGTGTGTGTGTGTGTGTGTGAGAGAGAGAGCAACACGCATGTGGCACTGGTGAATGCTGTTATGTGCACACATAGTGTGTGTGTGCGTGAGGGCGAGAGCACGCTGACAAAATGCGCATCTGCGCTTGTTTATGGTTGTCCCACAAAAAAATGTCATCCGAATATGAGGGGTGGGGGAGCATGTATGTGTGTGTGTGTGTGTGTGTGTGTTTGTGTGAGTGTGGTTTCTCCTCTGTGTCTGCCATGCCTGGAGAGAGACTGGGCTGTGTGTTATGTTTCGCCTGCATCGGTGGCCAGGGCCCACTGAACCAGACTGAATGGGGGCCGAGTGTGTGTGTGTGTGTGTGTGTGTGTGTGTGTGTGTGTGTGTGTGTGTTGGGGGGGGTAGGCACTAACGCTCTGCACTAAGGCCCACAGGGCTCCCGCTCCCTTTATCAGTAGTACAGAGGGAAATGTCGCGCAGAGCCTGCCGTAGCGTGAGAGACCAAACCAGAGGAGAGCGTGTGTGTGTGTGTGTGGATTAAACACAGCAAAGATGACAGAAACAGCACACCCCACCCTCAATGTATGGAATTCTCACACACTCATGTTGCATGTGAAGTCCCAGGGTTCTCACACATGCGATCACATTGTAAGCCCATGATGTAAATGATCCATGAAGAACACGCAGCCTCATACATACTGCTGACATGTGTTCATCCTCTCAATAAGAAAACAGCAAGAATGTTTAGCAAGTGTTGGGAAGTTACCGATGATTGTATTCTTGATCATGCTGTGATTAAAAACCTCTTTAATACTCCTGATCCAATTAAAGTAGAAAGGCAACATTATTACACTTTTATTATTATCATTATTACACTTTCTGTCAATGTAAATGAATTATAGGTCATTACTAGTTTGCTAATATGAAATTAAATGTGTTGTAGGCAAGGATTCTAAGCTCTCCGTTCACAGTCTAGAGACAAAAAATATGTACCTCTCGCTTTAAAGGGACACCAGGCAACGTTTTCGTGTTAATTACTTATCTTCGTAAGTCGGTATGACTCATTACAGGGCGAATGAAGACTCTCTCGCCCGCCCCTACTGCCTATAGGAAGAATATCTCGCTTGCAAGTTCAGTGTATCGTACCCGCCGACCAAAGCAGGATCAGTTTACATCCTGCATCCACAGCATCCACAGAGGCAGGCTAACGAAACGCTAGCGATTGTTGCAAACGTCTGTATAATGGCAGAGCCAGCGAAGATGCAGCGAAAACCCTTGACGGAAGATGCAAAGAAAAGGAAAAGAGCTTCAGACCAAGCAAGGGGGAGTTTCGCAGAGAAAAAGCATCAGGCTTGCCTGGTGTCCCTTTAAATAGAAGCTGGAGAGGCCACTTTGTCAGGATGACAGATTCTCCTACTGTACCGTACAGTACATAAAGCAGATGTCAGTGAGCAGTAACTGTTGTCTGTGTTCCAGCAACAGTCACTGCAATGGTTGCTCTGTATAATTTGTATACGTTTAAAGCAGTTCATCTCTTAATTACAGCATACAGTTTTTATAAAAATCAAATTGTACTTAGAAATCAATAAATTGTCGACAACACAGTACAATATAGCATAGAGTATATCTATAATGACTCCAGATACATTATTGATTACTTTTTTAGTTAATGTAATCAGTTTTTTACATACTGTAGACTTAATTCATTATACTAACATCATACTTCTAACACAAGTATCCACCACCTCACTATTTCACACTCTATTTTCTCATACTCTCTCTCTTTCACACACACACATGGTTATGCACTCTCACATATGGAAACCCTTGTCAACTTATTCCTTTACATGCACACATATCTGCATACATTGGTATACATTTTCTCACTGTCTCTTAACACAAACAGTATTTTTTCCTCTTTTACACACAGATACATTTTCACATTATAACATGTAAATAGACACAAATCCCCTAAATACTCACACATGCTCTTTCATAAACACACACACACATGTTCACAAATATTCTCTCTCTCTCTCACACAAACTCACAAACATTCATACACAAACACACATTCTCACACAAACACTCTCACTCTCTCTCTCACACACACACACGGTTCTCAGTTCCTTCATTACTCTCCATTATCCCCAGTGGTTGGCTGTCAGTAGATCACCTGAAGGAATGATCCCGCCGAGCACCAGCATTTTCTCCACAGCAGGAGCGGTGGCCTCGCAGAAGGAGCTTGCGCTTAAAAAAAGAACTGCCACTATCCACCCCAAACTCTCCTTCTCTCTCTCTTTCTCTCCCTCCCTCTGCCCCCTCTCTTTTTCTATACCCCCCCTCCCTCCCTCTCTCCCCTCCTCCTTCACCCTGCCGTCAACCTGTCCTTGTGCAGGGGCACACGCTGTGGGTCCCGGCACTCGGCACTCATTCAGGTGTCGGTGATGAATGTGTGCCGTGCGTGTGCCACTGAGTTACCGCAACGTTCAGCGCTGCCGTGTGCCAAAGAGCCACAGCGGCGGCGGCGGCTGCGGGCAGAGGGGCCCAGCGGGCGCGTCTGACGGTCCTCTTTCAAGAGAGCCGCTCCTCACTGTGAAGAAATGTCTGTGTTTTCTCCCCCCAGGACGACAATGTTCTAGGTGTTAGAGGACATTGTTTTTGGTGACCTCCATCAGCTGGCCACTGCTTTGGGCAGTGTTGTGTTGCTACAGTCACAAGGGGTGCTATATGATGGGGTAGTTTGGACAATTCCAAGAGTCCTGCCCAGACAGGAGGTGGGCTCCTTATAGAACATAATGACTAACATTATTATTACTGGGGGTCCAATATATATGATATTCATAGGGCCCAATAATTCTGGTATCCTTGTTTAAAGCGATCTTTAAAAAAGTACACATTTATTACCTATAGGCAGCAGGGAATAGCATGCCTCCACATTTTGTCTTAGGTAGCGTAATGCATCATTTTAAACGCTTCAGATTTCATCTTTATGAAGAGTAGTCAGTGCTTTTAGATTCACAGACTCACTGGGTCCCACTGCGAAATCGATCACGCTGGTGCTAGAAACTCAAACAGAATATGGTGGTACAATATGAGAATGTGAGTGGTTGAGGGAGCCTGTTGAATGCAAAAGTTGAAACTTATGAAACAAGTTATGACTTCATCGTAGTGGTGACAAGTTACACTGTACAATTTTTCACAGTTGATAGTCTCATTACTTCAAACTTCAAAAGAGTGGGAACCCATAATACAAAACACACACACACACACACACACACAAATGCTCAGCTTTTTGGCAGCACTCAGTACAGTATAGTACGACACACATCCTTTGGAGGACTGTTGCGATTGCCATCGTTTCCCATCATGCCCTTCAGGTTGCGCGTCCCTCCTGTGGGCTCGGCGGCGGGAGCAGCATAGCGGCGGCGTGGCGAGGGGGGACTGTGCGGCTGAGAGAGCGAGCGTTGAAGTGCTCTCTGCATAATACAGCAGAGTCCCAGAGCTCCGCTGAAACATTCATCAGGCCCTCCTCAATATTTCACAAAGAGCGACTCCTACGCACTGTTATTACTACGCTTAATCAGACTTATGAAGGAGATGGACAAGGGCAAGAGGGGGAAGACAAAGGAAAAAAAAAAAAACAAGTGACCGAGGGCCCCCGAGCCATCAATTTTTGAGAGGGGTCACTGGAACGTTGGGGGCCCAGGCTCTGTGGGAGACCATGAGGGCATCGAACGGAACGAGGGCCCTACCAGTGGGTCCCTTTAAGAGCTGTTGTGTCACAGACAGACTATAGAACACGGGTGACCTCACATCGTAAATATTTTATCAGAAGATGTGAGTTGCCCTCTGCCATGCACTTGAAGCCACTCCTTGTCATTAGTGTTTCGGTAATAGTCAAAGCCAAACAAATTAGTCAGCAACAAGTCGTAAAAGTCCCGTTTTTATTGATAGCTCGTAAACGATTTATTACCGTCTATTAGCGTGTAATAAAGCCAAAGCGGTGGATGTATATATGAGGGATCAAATCAGTCCAACGCTGCATGTTCGGAGGTAAATTGCCGCTGCTGGAGAGTGGGGATGTACTGGAGCTCGGTCGAACCTAAGGAGTTATGGCATGTACAACCCCAAGCGAGACTCCCCGAGCTCGGTGCGATGCGGGGCCGCGATCGGAGAAGTGCTTTTTCAGAAGTGCGGGAAGCGGGAATCCTACATTATCTCCCTCATTCCCTGTGGTAGATGCAGGGGCACAGAGGAGAGAGAGAGGGAGAGAAAGAGAGACAGAGAGAGAGAGAGGGAGGGGGGGAGATAGAGAGAGAGAACAGGAGTGGGATGTTGACCTTTTGTGAGCTCCTAGGGAAGACGCCCTGACAAATTCGAATCAACAGCGAGCATCTGCATGCCTGCATTTGCATTCCTCACAGAGCACCTTGCTGCCTCGCGCTCCCCCGCCTCTTCTTACTCTCTTACACACACACACACAGCCTCTGCTCACTTGCCTCTCCTTGCTCTCTTACACACACACACACACACACACACACACACACACACACACAGCCTCTGCTCACTTGCCTCTCCTTGCTCTCTTACACACACACACACACACACACACACACACACACACACACACACACAGCCTCTGCTCACTTGCCTCTCCTGCCTGCTTCGATCTTTCCTCTCTCCTTCTCCATGCTCTGCGTCTCTCTTCTCCTTCGCCCCCCTTTCTCTCTTTTCTTTCTCTCTCCACCTCTATGTATCTTCTATCTATCTCCTCTCCATCCTGCCCTTGCTCTCTCATTTCTTTCTTATCTCTCTTTCTCTCTCTCTTACTCACTCCATCTATCTTTTTCTCTGTTTTCTCTTTTTTCGGCTTGCTCCGGTTCAGGCTTCCCCGGCCCCCGACACCGGCCACTGAGGTGCTAAAATATAGATACGCCGGCTTTCAGCAGCCACTCTCTGTGAAGCCTGTTAAACTGGTTGCAATTGCAAACATGATAGATAAAGTTTGTAAAGAGTAAGTGGAGACTGAAAAGGAGACTGGATGGAGGGAGTGAGAGAGGTGAAACAAGAAAGAAAGAAAGAAAGAAAGAAAGAAAGAAAGAAAGAAAGAAAGAGTGAAACGACAGAAGTAGGAAGAGAGAGAAAAGGCTAGAGAGTTGGAGCGTATGTCCTGTGTGTGTGAGGCTCCGTGTTTTCGTGTTTGCTTGTTTACACGGGGAGATCCTGACGTTGTGTTGTTGTTGTTGTCGTTATACGCGTGCTCCGACACCGGCCCCCGGAGGACGCCATTGAAGCCGGCCTGCGTGCCGTGCGGTGCCTCTGCTGACGCCTCTGCCGCTTTTACCGCCCGCCCGCCCGACCCCTCGTGCGCAGCCAAACAAGGAGGCAGAACTGAGGGAAGCCTCTCCAGAGATGCCCTCTCCCTCTCTCTCCCTCGTTTGCATGCTCCAGGCTTTAATGACTTACTTCACCGCACCACAGAGAGAGAGAGAGAGAGAGAGAGAGAGAGAGAGAGAGAGCCAGCAAGGGAGAGATCCGAGGAGAGAGAGATGACACTACGGTCATCACCGTTGTCAATCAGCTGCACGTTTATTACAGTGTCGCCATTTTCCTCATGGATGAGACCAAAATGAGCATGATGATGGCATTAGATCAGAGGCCATACAGCGATTGCAATTTCCCAATGTAAATACTGTCACTACACTTCCACATATTCCAGTGGAAAACAGAGCTGGATGTGGTCAGACTTCATATTATACAGCAGTGGCACTGCTGCTAGGGCTGTATAAGCAGTACTCCTAAGAGCAACAGTATGTCAGTATCTCATACTTACACTAACCAGGGGTAAGGGTTAGGAATAGGGTTATGTAAATGCAGCGCATTAAGGTCCTGTTGCATACATGATATAGTTTCACTATAAAGGACTATGATAGAAAATGTCACTTTGTGTGTGTGTTTTTCTCCATACAGAAGCTATGTTCTTCCTGAAGATGCAATTTGTAATCTTTCTTTATGGATGGGCTTCTGCAGCTGCGACCACTGCATCAGAGAAAAAAAGAGAAAGAGAGAGAGAGAGAGAAAGAGAGAGAGTGTTTAGCATCAGGAGGATGTAGCCTGACGGGGATAGAACAGTTGAGTGTATGGAGAGAGAGAGAGAGAGAGAGAGAGTGAGAGTGTTTAGCATCAGGAGGATGTAGCCTGACGGGGAGAGAACGGTTGAGTGGATAGAGGAAGAGAGAGAGAGAGAGAGAGAGAGAGAGAGAGAGAGAGAGAGAGAGAGAGAGAGAGAGAGAGAGAGAGAGAGAGAGAGAGAGAGAGAGAGAGAGAGAGAGAGCTTGACCCACTTTCCTTCCAGGCAGAGGAGAGGGCCGGATGGGGCCAGCATGGGTTTAAATGATCTTCTCCCACTCACATGTTGTGCACTGCACTTGTTGGTGTGTGTTCTGCAGCTCTTACACACCTTCAATTATTCAGCCTGGGAGCATTATATTCTTTGGGCCCATGAATCTTTAATGTGCTGCAATGCACAGCGACATTCCAATGGTAAAGCCACAGACAGACACACACACACACACACACACACACACACACACACAGCAATACTGCTGAATGGAAGAGGAGGATGGAGAGGGAGAGAGGGACCCTCAGTTAACACAGAGAGAAAGAGAGAGAGAGAGAGAAAGAGAGAGAGAAAAAAAGAACTTTCATCTTTATTTTGATGTGACTCCGGGGTTTTTAAAAACCATTTACTTGAGAAAAGCTTCACCGTACTCTAAATGATCCCAGACCTGAGCATGACCACCAGGAAATGGCATTTTAATTCACGTATATTTCTCCATCCATGGACAGGAAGTACTTCTTCATCTTGCATGTGTGTATGTGTGTGTGTGTGTGTGTGTGTGTGGAGGCATTCACACAAGGGGAGACCACACAGCGGCTTAAATGAATGGCTCACGTCATATCGGTCACTAGTACATTCCTCACAAAAATGCCACCTCTCCGTGGGACGCCCGGCGCTGTTTAATACATATATTAATGAATCCTATTAGCTACGGCGCAAAAATGTCTCCATTTCCTTGTTAATCAATAATGACTTAGTGAGCGAGAGCCGCTAAACGCGGATGTGTTTAGTGCGACCGGTGTAATTGATCACCCCTCGTCATCCCGTTGAGTGATCATACCACCTGCAAACTGAAAGACATTTAGATGCGTCCACCCTCTCCTGGCAGGAGCGCCTGACAGCTGTATCGATATGAATCATCTTTCCTCGTGGGGAAAAAGCGGCATCGTGATGCCAGGGACATTGATCCCATTTCCCCCTTTTTTTGGAGTTAAAATAAATCAAGCATTTGTCGAGCAAATTCCCCCGTGGTGACGTCAAAAAATGACAGCGTAAATAAATAAAGATAAAAATGGACGACTCTAGCCGTGCACGCAAAGGGCCTGGAATTAATGCGAGTGCTAAAGTCAATCTCTGATTTATGTATGTGAAAATCTTCTGAGTCAGTTAATTGACTTATAATATGACTGGGTTTAATGAAGATATATGTCGCTAATCTACCATCGTAACAACTGTACCCAAGAAGGCACGAAGAGAGACGACGCCATGGTGCTCGTTTTTTGCACCGTGAATAACAGTGCACGCCAGAGACTAATTAAACACATCCAAAGTGCATTAGGATTCATGTTCTAATTGCTGTTCCTTCACAAACAATTCACTGGCAGCATCCATTGTGTAGAAGGAGGAGAATAAATGATTAGAACCAGCTCAGGGGTTCCGGAGTGCAACAGCAACTCGAGCCCTAGGAAATCCGCCAGGCAACAGGTAAGAATTTACAGGTAGTACAACCCTCACCACCTCCTTTCCACCTAATGTAGTCTCCACAGAAACACCTTCCACTGAATGCTTCGTTGACGGCAGACCACCTTGTGCATCGCTAGGTGAAAAAGCAACAGGACCCCGCTGGTGTCGGCACAGCCGGCGAGCGTGTGGTCCACAGGTGAGAACTGACAGCGTCGCTGCAGCCACGGCTGGTTCGCCCCCGGAGAAATGAGAAGGAGGGAAGGGGGGGGGGGCTCAAGATCCGCTGTCACGAACCACACCTCTCTGCTCGAGTGGAGCTCCTTCAAGTGATTTGTGCCGCTTGAGTTGTAGCAGGCCAGGCACGGAGATCAGCCTCGACACAAGGCAGAAGGTCTTGCGCTGCCTCTCACCCCCCCCCCCCCCCCCATCCCCCATCTCCTCAACACATACACACACACGCACAGATCCACACAGACCCATAGACACACACACAGACATACTGTATCAGTCTGATTCAAACTGTTGATTCAGTTGGGGAGCTGGCGGATAAAGGATCGCGCGAAATCTATGCATGAGAGATGCGGCGCATCATCCCGGCTCCGCTTCGCTGCCTCCCTCGTAGGATTGGGGAAAAAGGGCCAAGTGTGTTTCGTTGTCGCCACATTTTCAATTTTCGGCTTTTTATGATTTTATTTCTTCCCCGCCACCCCTATTTGTTATGCTCTTGATTTGATAATACATCACCATAAACATGGGGCGTGTGTGATTCTTGCCTCTTGAAAGTCGCTCTATTTCTCTCTCTCTCTCTCTCTCTCTCTCTCTCTCTCTCTCTCTCTCTTCAGATGGGTGGGGGGTAGGCGTGGAAGAGAGAGAGAGAAAGAGAGAGAGCAAGAGGGATCGTCGAATGAGACCTTTTTCGGATCCTCCCACATTTTTTCGAGGGCTTTTGCAGAGTCAGCCGAACCGCCCTCCCCGTGAGCGACCCCAGGGAATGCAGCAGTTTCCTCCGCCGAGTCGAGCAGGCCGCTGCCTCCCTGTCCAATCGATTCCAGGTACTGCAGCGCCGAGCGTTGCGCGACAAACACTCATATCTGGTGCAAAGGATATTAACTGCCTGTATACACACACACACACACACACACACACACAGATACACCAGTCACAGCTCGGAAGGGAGCCACCTCAACAAAAGACCAAAAAAAAGGGTACGAGAGAAGCCATTATAAAAGCTGTGGTATTGCTCTGAGTCTAGTTCATCATAGAGCCACTGCTGCTGTGGGACCAATAAATGCGATTCTCTTAGTGTTTTGCAGAATCTAGGAATTGAAAAAAATGCATTTTTATTACTTTTCCCTGCTCCGCGCGCTCCGTTGAGATTAGGGGGCAGTGGCGTAGAGTGTGTCTGCTTCACGCCATGACGGATGACTGTGAGATTTGGTGAAAAGCGGCCACACACAGGGAAGCCGTGCCCTCTGCCTCAATTTAAGGGGCCGCACTAAACCCCCCCCCCCCCCCCCGCCCCCAATGATCCCCCTGTCGCTTCCACACCTGCGGTCTGTGATTTAGAGTTCCTGGGGTTAAGGTAACTATGAGAAAGTTTAGACGATTTGGGCAATAAAGGTACACAACACCTTCATGCGACGCTCTTCTATTCCTCTCACTTAAGACAGTAATGATTAATGATTTGTTTTCCAATCTGGCTGCTGTTTATAGGAGACGTTGTTTACTACAGTAAACTGCTTTCGCTTATTACCTGTTGTCCCTGCATTGAAAAACAAACAAACAAATAAACAGACAAACAAACGGCGCAAAGGGAAAAGGTCAGATTTAAAAGACTGTGAGGAATGCACTGTGTAGGCACTCTTGTGTTCCCCCGTAAGTGATCCCTACCTTAATGAGCGTGCACAGGCTCGTGAATCAATACGGATATTGCACTAATACGCTTGTGTGGCACAAGATGAATGGACCGCCTAGGTCCTGAGAGGCTTAAAACATGCTTCCACATCCAATTCAGCTTCAAGAACTGTGATTGCGCACTTCGCGACTATTAAACAAGCCCCGGCCACCATGATTAAAGACCACTGTGGATGATTTTTTGAGAATCATCAGTATATATATAACGTTGCGTGGAGATGTTTAATTGGCACTAAAAATAAATCTTCGGGCGAATGCTGCATCGGACGTAGGCCACACAGGACTATAATTCAGACCGTCTTTAGAGTCAATGCTAATGACTATGCTAATGGTTTTCACTGCGTTTCATCATTGTGACACTGTTGTACACAGATAGCGGCGTTTGCTTTGTACACACACCTCTTATTTTTCAAATATTATCTTTGTCGCGCTGTGTTTGGCGATGTATTCCGGGAGCTTCTCAGTGACCTTCTGACTTGGCGTCGCGCGGTGAATTAATGAGACGAACGCACGGCTGTATTGGCATGGGGTGTAATTATTTTTCTTAAGCAGACCGACATCGGGAGGCTGAGTTTTTTGAGTGGCGTTCTCATTAGTTTTTCAGTGTGGAGACAAGATACTGATGCTGGGCAGCAGGGATGCGGTCGCCAGGATCTGGTTGCCGGGATGCTTCGGCCTGTGCGGGTCTCTGCCTGCCAGCGTGCCCTTTTTGTTCTGGCCGTCCCAGACACGACCCTGGCCCTCTGGACGGAGGCATTAGAGGTGTGGTGATGCCTCGGCCTCTCCGTCAACACTCGCGTGGCGACAGTGCACGACAACGCGTCGGCTTTAATTAGAACCCCTGAGGGCTCTCCCTTCTCTCGTTTCACTCCACACTTTCATTCAATGTCTGCCACTCTCTCTCTCTCTCTCTCTAGCTGTCTGTTTCTCATTCTCCTACTCACCATCTCTCTTTCTCCCAGAATTCTTTCAGCCTGACTTTCTGTCTGTGGCTCTCTTTCACACACACACACACACACACACAGACACACACACACACACACCTCCAAAGTGAAAGTGCTGTCTGCATTCAGGCTGTAAAGGTGGCCCCTACACGCAGTAAATTGCCACAGCAGCAATAAATTGACAAATATCAGTCATATGAAGTGTGCAGTCAGGGAAGGAGGTATTTCAGCACGCTGGCTCCATGAGAAATGAGGCCGGCAGAATTGTCCCTTGACTGCTGTCTGTAGACCTAACAAATCACGTCCAGCCGCACATACACACACATACACATACCTGTACACACAAATACACATAAGCGTGCGCGCGCGCACACACACACACACACACACACACACACACACACACACACACACACACACACACACACACACACACACACACACACACATACACACTCATTCAGACACGTAGGCTTGTGAACTACACACTAACCTGCTTCTGCACAAACACATGACCCACACACACACACACACACACACACACACACACACACACACACACACAAACACTTTTACTCTCACTCTCTCCATCACTCTCCCCCTCTCCTCCCGCCATGCTCCTAAATCTCCCACCGTGCTCCTGTAATGTTCCCGGAGGTCAATGACGCCGTGGCTGTGGCCCTGGTGACCTTCACAGCCTCTGCTGTGGCGCGCGACGGGACTGGGCCGCACGTCTCCACCCCCTCCCTCTCCCCAACCCCAGGCCGATTTACGAGCTTGCGAGGCTCCAAGTAACAACACATAATAGAGACTCTGCCAGTGCCACAAATCAGCCCTGTCTGTGTGGTAACCTCTGCAGCACACTATGAAGCAACTCACTCCAAACACACACACACATATACATACACAAGTACACAGAAAAGATGCACACATCTCCATGCACACAGAATAAACAAACCATAAATATAGACAGTTAATTTGTCTGCTGTGCATACTTCAGTATACAGACTCAGGACAGATAATTTTGTGTATCTGCTGTACTCTATTGTACAGTGCAAACAGAAGCTAATCCACAGTCTGGCTTCCCTCCCATGCGCCAGTAACACTTCACAAAAACTCAAATTACCTCTTTGAAGAGATTACCGCACTGTGTTCGCGATTGCGCCCTTCTCTCTATATCCTGGAAGTTCAAAAAAATGCTTGTTCTCTCTTTCAACTCACATTGTTTTGATGCTATTTTCTGACAGTGTTTGCAGTCAAAACCTTTCTGAAAGTGAGCGCCGTCCTTCACGCTGGTCAAAGCTGAGAGAGGATATTCAATTGCCTCCTTGAGAGAGTGTTTTTTTTATTTATTTATGTTCTATATCATTATTTATATGTTTTTTTCCCCTCTTCTGAATACCGATACTGTGCTGTGGCAGTAAGCAGTGATGAGAGAAAATGCTGATGGGGACCAAATCAAAGACTCAGCAATTAAAAGCAGCTGTTTGGTGCTCGGCTAAAACGCGCACGCATGAACAGTAGGCAATCGCTAATTTGATTAGGGAGTCATGGGCAATCAGGGACAAAGGGACATGGAAAGAAATAAAGAAAGAAAAAAAAAACAGAACGCGACGTTTTGAAACGGCAACTGTGGCCCACAGTGGGGTCTCTAAACAGTGGGGGTGGTGCTCAAGGCACCATGCAGTCACAAAAAGGAAGCCAATCAGTTTGCATCGGAGATCATGGCTAAAACGCTAAAAGTCTAATTATGATTACTCCGAGCCGCACTTTTTTTAAAAAACTCAGTACACTCTACGAGAGCTGTTCAACCTGCGTAAACTGTTTTCACTTGCACTCCTTTATTATCCCAGAGACGGGCCCGGAGAGGGCCTTTTTATTCTCTTCTTGCCAAACCCTCCACATTATCTTGCACCAAAATGTGAGAACAAAAACATCGCTGGAACCATGTAAAAAGCACTTGACACGCAATTAAGGTGAATTAGCCGGCACCATCGAACCACTAGACGCTGCATGCTCCGATGAAGCTCGCAAGAGTGGTACAGAGTAACAGCACACGAATCGAGCTAGGATTGTGAAGTATTCTCAATAGGCAAAGTAGGGGATGTGTGCCAGTGTGTGTGCCAGCGTGTGTGTGTGTGTGTGTGTGTGTAGTTGTGCCCAAATGAGAAAGTTGAGACAGTAGCTAGCTAACACATAAATATCTCATAAAACACTGCTGTGTACAACACACTTCCTACACACACACACACACACACACAGACAAACACACGCACACACACGCACGCACACACACGCACGCACACATACACATGCACACACACACACACACACACACACACACACACACACACACAGAGAGCTTCTGAGTGCAGCCTTGGTGGGGTGGAGCGTCTCAGCATGAGTCTGTCTCACTGCTTTTATCTCCTCACGCTGATTAGCGGTGACTGTCCTTCTAATGACACCGCTCCCTGTTAAACACCCATTCAGCGCCACTCAGGAGGACGCGTTCTGCCTGTTTAAGCACCTCATAAAAGCATCGTGCCCCACCACCTGAAAAAATAAAAAAAATAAAAAAGCGAAAGAAAAATAGGTCCGAATAAGTCACATTGACTGAGAGGCGCTGGGCCCGAGGCCAAGCACTCACACAAGGCGCGTGGTAGCTCTGCGGACTGGACTGGACGCTAGCACTTTAGATGGGGGAGAGCGGTGGAGGGGAAGTGGAGGGGAGTGGGGAGGACTGCAGACGCGGCAGGAACTTTCCCGATGCCCGAAGTCACCGAACCCGCTGAAATAGAAAATGATTAAAACCTAATTTTTTTTTGGCGAGTTAGCAAAAGGCGACGGCGACACAGACACACGCACGCATGCACACGCCACAGCCCAACGGAGCCTTGCCAGGCAAAAAGAAACGCGCCAGAATCTCCAAAGATCGGCCGATCGATCCATCGACGTGCCGCTCCGGCCTAGTTAATTGAGTCGGCTTCAGTCACGCCTCCATACCTCCGCACCCACCCAGCCCCCTGATGGCCAAAAGCGTCCCATTTCAGGGCACTCTGAGCAGGTGACTGCTTCCTGGCTCTCCCCCAGCATACACTGCTAATGTGCTGACTGCACAGGCAAAGTGAGAGCCTCGACCTGTATTAGCATGCAAAGACTCGGAGAAAAAAAAAGAAAAAAAAAACAGCCTAGCCGGTTGCCTGCCATCAAGCAGGGGCCACACTCAAACCGCCATTAGGGCTATTTCAGGTCGGCCAGAGCCGTCCCGCCTCGGTGAGTTTTACAGAGTTTTTAATCTAATGAGCAAAGCCTGGATGGCCGCGGCATCTGCAGTGGATATAATTGAATGATAGGAGCAATTGTCTTTGCTATAAAGTGTCTGCGCGCCGAGCTGATCCGGGGTCAGGCGAGGATGTGACTCCTGGATCAAATCCCCATTAGTGGAGCCCAAGACGGCAGGCTGTGGATATCGAGGCTGACCTTTCAGAATAAAGAACTGCCCGGCCTCTGGCTCTGGCGCAGTGATCTTAGGAGTCGTCTGGCTGGCTGCTCTGCTGGAATCCTGCTCGTTTCGCTGGCCCCTGCTCCACGTCTGTGAGTCACCCCAAAGTTTGGGCAACTTCTCCGTCGACGGGCTCCGAAGCGGCTGTGTGGACCTTGTTTTATCTTTTATTTTTCCAAGCTCCCTTGAAGGTCGAATCCCCCGAGGATTCGCGCTTCACAAAGGAACCACAGCTGCTGTTGCTGCCGCAGCCTGCACCAGATAATCAGATAGCAAACAGGAGTGTGTGTGTGTGTGTGTGTGTGTGTGTGTGCCGTATGGAGATAGCAGGGCCAACTCTCTCTCCACACTACTTAGCAGTCCAGACTCATAATGATGCACACTGTCTGCTGTGTGTGTTGAGATGTGTACGTTTGCCTGTGTGTGTTTGTGTGTGAGTGTGTGTTTTAACAGCATATGCATGATTCAATATCTGTGTGTGGAAGGGGTTATACATGTGTGCGCGTGTGTGTGTGTGTGTGTGTGTGTGTGTGTGTGTGTATGCGTGTGTGTGTGTGTGTAGATATGTGTGAGCATGGATTCATGCTTCTCAGCTGTGAACACAATGCTCCTGATCTTTCCCATCGGGGACTGTTGAATCGATTGGAATAGAAAGTGCTGAAATAGCATCAGAATCTCTCTCTCTCTCCCTCTCCCTCTTTGCCTCTCCCTTGCTATCTTCCCCATTTCTATTTGTCTCTCTCTCTCCCTCTTTCCCTCTCTCCCTTGCTATCTTCCCCCTTCCTCTCTCTCTCTCTCTCTCTCTTCCTTCCCTCCTGTCGGAGCCCATGGAGTCACTGGACCTGAAAAACATGAACATGAGCATTGGCTCAGAGAACAAGGTGAAGTGCTCCATGTGTTGCTGTACCATGGTTCAGCTTGGCTTTCTCTCGCTCTCTCTCTCTCTTCCTCTCTCCCTATCCTTTCTCTTTCTCTCTCTCTGCCTGCCATTAATGATGCAGTCTTGCTGCAATGCACAAGAGAAAGCCATCCAACCTGGGGCTGTCTCTACTCCACAGCCGCTGCAGAACCGTGTGTGTGTGTGTGCGTGTGTGTGTGTGTGGACAGGGGGTGGAGAAAGTAGCCAGAGGAACCAAGGACAACACAACTTTGAACACGCCACGCATCGCTAACTCTGTAACGATTGCCAAGAAACAGGCACCTGTTCTCTCCACGGCACTGGACAGTCACAATGAGCAACAAACCACTACACGCGATGTCACAATGCACGTCGCCGTTGACGACGACAGTGAGACTTTTGGTCCACAGACAAACAAAAGTTTTATTCCAACTCACACTTTGCCTTTGCAGTTGTGATTGCTCGCACAACAGAACTTGCTGTTGGGATGCTTGACTTGACAGATAGAGCCAGTTAAGAGCTCCCAAAAGCCACCACAGGTGGGAGATCTATTGTTGTTCGTCTTTACTTGCCCCTCAGTGTATTGTTCTGCTGTCAGAAAGGTTATTTGGACTCTCCTGGTGCACCGCAAAAAATGTCCCTGACGTTCCATCTTAGCACTCACTGTACAAACGTGTTCACAACCCACAACCCAACTGCACATCAGTCTGGGTAAAAAGTGTCGAGTGACTAACAAAAGAGTAATTAAGCGACACTTTTCTCCCCCTGACACACTTTCGAAGTCTTTCTCGAGCAAGGGAAGCAGGAAAAAAAACGTTTAATCTGTTTGTTTTTTCTTCGGCACCTTCAAAACAGTGTGAGGAGGACGGTGTGCCGGGGTGCAGCCGGTGTCTGATGCCACTTGAGATTAGAATCGGGTAATTAAGGTTGTCTTTGATAACGGGGATATCATCGTCTCATCCTCCCGATAATGACTTATCTGCGCCCACTGATAACACTGCGCTCCCTCCCTCCCCTCTTTCGCGCGGCCTACTTATCAGCTATGGCAACAGGGGTCCAGTGTGCGTCGAGCCAACCGACATGCGAAAAACCAGATTAGAATATACACGCGTTTGTTTATTTATTTATTTGCTAAGATTCGCAGTATCCCAAAGCAACACGTAGTCTATAAAAATGGTAAACGATCGTGCTGGGAGCGCCAAGCGATGTCGCATCGAACGAGGATAAAGATGTCTTAGGGAATCTTTCGTCTTAAGCGAAATGAGAAAATAGATCCCTCCAATCAATGGTGGGGGATATGACAGCGACAGTTGAAGTTATGATCCCGAGGCTCAGGGAGAGAGGGAGGAGAGGAGGCCTCTTCTCTCTGTTTGTCATGAGGCAGAGCTGGACCAGTGAGTTGAGCAGCGAGGAATAACATGCAGCACCATGTCAACTGAGACTAATTTGCTGTTAAAGAGAGTGAGAGGGTTAGATTGAAAGAGTGTGTGGATGTGTATTTCAGCCTGTATGTATGTGTGTGTGTGTGTGTGTGTGTGAGAGAGAGAGAGTTGAATTGTAGGGGTGTGTGAAAGAGAGTGTTCATGGTATGTGAATGTGAGGGGGTGTTTGTGTTTATTTGAATGGTATTTATTTGGTCACTGTTGGCAGTCAAAGGACAGTGTGTATGTGTCTCAGCAGGATCAAGTGGATAGCTGGATGAGTATAAGCACTTGTGTGTTTGTGTGTGTATGTATGTGTGTGTATGTGTGTTTGTGTGTGTGTGTGTGTGTGTGTGTGTGTGTATGTATGTGTGTTTGTGTGTGTGTGTGTGTGTGTGTGTGTGTGTGTGTGTGTGTGTGTATGTATGTGTGTGTGTGTGTGTGTGTGTGTGTGTGTGTGTGTGTGTGTGTGTATGTATGTGTGTTTGTGTGTTTGTGTGTGTGTGTGAGAGAGAGAGAGTGAGAGAGAGAGAGAGAGGGAGGACTGAGTTTGTGTAATAATCTTATTCGTATTAAGCTCCTTTGGTGATTGTGGCTGCACTGCTCACACACCAAAGTCAGAGGTTCGAGTCTGGGAGTCTCAGAGGGGGCACTGATAAAACGTATGCCGCCTTCACTGAAGCATGAGCCAATTTGGATAAAAGTGCCCGCTAAATTAGTGTAAACATAAATAACCCACAGCACATTACTCCAGAGGTCCCGTGGGTCAGAGCAGTCCTTTGAGTGCCCAAGACACACAAGTAAACACAGACACACACATTCATATACACAAATATTCAAATACACATCCAAACACACACAACTACACACACATACAGTATATACACATTCTAACACACTGAAAGACATAAATAAGTAAACGTGTAGTAAACACGTAAAGTATATGCACACATTCAGAGACATACAAGAGACACACACACGCACACACACACTGACAAATGACATGTACACTTTTGCTCTGTTCACCCCCCAAGACACCCCCGCTCACCTTCAGCTCACAGACGTCACTGGAGGGCAGCAGGGGATTCGCTGGCATGACGAGCCGGAAAATCAAGCACCAGACTGGGTTACATAACATTTGACTCCCCTCCCTTCCTCCCTCCCTCCCTCCCTCCCTCCCACCTTCACCCTCTCTCTCTCTCTCTCTCTCACACACGCCTTCTTCCTCTCCTTCGCTTCCTCTCTTCATTCATCCCCAGCTCCGGAGTCACCCGGGGGCCCGTGGCGCTCACCTGCTGTGACACCGTCAGTCACCTGTCTCGGCGCCAGCCAGCGTCGCCCCTCACGGCACGGCACAGCGGAACATCGCACGCCGCCCGTTACTACAGCAACCAAAACTGAGTGACGGGAGCTTTTTGGTCAGGAAGGTTATCTGCGGAGCAGTCTGCGAACCAAAATAAACATTATGAAAAAAAAAGACTAAACAACAAACAAAACTTCAAAAAAGCAAGTCAAGTCAAAAGCTTTTTTTTTTTTTGTTTGTTTTCTTTAAAACATTAGCATATGCTTACTATGCTGCGGTGTTGACAGCGCTTCCAGCTGCCAGTCGCAAGCATCTCTGACACATCTGTCTCTGTGTCTTTCCATTACGCCGGAGCGAGGGAAAGAGAGAGAGAGAAAGAGAGAGAGAAAGAGCGGCTCCCTTTGCATATCTTTTAAATTACTGGCACACTCTTCAGAAAAAAAAAAGGAGCCAGAAGAAGGTGATAAGATGGAGGGAGGTTGTGGTGCCAGCAGCGGCACTTGAAGAGCACAGCATTATTCAGCGAGAGACCTCCTTTCTTTCTCTCCCTCTATCTCTCTCTCCCTCTCTTTCTTTCTCTCTCTGTCTCCTTCCCCATTCCAAGCGCCCAACACACCCACCTCTCCCTATCCCCAATCAGGCCAAATCCTCCTTTAATTAATTTCTGCGGTGACGAAGCAGATAGCAACAGATGGCACACTTGGCATGCGCCGCGCGTGTGACGTGACAGGAGGGTACGGGATGGGGCGCGTGGCGAACACATCCACGCACGCAGCCTCCAGGCCTCGACCGCACGAGGGGAGGGACCGACATTGGTCAAGGTAGCTCAGGAACTCATGGAAAAACACTACTCTCTGTGTGGGAGTGATACTGCTAGGTACCATGTGGTGAGACCATTTTGGGAAGTAAAAAATGCACGCACTTAGCATGCACTTCCCTCTCTTCCCTCCTCTACCTCCTTCCTCTACCACTCTCTCCTACTACCACACTTTGACTAGCACTTATAATGTCGCCACTCTTATCTTCTAGTAATAGTGTTGACAGATGCAGTAGTAATTCCTAGCTAAGGTCTCCTTTGCACTGTAGCCTGAATGTTATACTCTTTCTGCGAGCCACTTTGGATAAAAGTGTCTGCTAAATGACTAAATGTAAATAGCTTAAATGTAAAAAATGTGTGACAGTGTGTCTCAATACAGAACCGTATGTAAAAAATATTCCTGAGTACATATACATTGCATAAGTCGAGGCCTCAAAAACCATACAAATACTAGGCTATTACGTTATGATATACAGTATATATGAAGTATATAATTACATTCCTGAAGATGTGTACCCTGTCTCGTAGATAATAACCTTTTGCCATCATATTCAAAGCCATTTTTTTGTAAAAGTACTGTAGTCTTGTGCCCAGTTTTTGTGGGACAGGCTTTTTCACTCAGCAGGTTTATGGCGCTGCTGCACAAAAGCGATTGCGGGAGTCAGGGACAGGGCCCGGCTTTTAACGGCAGGCAAATGAATGATGTAACGTCATGAACTGTGGTGCGTTGGGGGCTTTAAACTCTTTCTTTTGTTCCCGTCACTTTGCATCAGGCCCGTAGCACACCTGAGGTCTCAGTCGCGTCAGTGAGCATCAGCACTCGCTCGGCTGTAAGGGCTCGCTTCTGCCACACACACACACACACACACACACACTTAGCACACAGAAGTGCATACATACAAGTATGCACACATGGTAACACACATCCGGTGTGCTACACTTGCATGCATCCGTGCTCACATAGGCAAGCGCACACTTGCAGACGCATGCGGAACAGACAAGGACATATGTGTGCAGCATATGCAAACACACTCGCTTATGCACACCTCAGCGCGCACACACATTCAGACACAGACATTCCAGAGCACACACTCATGCATGCCCTTAATTACACATGCATTTTTCCAGTACACCTGCAGACACACACACATATGTGCACACACACACACACAGACACACACACACAGGCAAGTGCGCGCACACACACACACACACACACACACACACTCACTCACACAGACACACAAGAACGCAAACACACATGAGCACACACTCAAACACACACACACACACCCTCTTATTAAGCTCTGAGCTTGTTTGTTTACTTATAAGTGAAATCGAGCCCAGACAGCCACAACACTATGGACGAGGACACGCAGCTCTTTAAGCTATGCAAAGGACCGCCAGTCCCGCCGCTCTAGTCCTCTCCTCTCCTTCTCCTTCTCCTCTCATCGTTGTTGTAGTTGCCGCCGTCACCGTGTTTTTCCTTCCTTTACCCTGTTGGTCGCCTCAAACTAATCCTGCGTCTCTCTCTCTCTCTCTCTCTCTCTCTCTCTCTCTCTCTCTCTCTCACACACTCTCTCCCTGACTCATTTAGATCAAAGCCTATTGTTGCAGGTCCTTGCTCTTTTTTCGCTCATTGAATATTCATGCTGTTTCCACTCCCATCAAATACAAGAGAAGAAGAAGAGAACAAGATAGAGACAGAAAGAGAGAGAGAGAGATGAGACAGGGGAAGTACAAAAAATGAAAAGAGAGAGAGGGAGAAAAAACAGAGAGATAGAGACAAAGAAGCAGAGAAAGGGATTGAAAGAGTGACAGAAAAATAGAGATAAAGAAGAGAGAGAGAGGGGGAAGCTGCACAGCCAAAAGCATTCGCTCCACACACACACACACACACACAGTGTGCTTCAGACCTCAGAGATGAGTCACACGTTGACCTGTCAGTGTAGGGGCTGAGCTTGCCACCTTTCTACTCTGTTTGCTCCAGCCCTGTGTGTGTGTGTGTGTGTGTGTGTGTGTGTGTGCGTGCGGATGAGAGAGAAAAGAGCGTGTTTTACACACTAGCTCCTGCTTTACCGGCA
>NW_027468685.1:24682826-24700326 GCF_046254945.1 Alosa pseudoharengus
TAGATACTTTATTGATCCCCATGGGGAAATTCAAGATATGAATAATGCGCATGATATGTCTACACTATATTATCAACATAAAGTAAATGAGAGTATGGATACTCTACTACACACACACACACACACACCACGGACTCCGGAGTTGTTAGACACTGAAAATGTTACTAAGTTCTGGAACTCAGTGTTCTTACTCACACTCAAAAAGGTTGCTCAACAGTTAGAACAACGGTGACATGAGTGAAGGTTATGAATGATGACAGCATCCCCCCTCCGCAGTACTTTAGAAGCCGGGGGGAGCGCTGGGTGCAGCGGGTCGGCCCTCTTGGCCTCTCCGCGCGCTATCGGTAATGACTCATCCGGATGGAGCACAGAGAGCAAGGTCCGCAGTGCGACCGCTCACTCTCAACCAAAACTCAGCACTACCGGCTCCAGTTAAACTGACATCCTCAATCTCCTCAGCACGTGCTGCGAGAGATATGCAGATGATTTCACATCTAGCTTTATTTACATGTACAGCTGCTTAATAAGCTAGTCGGTGACGGGTTTGCAGAGTCAGTTTCTCAGCAGTTTCTGTACAAAATGACCTTGACTACAAAAAAGCAAACACGGGGCTATAATTGGTAATGATTTGAGCGGAAGATACATGTAAATATATGCCATGTCTCTGATATAAATGAGTGTCGGGTGGTGTGTTGTGTAAGAGCGAAACATCCACATTAGCTAGCCAGTAATGAACCTGTTGTTTCCCCCTCAGTCGACGGGAGACGCTTTGAAGCGGGTTTAAAGCCGCTGATAACGGTTCTGCTGGGACCTGGGCGAACCCAGCGGGCAAATTCTGTCCTCTAGTCACAAATGATGCTCAAGGTTAAAGTTGCAGCCCTCTCTCTGCGAAAAAAATCCTGGAGGCAGCGATTCAACACAGTTCCGTTTATAAATAATGAGCTATTGACCCTGTCCGTTCACTGCGCACCACGCTCAAAGTCACCTGAAGAGCATGGAATAGGATAACGGGGATCAAAGCATTTCAGAAAGGATGGTGCTTGATTCATTATATTCAGCACTCGAGTCGTTTTCGCTGTGGGGACAAAATACATTCAACCGTAACCACTGACGTCAATTACCTAATTACTTTTCGGAGCTTTGTGAAATTGGACCTCCCTGCTTGAGCTCTCCTACCTTGTTACAAGGACCATGCAGCTTGCTGTGTATGGACAGAATAACTTAATGATAGGAAATGGTAGCAGCTTACACGAAGGAAAAAAACTGCATTTCAATGCAGTGTCCAAACTCTGATGTATGCATTATTTGCCGTCAACGTTGCAGCTCAAGTAAGCAACAGTTGGACGTCCTGCGTCATAGATTCTGCGTACGTCAACATGCCCTTGCTACTTGCTCTGCAAGACAGTTACCACTGCATGTAGCATAGCCCGGAGATACAACACTGTTCAACTGCAAGTAGCCTGTTTATATACCAAACTTCCTTAAACAGATGGACAACAAAGCGACAGTTGCTTGTTCATTCTTTATTATGAAGTGAGACAAAAATGCCCGGTGTCATTGTGCTTTACATTGTTCAAATACTGGGCAAAAGTCCCAGGGAAGAGAGCTCCTGAAATAAGGATATTTGACTTTGTACAGGTTGTAGAAATAATTGATTCCAAAGGATTATGTACAAGGCGTCTTGCAATAAACGGTAGGTTCCATTTGTTCGAAATACAAAAAGGAAACAGAAGTTAAACTAACACAAGGCCCTTCTACCTGAATCTCTAAGTTTTGTGCTACTATTTTCTTCAAAAAAGTTGGAAATGTTCACAAACAAGTGCTTTTTTTAGGATAAATCCGAAGGACTATCGCGTAGCTGTGATACGGCCACCTCTCCGTGACGAGCAGGCTGACCCCCCGGTGCAGTGCAAGTTCTCTTGGAAGTGACCTTTCAACTTTATCCACTCGGAAAAAATGGCGATGGGTCGCGCCGATGTTGTGCAGATGTGGAGCGGTGTTCAGAATGGCTTGGAACTGTTCGATCAGCACCACAAGCCTAAGTTCTAAAACTACGTTACATGAGAGGCAGGCAGTGCATAACCATTTACAAAAGGACCCTTACCCCTCCCCCCTCCCCAATCGATGTTTCCTCTAATACTACACTGGCATGTCCCTGATATTGGATGTCTGTACGACTACTAATAGTACTGGATAAAATCGTGATTAAAAATGTTATAGTTATTACTCATTTATCTTTAAAAATACCATGCATTATTGCTCTATAGTTCTTTATGAGACTCCCGAGAAATATTGCCGACGGATGCTATCTAGATTTTGGCAAAAATCCAAAGCTTCATAAATTGGCATAGATTTCATCAGTATTGTTTTTTGCATGCAACAGATTTATAAAGTGGCAAATAAAAATAAGATATTTCAGAAAGTGGCAAATGCTTTGGCATATTAATGACGAAGGCTTGGCAAAACAATTAAAAAAATAAAGTGCAAATAAAGATTTGACACAGTTTGAAGTAATAAATAAACAACAAACAAACAAACAAATAAATTGCCTACATAAATACATAAATAAGTGAATGAATAAATAGTTTTACCTCAACGCTGAATACTTTTGTGGCCACTGGCAGCAGTACAATATTATCCAATACTTAGAAAAGGTTTGACCTTTGAAAGAAATACAGACATTTTCAATGTCCTCTGTTTTGGCAAAACACATGATATTTCGGTTCTAAATGGGTGAACAGCGGGGAAGAAGATAATATATTCAGAAAAGAAAAGTTAAGGTACATGCGATTAATCCACAATTTCCGTAATTTTGCTGTTGCAGGAAAATGGAGTAAAACTGTGCTGTCATCGGGTTTCCACGGGCACTCTAAGTTTAAGTGGGAAGTTTTAAGTGTTCTTCCTTCAACATGTAAGTCAGTCTTCGAGAGGACTCAAAGGCGAAAAGGATCCCTTGAAGCACGCCGATTCGTAGTGCTTGTTCAGGTAGGACTTTAGAGCAAAGGTCTTGTTGCATCTTTTGCACTTGTAGTGCTTGAAGGCCGAGTGTGTCTGCATGTGGGCGCGGAGGTTGGAGCGGTCGGCGAACGCCTTTCCGCAGTGTGCGCACCCGAAGGGCTTCTCTCCAGTGTGCGACCGCATGTGTCCCTGCAGTAGCCAAGGTCTGCTGAAGGCCTTGCCGCATATGTCGCACTTGTGCTTGAGGTCGTGGGTCAGCAGATGCATGGCCATGGCCGGCATCGAGACGTACACCTTCCCACAGGTGGGGCACTTCTTGGCAAGCTTACTGTCTATGCTCCGGTGCGTCTGCTTGTGTCTGCTCAGGTTGGAGGAAGTGGCGTAGGTCTTCCCGCACTCGTTGCACGTGTGGCGCTGCAGAGTCCGGGGGCTGGCTATGGCTTTCCTTCTCGACCGGCCATCCGTGATGAAGAAGGCATCCACCGAGTAGCCCTCACTGACCGCGTTGTCCCCGTTGATGTATCCGGAGGAGATCTCTGATTGCGGGCTGTCGGGCTGGTCCGAGTCCGGCGCTCCATAATCCCCGTGTATGCCTTCGTAGATGGGGCTGGGTGAGGGTACTTTGATGCCATTGTCACTCTCGCCATCATACACAGACGGGGTCATGTAGTCACTGATGTACCCTGGCGTTCAAAAGAGCAACAGTTTAATTGAATTGTTTGCGGTCACAGAGGGAAATTGAGAGACGTAGGCTACACACAGACACACACACACGCACACACTCACCCACACACACACACACACACACACACACACACACACACACACACACACACACACACACACAATGTGAGCAGATGCAACAGTCTATTCCTGACAGTTTTGTACTGCCTCGGAGTTCCGGTTAAGGAGCCTATTATACCAGTAATTTACAGTACCAGGCAGAGGTGGGTTGAAAGACATTGACTTCTTGTGAAGGTCTTTTTCTACATCACTCCCACGGAAAATCAATAGCTCTCCATTTCAATTAGCGTAGTAACCCATTTAAGGACAAAGGCGTGCGAGGTTGGGGGGTGGGGGGAGGTTACATCGCTTCAGTTATAATTGCGTTTGCCGTTCTGACAAAGATCTCTCAGAAATAGGTCGATCTGTAAATGCATACGTACGGCCGTAAAACCCACACGACTTCACCGCGACGAGATAAGGACGTACATGAATATTCTATAATTTCACTTCCGGACAGAATGCCTGGTTATGCAAGTATAGGGAGAGCGTACTGTATGTTATATAGAGCGTAAATAATGAGTTGATACATGATGAAGCGTTCCTTTAATAGACATTTGTATTTGTGCTTGCATGTGTATGTGTGTGTGTGTAGAGCCTATGTGTGTGTGCACGCGTGTTTAATTCCATGACACAGTGCTCGAGAAAAAAAAACAAGGTACGGTGTAATAACAGCGTAACTCTTTGTGCGCACATAGCTCACATAACTCACACTCGTGCATGGACGCGAGCAACAGACAGTGCCGTGAAAGAACACGTTTGGCCCTACGTGTTGAGTCTCCTCGTAGCCAGTGCTGAAAATCCCTACCCCAAAAATGTGCCGACTCGACAGAAACGAGTGACGTGTGACTGCGTCGGACACAATGTGACCGCAGGTCAACGGAGCTAACCTGTACACTATTTACACTCTGATTAAGCAATGTCCACTATTCGTGTTAACATTCAAACACATTTTAAACATAGGAAAGGGTCATTATTAAAGTGCAGACTGGTCGCTTACCTTTCTCATGAAACCGGAGACTAAGGTCGGCCCTTGATCTGCCATAGGAGCTTTCGAGATCAGCGGATGAGAAATCATCGAGCTTAACCTTTTTGACCAGGAAAGACCTTGGCATGTTTCTACGTTGAAGAAAATACTCGTCCGCTGTTCAGGTCGTTCAGTCCTCATGCAACGGTGAGGCAAGTCTGGTTTTGTCTTTTCTTTAAAGATATAGTTCTCCCTTCTTCTTCTGCGATGGAATTGTTCCACTTCGGTTTTGCCAAGATTCAGATGCCAGCACAGGGCGAAGGCAGACCCTCGCTCGCCTTCTCGTTGAGCTCGTGCTGGTGTTGTGCGACGCCGCGGTCCTCTGGACAGAAATGCAACTTCAGCACTGGATAGTTCCCTTTCGGGGGCGCGCGCATGCATACAGCACTGGACAGCTCCCCCGCAGCGAACAATCCGATTTCCGTCTCACCCTGCTCTAAACTCAGCGATCAAAAGCCCAGCACTGAGCTCTGATATCTGACTTAACGAGAGTACAGCGGAAAGCCGTTGCTATCCCTAGCAACAATTCCAACTTGTACATACACAGTTAGAAGAAAAAGTGATCTATCAGTCCCGCATCCTCTTTCACTCTGTCTTCCGCTGTCTCTCTCTCGATGCCTCTCGATTTCACTCTCTCTCTCTCCGTCTGCCTCACTGTGTGAAGGCGTTGGGCTTTCTGAAGTCTGTTGATCAGCTGTTGGGATTTATATGCTGCGATCAGGTGGGAGATGGAGATGGAAGTGCTTAATTTAATCCATAAAAAAATCTCCTGGGACCAACATTGAACTAGAATGATTCATTAATGATGTGTGTCGTCACCGCTCACGCTGTTTTCCACGCCTCCCCTGCACATATTAGCCCGCATTTGGAGATGATAAATGCTTGAAATCTATTTCACTGATGTAGGATATACCAGCATTATCATTTCCTTTAAGTTCATGTTTCATTTTACACATTTATTTTCTTTCAATTTTAGTTTTGAACGCATTGTTTTGAAGTCATCAGAAGTTTGTTTCTACCTAGAGAGGAAACAATAAAACATAATTGAAATTTACTATAATGGGAACAAACTTTTCATTTTCCTCATAGCAATGGAATTGCAAACAGAACGTTAATGTGCATTGTTTAGTTCTTTACATCAGAACTAGGAACATGTTTATGAACATTCCCCATTGCCTCTCTGAGCGTCTATTCAATATCTCCCCGCCCGCACGTCTCTTTTACAGAAGAGCTGAGACATCAACCATACAATCAAATTCTGGCTGTGGCCCCAGGCTTGCAGGTCACTCTTTTACATCACAGTCTATAAACCAATGGTTTTCTTCTCATGCAAATCGCAAGAACTGGGTACCAGAAGGTCCGTTTCCTCAATGATTCCTCCAGGAGCCATATGTGCGCAATTAACAGAGATCCAGGAGCAATAGTTGCCTCGGTTGTTTGACACCGTGTTCTCATTGTTCGTTCTTACAGCGGGACGTCTTTGAGTATGGACGTCCTACATTCAAACACATGCACCGCATCCTGGATGTAAAGAATGGTGTGAGCTGCCATTAGATTCATTAGGCTTCAATTGGCATGCACAAACCACCACCTGGGACGTCAGCATCAAAAACAAATTTAATATATTTCCACAAAGCGACAATGGCACAGCCAGAATTCCCTGTGAAACACAAATTACAGAGCCACAAGATTTCATTTAAAAATTATTATATTCACAGCATATCGGGAGGAGAGGAAATAAAGCGTTATTCCTTTGGGCACCGTATTTTGTGGATCATTTTAACAAGGCTGTACATTCTTGCTACATCTTATGGCTTGGAGTGTAAAACACTGTTGCTCTGCAGATGACATTCTGAAGCGTACCCTGCGGACAGAAGCACGGCGACCTGACGTGTTTATTAAAAGAGGGGCGCGAGAGCAGGTCCATCCGCCGGAGCGAAACATTCTCGGGAAAGTGCTGAGTTCAGCTGAAAAGCAGGAAAATATAGAAGCCCGTCTCATTTGCATAATAATAGACTGTGATCTGCTGCAACACTATAACGTCTTGTCGGATTTTAAATAAAAAGAAAGTCATTGACATTTCATTCCCACGTACCGAGTTTTCAATGAGATATATTTAAATCAACGTTTTTGTCATGCCCATGTGTAAACAAGATTCTAAAGGAACCATTTCCAAAGGACAAGGGGAAGGTCAAAGTGGCCGTGTCGACTTCTTTGTAAATGAATAGATATGCTTGGATGCGGCCTTGCTTATATGAATCAAGGTAAGGGGAGAAGATGCCATTGAATTTGCACTTAAAGGTGTACTCTGATGTTTTCTGAACATGGTTTCGAAAAAGCTCCCTCGTGCCTAACAGCCAATCAAATTACACCCGTCCCTTCCGTGTTCCAGGTGTTGATTTGTTGGGATTGTTTGCGGCTCGGTCTGAGCCACTGTGCTTGTTTAGCACTTACAGAGTCAGAATTGTGTCGGAACACAGCTAAAGGACCGTGAGCTGCAATTGACTGAATTTGACAAAAATATATAGTTTTAAGAATGGCAGACTAGTCTGTTAAAATAAGCACAACAAACTGTCATCAGGCCACTGGAATGGCATTGGTTTATGCATGCTTCAGAAGTGGTTTATGATACTACTGCAACAGGACGTTTATAGAACTTAAACAGCACAGAATAAAAATATGTAACATAATATTTAAAAAAAATCAAAAGGGACTTTGCTTTATATTTTTCATTACTTGAATAAAAGAAAAGGTCATATAAAAAATACAGTGACCTCGCTCAGACAATGCACAGCGATGCCATAAACATTTACATCAAAGTGACACCATTCATCTCTTGTGGGTAGGGTATGGCAGACACATGCACAGACACACACACACACATACAGACACACACACACACATACAGACACACACACACACACACACACACACACACACACACACACACACACACACACACACACACACACACACACACACACACACACATATATACAACACACACACAGAGCAACACACTTGCACACACATAGCACAAACACACACTACACACACACACACACATGCAGCGACACACATACACACACACACACACACACACACACACACATATATGCAACACACACAGAGCAACACACTTGCACACACACAGCACAAACACACACTACACACACACACACACACACAAGTACAAAGTACAGACACATACACTCATACACAAAGAGACAGACACAAACACACACAAACACACACACACACACGCAAACAGAGCACACACAGCACAGCGCATTAGGCAGCTCTGCCCTTGCTCTGTCTCCTGACACCGAGCTGCTGCCCATGCCTGATGTCTGACTGCATGCAGCTGCCATGCCTATGCAGTGACAGGCAGGCAGGCAGGCAGGCAGGCGGCCGCTCACTCCTGTCCAGGCTCCACAGCTGCCATCTCCCCCTGCCCGCCGCCCCAGCTCCAGGTGGGGAACAGGACCATATGCCCAAGTGGGCCATGGAGACCCCTCATTGCTCCTGCCCGACACAGCTAAGGATCGGAGATGGGACGCCATGTGTGTGTATAGCGCTAGGGCAAAGGACTATAGCGGTCTCTTGAAAATACTGTAAAAAAAAAATAATTAAATAGTTCCTCGGACCTTTAGCCACAGAAAAGTTTGTCATGTGGACAAAGGTTTTTCAGATGAATCATTAATTGTCAATGATCCTGATGTTGTTAAAGTTGAGAGAGTTTCTTAACTCAAGTTTCATCTCACCAACTGTCATGGTGCATGTTTGAACTAAAAACTCATGCTAGCGAGCATAAATATTTTGGGAAAATGAACAGGGTTGCATTGACACTGAGAAAAGTGAAAAGAAAGCACATCATCTCTTTCTGGTAATTCAGAGGAATGCAAGGCAGACACTGTCTGCATTGGCCCATTAGGGTGTTATTTTGCCCGTTCACTTTGGCTCTGAAAGGGTTACGTTTAAAAACTAAGGAGAAATCCCAAGGACTGGATTCATTGCAGATAATTGGGCTTAGAGAGTGCTTACCCAGTGAAGAAAAAAGGGAAATATAACAAATCCTCTTATCTTTGTAATATAGAGTTGAACCAGATGAAACAGTGTACTTCAGGGGATATGTTTACAAAGCAACAATGTTTCCCACTTGATGCCAATAAAGAACTTTCTTCAGAAAATAAAAGATGTGTGAGCGTACACACACACACACATACACACACACACACACACACACACACACACACACACACACACACACAAAACCGAAATAAACATGATCACATAGCCGAGTGTTTTAGTAATGAGGAGAAGTTTGGGGGAGAAAGTGCCAAGTCATTGAAAAGCATCAGCAGGGCCAGTCGCCATTTTTCCAGGCGTAACCTGATTATGCGGAAGCAAAAGCGGGATGCATTGGCTCTCCCGCTGCACGGCTTGAACCATGACACTCGCAGATGAAAAAAAAAGTAATTCAGACAATAAAAAAAAGAGTCAGCCACCTCTCCTTCCTTAGGCACTGTGCATATTCAGGCTTGCGTCATTGATTTTAAGGCCCCACACACATTCCCCATGAATACACTCCATCATGCAGACATATTGTTTGGGTACAGCAATGCAGACCAAGAAGCTTTGTCAGCTCAATCGTGCCGTAAAGGGATCAAGGGGTATCATCAAATATGATAAAGGGCGGCGAATTGTCTTTTGTCCTGAAGTGGCACTATACTTTTTAGCGGCGTTTTTTTGCTGAAGCCTGCCGTTTCAGGTCCACAGCACCTTGGGGGCACGTATGCAGATATAGAGGGGTGTGCTGAGAAAGGAGGGATTAAGTGGGACTGAGATGACCTCAGGAGATAAACAAATCAAGGCCCGTTAGCTAAAGAAAAGGGGAAAAACCTGGCCATGCTTCTTTTTTCCTGAAGTCTGGAGTCAGCCCTGGAAAAAGCCCTGCTGGCTAGTTATGTGACAGCGACATCATCATGAGCTGCACTCCTCTCACCACACACACACACACACACGCACACACGCACACACGCACGCACACACGCACGCACACACTCACACACTCACACACACACACACCCTCCCAAACCTCACAAGGCCACTTTAATAAGGAACGAATCTGCAGTTTGAAAATTGGCTCACAACTACTGGGAAATAAGACGTCAGGAGGCTTTATGTATAGCCATCAACCGTATAGGTGAAGTCCTCTCACTCCACTTAATGCATAGGAAGACACGTATTCCTATGTGTTCTCATACTCCTCCTAAAGGAGAGTCGTTTTTTCTCCTCTTCCTCTTCTTCCTCTTCCTCTTCTTGCTCGGCTGCCAGTGGCGCTCTGGTTGCTCTGCCTCCTGTCAGAGCTGGGCCCTGGGTTGTTCATGCCTCATTATCAGGCTGCCTGCACAGTTGGGTGCGAGTGCGCGCGTGGCACTTAGGGGTTCTCTTTTTAAAATGTGCACGCTCGCTCGCTCGCTCGCTCGTCAGAGCTGCAGCCCCATCTAAGAAAGGTGACGCATGCATAAAATGGGCTATGTGGGGAAAGATTTTGTCTTCTTTTTTTTATTGTGAGCCATTTTCCACATTTACAATATGTAAAACTATTCATGTGCTTCATATCTACCTCTGAGTTGTTCATGTTCAGTGATATAACAGTGTAAATTCACAACAGTGGAAAAAGGCACAAGACAGGTTTCTGTCTCGAAGCTGCACTCACTCGCACAAGTATGTGTTGCACTGTGGTGTAATTAGGCGATAAGGACCCTGGTATAGCCTATAGGCTCACCGCATAAATGGCAATTTGGGGCTCTCCCAGACCTGAGGGGGTTTCAGTCAGGCCTCTCTCCTCATCCACCGCTTCAGTGCCCCCGGATGGGCTTGGGGGAGAGATGGTGGGCTTTCCTGCTGGGGCCCCCTCTGACCCTTGACCTCTTGACCCCGCCTTCCCATGCTTGAGTGGTCATTAGAGGCGGGGGCGGACAGGCGGCTCGGTGGGGGCACTCCCCGTACCCCCTCCCCAGCACCACCCCCCGATACCCCCCGAATACACCCCCCCCCAGTACCACCTCCGCCCAGTCCGCTTTGTTCCACACACACCCCTCCGACAACAAACCCATGCATACGGGGGCGCGCACACACACACACACACACACACACACACACACACACACACACACACACACACACACACACACACACAGGCACGCATATGGGGCTTCTCTTGAGAAAATCACCTATCAGTCTAATCTGCAGGGGTCTGGAGGCTGTGGCGACATTAATCTTATTTGTCATAACCAGTCTCGGGGGAGGCCGCCTCACCAGCTCCTAACCCTCCACCTCTGATTGGAGGGGTGAAGGCTGGGGAGGTGGGGGGGGGGTGGGTGTTCCCCAGGACCCCCCTACCATATCTCACCACTGCAGTCGCTGAAGCTAATCACATGTGAAAGTTCGAGGGGGCCAAAATGGGGACAAAGGCGGCATTATGCAGATTCTTGTTTGGTTTTCATTTTCTCCCCATCTCTCTGTCTTTTTGTTGTTGTTGCTGTTGGCCCTCTCAATTGACTGCCGTCTGTCTGGAGATCAGGCGAACACCCCTGATATAAATATGTCGACAAGAATCAGTTCGCTCATTCATTCAAAGCTCATCCCTGACAGTGTTCAGCGAGCAGACAGACGCCATCTTTCTTTTGGAGGTTTTTCCTTGTTCTTGCCATCTAAAACAAAGCTATTCGCAGAGAGACGGAATTGTACAGATGACAAACCTTTTTCAAAGACTATTCCCTGATGCCTTTTACTTGGGAGAAGGATGTGAAAACTGAGATAATTAGGTCCAAACAAAACAACAACATCAACAACAAAGGCAGACAGGTAGCCAGGTATTTACACACACACAACACACACACACACACACACACACACACAAACACACACACACACAAAAACACACACACACACACACACACAGACACACAAACGCACACACACTCACACACACACAGATAAGACTCAGTGCGTAGGCATTGTTAGACAGGAACATGGGTCAATTCCAAGGCCCATTGCTAATCTCTTTCTTTTCCAGCCTTTAATTAGAACAATAACAACCTGAATGCACGCGTGTTCCGACAACACCGCGAGTCCAATCCGGACAGAGCTACTACACTGGCCGGTGTCACGAGATAAAGACAGAATGGGAGCCAGAAAGAGATGTATAAACATCCAGGCCAATGGCTTTTAATGAACAGCACATAAAGAGATTAGAAGAAAGGGAAGGCCAACTGGTAAATTGGGGGTACACATGTGGAGCGAGGAACTCTAACCTGTTTTACATAGAGCCTATGGGCAGGGGAATTGGGCAGATTTGCATTTTTATTGCGGCGGGGGTGGCGGTGGGCGAGAGGGAGCGGGCAAGTAGGAGAGGTAGAAGAGCAGGAGGAGAAAAAAAGAAAAACAGCCCCCACCCCACCACCCACCCCCCAATTCCCTGGCTGCCCTGCCCCCCTCCTCCACACACACACACACACACACACACACACACACACTGCCCTTCCCTAATGCCTCTTCACTGTGTCACCTGCCTTGCAGGCACCAGTGATGGAGATAGGCTGCCTGTTTGGCTGCTGGTCAATGGCGCTGCTGTGTGTGTGTGTGTGTGTGTGTGTGTGTGTGTGTGTGTGTGTGTGTGTGTGTTTGTGCATCAGTCAGTCTGTCCATCTGTGGATGTGTGTGTGTGTGGAACCATGTGTATCTGTGCATGTTTGGTCTCCCATCGATCGTTTGTTTGTTTGCTTGTTCGTAGGTTTGTTTGTGTTTGTGTATGTGAATCTGAGCCCAGGCAGGCAGTATATGTATAGTGTATGAGTTTGCCTGTGGCCAGCCACCGAGTTATCGGAACACATGAGGCGTGCCTCGTCATAGATCAAAGCAGAGCAACATCTGGTGCTCGCAGCATATACTATGTGTGCATGCATGCCAGCTTATGGGAGAAACCTTAGCTATGAATATGTTTTGGGGATGCTGCTGATGCGTTTGAGGAAATAGGGAGGTGGGAGTGTGATGCAAATTTCAGTGGACGGGAAAACAGGGGTGCAGAGAATCAATCAAAGCTCAGGCAAGGTGGTGATCTCATTCAGATGCGCGACAGCCTTTGGCTTTGTCTGTGTGCCCCCTGTCCTGTGCACATAGACATAGTCACACACACACACACACACACACACACACACACACACACACACACACACACACACACACATACACACACACACACACACAGGCACACACACACACACACACACAGAGAGAGAGAGAGAAAGCTCAGAAAGCTCACACATATGCACACACTCAAACTGACATACACACAGCCACAAAGACACACTCACTCAGACATGCACACAGATGCTCTTACATACAGACACAGAGGCAAACATGGACAGAGAGAGAGAGAGAGAGAGAGAGAGAGAGAGAGAGAGAGAAATAGAGCGGGAGATGGGGAGAGAACTGTGGCATCAGGTGAAAACCTGTCAACTCTAGCAACAGTTTTAGGTTCCTTGTGCTATTGTCCACATTTCTAGGGTCCAACAGGCCAGCACTAAAGGAGAAAGAGAGAAAGAGAGAGAAAGAGTGAGAGGTGAAGATAGAGAGCAGGAGAATAGAGACTAAGAGAAATCCTAGACTTTGAATTCACATGCTGTATGAAGTTCCTAACATTAAACTCTACTTTAAATTTACTGTTTGACTGATTCACTTTGACAATGCACAGTCACGGTCATAAAGCTGACTGAATTGCCAGCAAGAGTAAGCGAAGAGAGAAAGAGTGAGAGAGACAGCGTAAGAGAGAGAGTGAGAGAGAGAGAGAGAAAGAGTGAGAGAGAGAGAGAGAGAAAGAGTGAGAGAGAGAGAGAGAGAAAGAGTGAGAGAGACAGCGTAAGAGAGAGAGTGAGTGGGAGCTGCAAGATATGACTGAATCAGTGAAATAAGCCAGCGAGACGGACAGACTGACTGGAAAAGACACAGTGAGACACAAAGAGCAAGAAACAGCACGACACAGAGAGGAATGAGAGGAGACGCGGCATAACAAGAGACACGAGAGAGGGAGGGAGAGAGAGAAACAGAGGGAGAGAGATAGAGACAAGAGAGAAAGAGAGAGACAGAGGGGGGAGAGAGACAGAGACAGGGAGAGAGAGATAGAGAGAGAGAGAGAGAGAGAGAGAGAGGGAGTGAGAGCCAGAGAGAGGGAGAGAGAGAGGACTAGAGAGAGGGAGAAAAATGAGAGAGAGGGCGCCAGCCGTATCACATTCTCCACTGCTGGGCTCGTTTCAATTAGTCAGCTCTTCCTCTCCAGCATCCTACTGCATCTCTTACCACCTGAGGATGTCACTGTGTGGAGCTGCATTAGAACGGGGCCCACTTTCTACCAATCAGACGGCGCCGCTGTTCGCCCACTACTTCCTCTGTTTCACTATTCTTTTGGTTTTTCCTCGTCTGTCTGTAGCTTTTTGGTCGTTTTGGTGAAGTACTGTTGTTTTCGGGACTCTTCTTTGTTCTGTAATCAAAGTGTGGGGGAGAGAGAGCGAGTGTGTGTGTGTGTGTGTGTGTGTGTGTGTGTGTGTGTGTGTATGTTGGGAGGTGACTGTTGAGTTCAGCCTCAGTGCAAGCAAGCTGGAGCAGGTAGTCACACAAGCAGCGGTGTGTCTTTCAGCCCCCCCTACTCCACCCCCCACCCCACCCCCTCTCTCTTTCTCTCTCCCCCTCCCTCCTTTGCTCATCTCTACTCTGTAGTCTACAGAGGTTTGTATGGGCAGTGCAATCTCATTATCCCCTAAATGGGAGATGCCGAGTCTATCAGTGTCAACAGACAGACATCAGATATAGAGGAATGGGGGCGTTTGTGGTCCTCCACGCTGATAACCTCTCTCTCTCTCTCCATCTCTCACTCCCCATCCGCCCCCTCTCTCTCTCTCCATCTCTCTCTCTCCCTCCCTCTCTCCATCTTTCTCTCTGAAGAATTGGGAGTGCGAGCTTGATGGCTTATCGGCACAGGGCCTGTACCTCCATGTTGCTCTTATTAAGGCCGGGGAGTGCATTAAGGCTAACAAGGGATCACATTATGTGACATGAAGCTGTGCCCGGGCCACAGTTATGGGCTATCATTAATCAAGCTTGATGTATGTACCTAATATCATACACCCTCCCACACGTGGCAAACTACTGAAATACAGTATCACTTCTGCCTCTATTATCTTATTACTCATCTCTCTCTCTCTCTCTCTCTCTCTCTCTCTCTCTCTCTCTCTCTTTCTCTCTTGCTATCTCTCTCTCTGTCTGTCTCCTCCCTGCTGTGTTGCAGCACTGTGTTTAGGCTGGTGAAGTGGTTGACTCATTCGTCCTTGTGTGTGTCTATGTGAGAGAGAAAGAGAGAGAGAGAGAGAGAGAGAGCCAGATAAAGACAGAGACAGAGAGTGAGAGGGGGGCTGTGAGAAACAGAGAGGAAGAAAAAAAGAGAGAAAGAGAGAGAGAGAAAGAGAAGGAGATATAAAAAGAAGCAAACAGGGAGAGGTTCTGTCTGCTCTGGTGTTACAAAAAGACAGCCAGTGAAAAAGATGGGAGAGAGAGGGAACGAAAGAAAGAAAGAAAGAAAAACACGGATTGTGCATCTGTGCAATTGTGTCAAACGTCATCTTTCAAACACAGCCTTGCCGTACGTACAGTTAAATAGTTTCATCTAAGGAATAAACAACCAACAGTGGGCCAGAAAGCCTCCCAACATCTCTGTTTGTGTTTGTGAGTCGGAGTTGGAGAGGCTGCCTGGTGTCTGAGCGGGCGACCATGGCACAGGGACTAAGCCAGAGAGATGGCAGCCAGCGCAATGTACTCTGTACTGTATTGTCTTTCTGCTGAACAGCAGGAGATTTGGGGACTGCGTGTATGTGTGTGTGTGTGTGTGTGTGTGTGTGTGTGTGTGTGTGTGTGTGTGTGTGTGCGTGTGTTAGTGTATGTATGTGTTTATTAGAAAGACAGAAATACACAGGAAGGGAAAAGGAGAAAGTACATATGTGTGTGTGTGTGTGTGTGTGCGCATATGTGCGTGTCTGTGTGTGTGTGTTTGTGTGTGTGTGTGTGCATGTGGGTGAGTAAGCTAGTGAGGGAGAGTGTTTGTGTGTATGTGTCTGTTGGAGTGTGTGTGTGTGTGTGTGTGTGTTTGAGTGTGTTGGGAGTGAGTTGGGGAGGGGGAGGCTCCGCGTATTGTGTTGTGCCGTATCACATGGCTCTCCCTGTGGAGGTGCACAGCGTGCGTTAATCAGTGATTTGGATGCGGAGTGAACAGGCCCGCAGCGCTGGGGAGTCCACCGCTAATGTTAGTGTTAGCTGCTGCTGATGCCGCCACGCAGAGAGAGAGAGAGAGAGAGAGAGAGAGAGAGGGAGAGAGGGAGAAAGAGAGGGAAAGAGAGAGAGAGGGAGAGAGAAAGAGGGAGGGAGGGAGAGAGATAGAGATAAAGAGGGAGCGTGGAGGAGTGTTAGGAACAGCAGCACGGTGCAGAGGCTCCCTGGGTCTGTGTTTCCAGGGCTGCCCACGAGGAGCTCGCAGCCTCTGTTTGGGAGCTGCCTCTGAGGCCTACCGCCTTTCTGGAGCTGCATCTGAGGCTTGTGCCTAGCGCCTGCTGCTGTGGAGCTCCCTCGAACGCCTCTAAGTAAGGCCAGACTCATTGATGTTTTGGTGAGGCCACCCGTTAGTTAATACCGGTTTCCAAAAAGAGTTGCCTGTAAGGCTTGAACGGCAAGGATAAATGAAACAGGATCTGGGATCGACATACTTTAAGGTAGTGCTTAGTTGGATTCAAAATATTTTTTTTTTCTGTTTTTGATTATTGAGTTCAAATTGGGTTCAGTTAATAACATTAAGGTTTCATTTTTCCATTTGTTTACATTGTATGCATCCTTTCAAAAGGGCAACATTCCATTAAAAAGTGCTATGATTAAGTATGTTAAAAAAAACTGGTGCCATGACGATTCATTGACCAATGAAGAAACAAAGACAAAAATTACCCAAAGAATTTTAGTCTAAAAACAACCTAATGTCTAATTTTAGATGATAAGGATACACTCCTTTTATATATCCTTTCTTTACACTTACAAAGGTAAAATACTTTGGTTGATCTGCAGGGACCCACTCCACCGTAGTACAGAATGATATTTTGAGCCTAGACAGTGTCTTAAAGTGGCGATTTACTTTTACACAGTGAGATCAAGGCTATGCTATATGCTATTTCATTGGAAATGCATTTTCCGATCGTACTCAAAACTGCTCCCATTAACATTGTTTTGGACCCAAATTAAAATTTACACTCGTTATCCTCCTAAAAATAGACCCTAGGTAGTTATATACCGAAATTCTGCTTTAATGAACAGGGTAGCAGTACAGGCCTCACTGATAAAATTATAAAGTAAGATGTTTGTTTTGATTTTTGGATTGTATAATTTTGTCATTATGTGCTAAACATCTTTTAGTAACCAGGTGCTCAGACCCACCTGTCAGTAAACCCAACCCCTTACTTCCACCGCCTTCTGAAGCTTGTCTTGGGAGAGATGCCTCAGGGGCCAATGCCTCAGGCTCACCTCCAAGATTTACACTCACATAGACAAAGTTCTCCATTGATTTGTTGGAATTCTGAAAGATCAGAACAGTACTTAATAGAACCATTCCCCTTTGAAGTCTTTTTTTATTGGCATAAT
>NW_027468685.1:24710326-24715326 GCF_046254945.1 Alosa pseudoharengus
CTTGGGCCCTATGCATATGCAGTCCTGATGGGCCCCCATAATAAATATAATAAAATATATTCCAGACTTTTCAAGGGCCATCCCTCCCCTTGGGGGCCTAATCAGTACTGGTTTTACCCCCAGTCTGACGCCCCTGCTTGCTGGTATTGAGAGCAGTGTGGTTTTGTGGTGGTGAGGGCAAGGATGCATTACAGTAGGCTCACGTGCACTTCCACCAGTGAAAGAAAAAGGGAGAATGTGGGGAGTGCCTGTGTGTGTGTGTGTGTGTGTGTGTGTGTGTGTGTGTGTGTGTGTCGCTGTATAACTGTATAATTGCACAGTTTATTATACTTAATGGCCAACTGTTGAGTCAACATTTTATCCATCAAATGAAAAGTTAAACATCGTGTCCGCTACCGCTGTGGTCACAGCGTGGAGAGCGTTAATGGATATAAATACAAGCTGAACGCCGGGCCATGTTGCGCATATTTGCTCTACCGGTGGGGGTACTCCAGAGTCTAACGCCGGCTCGCATACGATAAGCACGTGCGAGCGGCTCCCGCTAATGTGCTATTAATATTCCTTGAGGCAGAAGAAGGGTGTGGTTACCACGGCCGGAAGGAGAGATGGAGCGGCAGAGGGCCAGGCCGGCCTCCACCTGAGGTCAGCAGTTTATGAGAAGAAGGGAAAAAAAACAGAGGAGAAAAAAATGAAAGAGATTAAAAAAGAGGCAGAGAGGGAAAAAAAAGGGAGTAAGAGAGAAGATAGCGAGAAAGGGAGGAGGAACGGCGATGCTCCGACGCGGGGAGAGATAAGAGCCTCCATGGGGTTCTCACCAGCCAAGTAATAACCTGCAATCAGGCAATTATCTCCACTCCTCCGTGCGCAGGTGAGAAACTCTGCTCCTCGTGGTGCGGCGCGCGCACCACCACTGAGCCTGTCGCCCGCTCCATCACGTTAATAAAGCTAAAGAAGAAGCTGCTCTCATCTCCCTGCAGATTACAGCCCACGGCTCTAATGGACATGGGCTTACTGCACGCCTCTGCATGTTTGTCAGCATCAGACTAACATATTGTTGCGGGAATTCGTGCTGCACAAGGCATCTTTTTATGTAGCTACAGTACAGCCTGTGCCTGGGCTAAGAATGCGGATGTACTGCTGTTATTAGCATTTAAACCTACCCTACCCTACCAGGTCCAAAGGTCTGGGTGTTCATGCAGGCACTCGAAGAAAGCAAGAACTTTTATCCCTATTTCTGTAACAAGTGATGTATCTCACAGGTATACAAGGGAAATGTACAGTACATTTTGACAACGACCTCAAGCAGTCAGCAGTATGCCTGATTAATTCAGCGTTTAATGAATAAAAAGGTTATTTATACAAATGAAAGCTGAAATGTTGGACACATTTGAAGTATACTTACAGTACAAATGCACTGCCTGAACTTTTGCAATGTGCAGAAAATTAGTCTAATTATCTAATTGTACAGTCCTTCCCAGAAATAGTTAAGTAACAAAGACTTAGTGTGGACTTTGTCACTGTTGGATACAAATACTCTGGAGAATGGTCTGCAAAATGGAAACACTCTGATTTTCAGTTGTAAAATGTGGTGCAAATATTTAGATATTGTGTGTGCTGCAACTCTAGGTTTGTAAGAGGCTGGACTTAACATTTGTTTGACTGCATCTGAGTAATGCATGAAAAGACAAGCCAACTTAAAATCCAAAATAGAGGCCATCTACCAAGGTTACGTTGAACACAATAACCTTCACCAAACATTATCAGTCCCACAACACAGGACTGAACAAAACGTGAGTGAATCATAACACAGAAAACACTGCAGTGATTAAGCAGAAGCCAGAAGCCTAACCTGTTGTGTCTCCCACCGACTGCCTCCATTATTACAGGCAGAGGAGGAACAATAGCCAGAGTATGAATGTCCAGCGGGCAAAAGAGAGAGCAATCATAAATAATAAATGGGCAGCACGCAAACAGAGAGAGAGAGGGAGAGAGAGAGAGAAGACTGAAAAACAGACGACTGAAAGACTTATCAGCCCCTCCCAGTCGTCCCCCCCCCCCCCCAACGCTACCCAACGAATTGGAGTCTGGGAACACCTGTGCTCATCTCCCCGCGTTGTCAGGTGTGGGGTGGGAGATTTCTGCTCATCAGTTTCAGTTTCAGAATCAATGAATAAAAGATTTCAGTGAGGTGTCATCACAGTGAGAAATGTCCTTGCTTATGAGCAAAACTCTCTCTTCCTCCCTCCCTCCCTCTCTCTCTCTCTCTCTCCCTCTCTCCATAAGTAAATAAATATAAATGACAACCAGATATCTTATCTGTACAAGCCCAACACAGATAGATATATTGATAATGTAAGAATGAATTTTAGATTAGATTAGAACAGATAGATAGATAGATAGATAGATAGATAGATGACAGTGATTGAGATCTTTTTTTCACTCAGAAATCATTTCTAGAGCCATGGGTAATGTGTCTCACTGAGGGGGCAGCAGACCACATGTCTCTGAACTGACACACTGCCCACTGCATGCACACCACCACACCACATATCTGTGGTCGGCTCTCCCAGCGGCCTCATATCTGCAGCCCACCTGCATATGCAGACGCAGCAACAAGGCTCTGCTCAGCGTGGCACAGCACAGCACAATGCAACGCAGCCCAACGCAGCGCAACACACTCCCTCCTGCCCGACACACGCCTGAGGGAGGAGGGAAAATGTATTTATACCACTTTCTATCCGCCCCACACACCCACACACACACACACACAGACACATACACACACACAGACACACACACGTGTGTGTACAAGCAGGCATACAGGCATGCACACACACACACACACACACACAGAAAGACACACAAACACATACCCACTCACTCACACTCTAATTTGCCGAACCTTTGCCGCAGAGCTTATTGAACTTTGCATGAAATACAATAACCCCCTCCTTTCACCCCAGTGTCCCATATCTATCACCCCCCAACCCCCCCCCCCCCCCCCCCCACACACACACACACACACCCGCACACAAAGCTGGCAGCTGCTTGGGTTCATTCCCTCCCTTTGTTTTGGGGAGCATCTTTGCTGTTTTTCATTCTGCTGATGACGCTGGGCTGGGCTGTTTGTTTGAAATCTCTCGGCCCCTCCGGAGGCAAAACCTGCTGATGAAACCTGCCGTCCTCCCAGACCCCTACACCGCCATTTAAAACAAGCACGCCTCACTAGATTAGTCAACAGATTGCTAATTAATTATTAACAAAATAAGCGTATTGTGTTTCTCCTTCAAATACACTGTTTGGTTTTAATAATAAAAGAATTAGGTATTGAGTGATGGGTCATATTGTACATTTCCCTAGTTAGTGCCACAGGTCATTTGTAGATATGCATCATGGATTTTTTTTCTCTGATATAGATGCCTATGTTGCTCTCCTCTAAAGATACACACATACACCCATGGGAGCATGCATGTACTTTCTCTCTCTCTCTCTCTCTCAAGACACACACACACACACAGAGGATCACAGGTGCATTGTGATTGCGGTCAAGCGGGTGGGAGGATGGTCAAAAGCACTTCCCCGTTTTAATGAGCTGTCCTTGCAGGCAGCATCAGCAGAGCTGCCCTCCGATGTGTCAATGCTGCACCCGTGACCCCGGCGAGGTCAGAGGTCGTGGTCAGCTGCACATTGTGCATTTGAGGAGAGCTCTGGGGATGATGGGATGATATACTCCCCTTCCTCTTCATTATGGCAACATCAGGAGTCCAGTGTGTGTGTGTGTGTGTGTGTGTGTGTGTGTGTGTGTGTGTGTCTGTGTGTGTGTGCTTGTACAAGAAGATGCTGATTGTGAGTGTGTATGTGTTTGCTGTGTGTGAATGTGTGTGTATGTGTGTCTACATACTGTAGGTACTATTTAGGTTTACAGGTATACAGTATAGGTATACAGTACCTGCATGTGAGGATGATGATTTTGTGTCTGCTTGTGAGTATGTGTGTGTGTGTGTGAGACAGAGAGAGAGTGTGTCTGTGTCTGTGTGTGTGTGTGTGTGTGTGTGTGTGCATTACATGTGTTTCTGTATATCATGCCGTCTCAGTTTTGATCCATGTTATCATCTTCTTTGCACGTCCTGAAAACATGGCTGTTGAACTCTGACCTTAACGCATCACCACCAATATGAGGCTAGATTAGGTGTCAAAAGAAACAAAGAAAACGAGAGAGAGAGAGAGAAAGAGGGTTGGGGGAGGGAAGAGAAGAAGGGCTAGTAGCCATTGTGGCTGTTATAAGAGGGTGATTCATTTACTGGCTGGGTGGTGAACATGCCTCGCTGGCTGGTCTCCATGTGAGAGGTGTGTCAGCCCCCAGTGAAGGAGCGCGCTCCCAGGGCTCAGCATAGAGCCAAAGGCTCAAGAGGACCGCTGCGCCCGGCTGCACAAGTGCTTGGACTCACTCATCACACATGGGGGAATGGCATGGCTACAAATAACACACACACACACACACTTTATTTGCGGGGGGTAAGACACAACGATCCTTTCTTTCTTTCTTTCCTTTTTTTTCTTTCTTTCTTTCTCTCTTTCTTTCTATCTCTCACACACTAGCACTCTGTTTCTCTCTCTCCTTTTCTCTTTCATCTATCACTTGTTCTCTTTCTTTCTCTCTCTAGTCACCCTTGAAGGTCCTATCAACAGTTTGATGCCACCCTTGATTTGGCACAAGTCCTCTGCCAGCTCTGCCGGTGCCAGTGGTGGCGTCAGGGATGATTACCTGACACTTCGGGCACACTGCTGCCCTTGCTGCCCCCCCCCCCCCCCCTCCCCCGCTGTGCCAGTCAAACGTGTCTCCGTCAGCCAGGGGCACGGGCGACTTGAAAAACATCCAATAACAACCCCTCTCTCGCTATTGCTTTCTCTCTCTCTCTGTCTCTCTCTCTCTCTCTCTCTCTCTCTCTCACTCTCTCTCTTTCTCACGGGCCGCGGACACAGCATCAAGCAATGATAAA